>NC_057863.1:572346949-572665283 GCF_019393635.1 Dromiciops gliroides | reverse complement strand
CCAAAGACGAACTGTCAGGGATACTGGCCTCCTTCAAGTTGCTCACACAACACACTCTATCCCTAAGCACTTTTCACTGGCTGTCCCACAGGTCTGAACTCTCTCCACCTTCTGGCTTCCTTCAGGCCTCAGCTACAGACCCACCTTCTGCAAGAAACCTCTCCTAGTCCTCCAATTTACTCCAACTGATCTATATCAGACATATTTGTACGTTATCTCGCTGTCAGACTGGAAGCGCCTTCAGAGCAGAGGTGTCCTTTTGCCTTTGCACAATGCCTTACACACAGTGGGCACGTGATAAATGTTAGGTGACTGGGTTAAATTAAGGGGTAGCTGGCTATTTGACCAAGCAGGGACATGTGGGAGAGCACTGATGTGAGGGTTCAGTTGGTTCAAGTTATTGGGCACAATCGAAAACAAAAGAAAGGTGACATTCCTGTCCTTGGATGACAAAATGTTCTAAAAATTAAAATGTAAAATTATTAAATCAAAGTATTAAATTAAATCATTTTAAATTACTATTAAAATATGATATGTTGTTATATTCATTATTATAATTATTTCTATTACAATAATAAGATTATTAAACCGAGAGAAATACTAACAGATACTAAGGGCTTAGCGTCCATCAGAATCTAATCATGTTTACTAAACACCTATTATCTACAGGGCTATGCTAAGAGCTTGGAGATAAATTTTTTTTTTAAAGCAGAGTCCGGCCCTGAATTAGCTCACAGTAAGGCACACATACAAATAGCTTTGATACTAAATAGGATATGATTTTAGAAGGGTTCCATGTGGCATTTGGGAGATTTGGGAAGGAAGGATTCTTTTCCTTTTGTAGGAGGGTCAGCAATAGCGGCAATGGAAGCTGGGCCTGGAAGGATCTTGCAGGCTGGAGTTTGGTTTTTAGAGAAACTGTTGAGGAATTGAATGTACGTTATAGGGGCAGGAACTTTTACCTCCCAAATAAGAAGATGAAAGCAGAAGCAGAGAAGGGGAATGTGCAAAAGCTAAGGTACTTGGTTCCTTTCCTTGTGAACATATATAGATATATATGTATGTATGTATGTATGTATGTATGTATGTTTTTTAAGGCTGGCTGCTTAGGAGAGCAGAGTAATCCTGGCTTTGTTATTAACTAGCTGGCCGACCTCAATCAAGCAGGTCATGTGACCCATCTCTATCAGCTCCCCCAACAATAAAAAGAGAAGGCTGGACAAGGTCCCCCCTAGCTCTAAAATCCTGTTATTCTGTGCTATGATTTGACAAATTATGGCCAGCCCGCTGGACACATTGGTACCCCCAGATTACTCTTCGCAGACTTACTGCATCACTGTACCAAATAATTAAACCAGTATTTGCCCATTTATTTCAAGGTTCCAGAGAGACAGCCTGGCATAGTCCATAAGAGTGGCTAGACTTGGAGTGAGATGTGGGTCAAACAAAATCCCACTGTGGGACCCTGGCAAATGACTTAACCTCTGATCCTCAGTTTTCTCATTGGTGAAATGGAGATAAAATGAGCACCTTCCTCACACTGTTGTTGAGAGGATTCAATGGGATAATGTATACAAAATGCTTTACAAACCTTAAAATGCCATTAAAACGTTGAATTTTTATTATAATCATAAAAATCCTTCAAAAACAAGCCAAAGAATATGGTCTTCCTCTTCCCATCCTCAATTTTCTCATCCTTTAACAATCCTAACTCACTATATATAAATATGTGTGTATATAATTTAATAAAATTCACATCAAGCACCTTGATTCAGAATGTAATCACAATGTAAAAACTCCAATACTCTCCCCTAAAGAATAATGATAACCTTGGCATTTCCTTCCCTGGCAGCTTCAAGAACACTTAAGTGGGAAGTACCCAAAACCTTCTGTTCAAATGTTCCATTACACTGAATGACTTTTCCATGTGCCCTGGGCAATGTACTTTGTTTTCTTTGATTTTACATGACCTTGGAACTATTAAGTTTGCTTGACCAAAAATGGGGGAGAAAATGTCTGATTTCTTAAGATTTAAAAATGTGGTGCTCCAGCAAACATATTTCTCTCCCTGTCAGATTTCTTCAAGACAACCCAAAGCTCAGCCCTCCTCCCCCTCCAGTTTTCTTAACTATGCCAGTAGAAGATGAGAACCGTTATGAAAAAGCTTCACTATAATGATGTGGTGCGTTTCTCTAGAGAACTCTATTATGAATTCAGAATTGATATTCAAGGAATCTGTTTGTAGGGAAGGAAACACTGAAGCAAAAAGAGCCCTTTGGGTCCATGACAGCTAGACTTTAAAAATTAATAATAACCTGGCACTGACCAAGAAGAAAAATGGAGAAAAGTAGTTCATCGTGGCTGCCTATCAAATCATCACAATGTAGCCAAATGTTTAAACATAAATTCCATAGTCTGAAGTTGTTGTTGCTGATTTGGGGGGGGGGGGTGCTTATTACACTTGAATCCTTGCTTTTATATACTTATTGTAGTAGAAAGGGAGTAGATCAGTCAAAATGATCATTCTTAACACCAGAACCAAGAATTACTAACATCCTAACAGAGCAGCCTGTTATTTTTTTCTCTTTACCACTCAGGCTCAGTTACTCACATACAGTCTCATGCTGGGCCACAGAAGAGATGAAAAGGAGGGGAATGAGACAACAAGAGCAAAGGGGATGTGGAGGAAACTGTGTTTTTCAGGTTGGCAGGAACATCGGAGACCTCTATTAGCTGCTTTTAGGCCTGATTCTTCCATGGAGACAATGGACTAGGGCCAGCCTCTGATAATTGGGTTTGATGCTATGCTAAAAGATGTTTCCTTGTGCTGGGAGAAGGGAGGTGGTGCTGAGGCTGCATGGGGGGAATCCAGCTTCCAGAAGTATTCCAGAAGTATCTTGGAGCCTCAAAACCTAGCTGGGTTTCTACCACAAGCAATGGGATGATAGCTGCAAATTTGTTGTGTCTCCCAGTCGTTTTCCACATGATGCACTCCCATCTTGCCTCACAGGTTGAAGAAAAGTTTCCTGCTGTTTCTCTCTCCCTTTGCTAGAGAAAACTAAGAAGGCTATGGCTCTCGATCAGGTAGGCAACAAAATCCTGCATCTCCAAGAAGGGTCCTGCTTCACCAGCTGCTTATAGATTACAGACCCATTTCCATCTATTCCTCTGAGTGCTTAGGATGTGCAAGGTCCCATGTTCTGCATGACCCTATTACCAATTTCCTTGTCCCAGTGAGTAGAGTTGAGTGAAATGGTATGATCGGCCCTAATATTTACCATCACATGAATATATAACAACAGCTGACTACACTGGGAGCCCAAGAGTTAGGATGACTACAATCAGAAAGTCCCAAACACAATCCAAGTTCTGCCACCTCCCAAACAGACAGAAGCCAAGCTACCTTGAGCTGATGAGGCTAATCTATGAAAATGTCTAATTCAACATGCCACAGAATCACCCCTCCAGTACCCCAAGAAGACTTTGCCAGTCTTCCTTAAGTGAAATGCTTTCCCACATCTACCCTCAATCTACCTTGTGTGCACCTTGTGTGTACATAGTCATTTGCATGTTGTCTTCCCCCATTAGATTGCAAACTCCTTGAGGACAAGTACTGTTTTGGGGCTTTCTTTGTACTGCCTACAAAGAGTCCAAGTTGAAAGGGGAAGATGGGAGGAAAAGGGAATATCAGAAGAGGAATGTCTACCCAATGCTCATTTCCCAGACCTTGTACCTGCTTCAGGGACAGATGGGTAGGGGAAAGTTTTGAAACTTCATTCTCTTCCATAGCAGGTACTAGATGGAGAAACATCCTGGTGGAAAGTAATGTTAGGGAAAGGAAAAGAGAAGAAAGAAAGCAGGATATTCTCCTGAGGACCTCTGGAAGAAAAGAAAGGGAATAACTATAGTTTAGAACCAAGAAGTGACTGGGGCGAGGGGAGGGGGGGGGGAGTTATTCTGTAGCCCTAGGTATCTCAGGGCCCAGCATTTCTATAGCCAAAATCTCATTCCCTCATTTCCCCTCAACCTAAGCCCTATTGTTAAACTTGACAAATAAGTTCAGCACTCCAAACCACCCCCTTAAATTAGGGGCAGCTTAGTGGGCATCTTCTTTCTCCAATTATATTATATAGTTTGGGGCTATGTCCTAAGTTTTGTCTCTCTCACAGTGTCTTACACTTAGTATTTGTTGAACAAGTGACTAAATGAGCATTCTTGATTAAGAATCAAGAGACCTGGGTGTGGTCCCCTAGCCCTGCCCCTAACCTTTGGTAAGTTAGCCTCCGTGGGCCTCAGTTCCCTCATCTATAAAATGAGGTTGGAGTAGGTGGCCTTTAAGGTCCCTTCCAGCACTAGAGGGGTGAACTCGACTGTCTCAGATCTGTCAGCTCTAACAGTTCGTAAGCTCAGCTATCACGGTCATGCAAATGTTATCATAAGTGAAGGTATATGCTGTTGCAGTCAGTACTGTGTAGTTTCTCTTTCACCTCTTTTATCGGGAGGAAAATTCTCAAAGATAATTCTGGCAGCATCAGAGTAGAGAACACAAATAGCAGCTCATCCTGATCCACTTGGAGTCACAAGCTGGCTGACCTTTTCTCCCTCTGTTCCACCTGGGAATCCTCAAAGCTTCCACCGGCCCTAAGGAACATCCATCCAATTGAAGCAAAAGCTTTAGGTATGTGAGAGGGTAGCAGAATGATTATTTACTTGTTTCAAAAGAAAATTCCATAATCATTTGTTCAAGCACCAAATATTTATTGAGAGTCCAGATACAAAGAAGCATCATACTGACCCTGAATGAAAGAAGCTCATGAAGGGGAAAGGTATAGTGAACACATGAAAAAAATAAAAGATTCAAATAATATGACAAAAATATCATGGATGTCATAATACAACACAGCACCAAATGAGTGTGCAGGGGCAAAAACAAAGCCCATGTGACTTTAGAGAAGGAAAAGGTCAAGGTTTACCTGGAGGTAAACCCTGCCAACTTTCTATCCTATTATTCCTCTTCACAAAACTGTTCCAGCCTAGGGTCAAGGAAGGAAACAAGCATTTATTAAGTGCTTACTATGTGCCAAACATAGTCCTCACATCAGCCCTGGGAGGTAGGTGGTATTATTATCATCATTTTACAGTTGAGGAAACTGGGGCAGACAGAGGTTGAAGGACCTGCCCAGCATCACACAGCTAACAAGTGCCCGAGGTCTTCCTGTTTTTAGGCCCAACACTCTTCCTCAAGGCCTTAAATCTTGTTAAAGATCTTGAACCTTATCCAAAACAAGGAGGAGTCCCTGGAGGTCTTTGGTGACAGAATCATTAAGTTCTTTAAAGAAGATAATACCACCTCTTACAATATAGTTTCCAAAGGGCTTCCACATATGTGATCTCATGTGATCCTTACAACAATCTTGTGAGTTAGGCAGGGCATTCAAGAAGCTTAAAAAGAGGAAGAACTTTCCCCAGGTGTACACTACTAGGGGGTGATAGGGCTCCTATCAGTGTTCTTGTTGTAGACACCTGCTATCTCTCTTCTCCAAACCTACCTCTTGCTCCCATTTCTCCCTACATCTTGGCTTTCTTCTCCTTCCCCTTTAGAGAACAGGTTCTCTGAAGGCAAAGCTGGCTTACTTTTTGGTCTTTGTCCCCCCGCACACACCACACTACAAGTTTCCTTACCAAAGGCTTGTCAGCTGCACTGGGCAGGACAGGAGAAGATAAGGAAGTGGAGGCAAAGAGACCAAGTTGGATGAGATTTTGAGGGCCTGAGGGAATGGAACTGAGAAGAGGAAGGAAGGGCTTGGTGACAGACTATGTGGGTAAAAGGAAGTTAAAAATGACTGCAAGGTTTCAAGGCTGGTGACTGAGGATAATGATAATGTTGACAATAAACGGGAAGTTGGGGGGCAGTTTTCCTTCCCATTTTAAAGCGTCGTCAGTCCTTGTCTCATCTATGCCCAGCTTATTAATCTTCCCTACGGATCCAAGGGTGCTAAGGATTGGCCCAGGACCAAAAGGGCTTCCTGCTCCTTAGGTTACACACCAACTCCTCCTCCTCAAGCAAGCACAGTCACCATTCACATGACATACAACGAGCACAATACACCCTGACCCTGACTCCCCCTCTTATACACATGTCCCTCCCCCCAACCCAGTAACAAGTCCTTGGGTTCTTATATCCCCTACATAACCTCCCCAGACTTCCTCTTCTTATATAACTCCTCCCTTATTAGCACCCCAAACCCAGGAAATTCTCTTTGCTCACACACACACACACACACACACACACACACACACACACACCCCTACCTTACTAAGAACCACAATGATGTGATATAGTGGAAAGAGCATATGAGTTCAAATACTACCCATCACTTAGGAGGGCAAGCCACTCATTCTCTCCAAGCCTGTTTCCTCACCTGTAAAATGGAGGGTACTGGACCTGAGGGTTTCTATCATCCCTTGATCTCTTCTCTTTCCACTGCCATTGCTTAGGAATTCATTGTCTTCTATATCCTTTCTAGAGGCAGCTAGGTGGCACAGGTACTGGTCAGGAAGACCTAAGTTCAAATCTGGCCTCAGACACTTCCTGGCTATGTGACCCTGGGCAAGTCACTTTACCTCTGTCTGCCTTGCTTTCTTCAACTATAAATTGGGGACAACAGCACCTATCTCACAAAGCTGTTGTGAGGCTCCTATGAGATAACATTTTTAAAAACACTGGAGGGGCAGCTAGGTGGCGCAGTGGATAGAGCACCAGCCTTGGAGTCAGGAGTACCTGAGTTCAAATCTGGCCTCAGACACTTAACATGTACTAGCTGTGTGACCCTGGGCAAGTCACTTAACCCCAATTGCCTCACTTAAAAAACAACAACAACAACAAAAACGACAACAACAAAAAAACACTGGGACACAGGGGGTGCTATATAAATGCTTATTCTTTTCACTTCCTTTAATGGCAGCAAAAGGTCCACTCCCTCAAAACACAATTCCTGATTCTCACCTTGCCCCAAGGTTAGTAACAGCACTGGGAATAGTCAGAGATAAAATGATACAAGGAGAGAACAAATCATAACAATAGTAACAAATGACATTTTTAAAATACCTTAGCCTTTAAAAAAGCATTTTACAAGAATCACATCATGGGGTTCTCCTAACCCTGTGATGTAAGGACCATGCTCATTCTCATTTGTGTGTTAGGAAACTGAGGCTCAGAAAAGTAAAAAATAGTTACTGGGTATACACTGATAAGTCACAGTACTTCTCTGAGGGACATAAAAATATGGAAAGAAGAAAAGCATTTGAGGGCAGCTAGGTGGCTCAGAGGATAAAGCATTGGCCCTGGATTCAGAAAGACCTGAGTTCAAATCCAGGCCTCAGACACTTGACATTTACTAGCTGTGTGATCCTGGGCAAGTCACTTAACCCTCATTGTCCCACAAAAATTGAAGAAAGAAGAAGAAGAAGAAGGAGGAGAAGGAGGAGAAGGAGGAGGAGGAGAAGAACAACGAGAGGTGTGGTAGAGAAAACCTTGGCCTTGGAATCTGGAAGACCTGGGTTTAAATGTGACCCAAGACACTAGTTGTGTAACCTGGACAAAACACTTAACGGCCTCAGTTTCCTCATCTGTAAAAGGAGGAGTTGGACTGGCTCAACTGTACAGCCCCTTCCTGCTATAAATCTGTGATTTTAGGAATGTATCCTGTTCCAATCAACTCCAGACCCCTCAGAGATGTCCCTAAAAAGAAATCAAGTGTGGAACAACAAAACAGTCTACATAATGGTTCTAAAATATATATACTGGGTTAAGTGAAAAAAAGCAACAGACAATTTTCTTTTTCCATTCATAGATGAATTCCCAATTGCTTCCTGGAATATTTTATTCATAAGTATGCCCCAATGGGTGGGACCTCTGAAGTCACAGAATCACGGACTTTAGAGTTGGAAAGAAATCTTTAAAAATCATCTGGGAAAGTCCAATTGTTTCAATAACTCAATTTATATTACAGATGTGAACATATGAAAACCTATAAAGTATATTATGCATTATGAATTTCTCTAAATTAAACTGTTGCTATTCTTTCACAGGCTGGCAAAGGGCATGGCATGCTGATGGATAACTTTATATTTTACTATTCTTCTAATAATGCTCCATTTGACATCTTCGGAAAAGAGCAGGGACTTCTATTTTTTTTTTTTAGCCTCTGCTCACATTTCCTTATCCACTTTAGCTCAAATGCAAAAGGAATATCAAGGATAAGGATGATCTTTTGCTTCCAAGGCCCTCTTAGGGATACTACTGTTACCTTTTGGTTACTCTCCTCTGATTCAGACCTTTGCTAAAATTGGTAGGCTCAGGTAACCTCAGCACAAACCATTTGTGTTCCACAGAAAGAGTCACACTGTTCTCTAGACATGGGGGGTTTTTTGGTACTGAATCAGAGAGAGAGAAGGTCCAGTAATATTTCTGCCTCATGAAACATCTACTTCATAAATTATCTTAAATCAAAGGAAGGTGCACAGGAGGTCCAGCAGATGCTGAAGACAATCCTGACCCCTAGTTCTGGGTCAAAATCTATGATGTCATCAGTGTGGCTCCCCACACTGAAGCAGACAGGCTTCATAAGTTGTTGTGGCCAAAAAAAAAAGGAACCACCTGGTAGCAGGTGAGCCATTAAAACAAATATGTCTGCCACTGGGCTCATGCACAAAGTCGATGGAGTATGGTAAGACAGAAGAGAAACCAAGATGGTGACCCCAGACCAATGGTTCTCAAACATTTTGGTCTCTGGACTCCTTTACACTCTTAAAAATGGAAGCCACCTCTCCCTGCTAAGAGCTTGTCTTTGTGGGCTATATTTATTGATATTTACAGCATTCGAAATCAAAACATCTTAGTATTATGAAAAGAGTTTTGGCCATGCAGGCCCCCTTAAAGGGTCTCAGGGACCCACACTTTGAAAACCACTGACCTAGATCAGTGGTGTCAAATACAAATAGAAATTAACCTATACATAAGGATCCCTAAGGGTCACATATTGACAGTTTTAAAATGTGATATTGGGGTAGCTAGGTGGTGCGGTGGATAAAGCATCGACCCTGGATTCAGGAGGACCTGAGTTCAAATCCGGCCTCAGACACTTGACACTTAACTAGCTGTGTGACCCTGGGCAAGTCACTTAATCCTCATTGCCCTGCAAAAAAGAAAAAACAATAAAAAAGTGATATTACCTAAGTTTTATTGTATTTTTATTTATTTTGCTGAATATTCAACAATCTTATTTTAATCTGGTTCAGACAGCACTCTAGAGTGTTGTGGGCTACATACTTGAAATCTCTGCCCTAGACAATGAACATATATTTATAGCACAAGCTCTGACAGAGAATCCAGGGTCACCTCCATAGTACTATAAGACATATCATAGGTATGGTAGTAAATTAGTGGTTATTACTGAAGGAGAAGGACAGCGAAGTGATGCAATGGATAGAGTGCCAAGCCTAGAGGCAGGAAGACTCATCTTCATGAGTCCACATCTGGCCTCAGACACTTTACTGGCTGATTGACCCTGAGCAAGTCACTTAACCCCCTTTACCTCAGTTTCCTCATCTATAAAATGAACTGAAGAAGGAAATGGCAAACCACTCCAGTATCTTTGCCAAGAAAACCCCAAATGGGGTCATAAAGTGTCAGACACGACTGAAAACAACAAAACAAAAACAAGTAAAGGATTTCTGGGTCATCTTATTTTAACTGCAGTTAAAGATCATCTGTAAGAACTGCTACTTCCCTGGGGCAGCTAGGTGGCACAGTGAATAAAGTGCCGGCCCTGGATTCAGGAGGACCTGAGTTCAAATCCGGTTTCAGATACTTAACACTTACTAGTTGTGTGACCCTGGATAAGTCACTTAACCCCAATTGCCTCAAAAAAAAAAAAAAAGAAAGAAAGAAAAGAAAAGAACTGCTACTTCCTTAGGCATTTGTTGTTGTTCAGTTGTGTCTGACTCTTCATGACCCCATGGACCACAGCATACCAAGCCATCCTAGCCTCCACTGTCTCCCAAAGTCTGTCCAGGCTCATTTTTGCTGTTTCCGTGACACTCTCTATCCATCCCATCCTCTGTCATGCCCTTTTCCTTTTGCCTTCAATCTTCCCCAGTGTCTTTTCCAATGAGTCCCGTCTTCTCCTTATGTGGCCAAAGTATTTAAGCTTCAGCTTCAGTATTTGACGTTCCAGGAAGTGGCCTGAATTGAAGTATTGACTGATTTGATCTTCTCATTGTCCAAGGGACTCTCAAACATCTTCTCTAGGACCACAATTCAAAAGCATTCTTTCTGTGGCACCCAGTTTTCCTTATCGTCCAACTCTCACAGCCATACTTTGCTACTGGAAAAACCATAGCTATGACTATTACAGACCTTTGTCAACAAGGCGATGTCGCTGCTTTTTAGTAGGCTGTCCAGATTGGCCGTAGCTTTCCTGTCAAGTAGCAAGAGCTTTTTAAAGTCATGGCTGCAGTTGCCGTCTACAGTGATCTTTGAACCCAAGAATATAAAATCTGACACTGCTTCCATTTCTTCTCCCTCTATTTGCCATTTAGGGAAAGGATGCCTGCCAATGCTTTTGATCATGGAAGAAGCTTGCAAAAAAAAAAAAAAAAGGAATGGAGAAAACATTAGAGGCAGCCAGGTGGCACAGTGGATAAAGCGCTGGCCCTGGATTCAGAAAGACCTGAGTTCAAATATGGCCTCAGACACTTGGCACTTACTAGCTGTGTGACCCTGGGCAAGTCATTTAACCTTCACTGTCCTGCCCTGCCCCCAAAAACGTGATGGGTAATGGAAGAAACTGGTAAGGGAAGTGGGGGGGGTGTGTGTGAAAGGATAACCATGCGACAAGGTGGTGCCTATGAAGCCAAAGGAAAGACAATAAGAGATTCTTTTGAGATTAGCTTTTTCTAGAATCAGTCCTTCAGGATCTAAATGTAAGTCTGTCTAAATGTAAGTTACAACACTGTACAATGTGGGGTGTCTCAGAAAAGGAAAGAGAATCAAGCACAGGGGCTTGACTGAATTATAGGTCAAATAACTCGGGAAGGCTTTCTCCATCAAAGAACAACACAAATGGCCATTTTTCTCCTATATGTTACTCTCTATATAGAGAGAGATTTTAAAGCACAAATTAACATGCAAGTAGAAATGTTGAACACCCATCACAGCAAACACTATAGATCTCACCTGTCATCCTGTCCACTGATCCTGCTCTTTTCTTTGTAGGAGTTACACAAGAAGGAGAAATGTTCAAAGGCATTGTATTTTTAAAAGGAAACTATAGGATAACTAAACAACTCTGGGGAGGGGAGAAGGGAGCAGAGGGAGAGCAGTGAGTCCTGAAGAACATGAAGTATGTGTTGATCCTGCCTAATATTTTATTTTGTTTTTGTTTTTGTTTTGCAGGGCAATGAGAGTTAAGTGACTTGCCCAGGGTCATGCAGCTAGTTAAGTGTCAAGTGTCTGAAGCTGGATTTGAACTCAGGTCTTCCTGAATCCAAGGCCAGTGCTTTACGCACTGCGCCACCTAGCTGCCTGATCCTGCCTAATATTTTAACTGATAATGGGAGAAACGTCACAAATATTGTTCAGTTGTATCTGACTGTTCACAACCCCCTGTCTGTGGGGTTGTCTTGGCAAAGATACTGGAGTGAGCTGCCTTTTCCTTTTTCAGTGGATTAGGGCAAAACAGAGGCTAAGTGACTTGCCCAGGGTCACACAGCTGGCAAATGTCTGAGGCTGGATTTGAAGTCCAGTCTTCCTGACTTCCGGCCCAGCATTCTGTCCATTGAACCACCTAGCTGCAGACAAAGGCTGCTACAGCAGCATTTCACAGTTTAGAAATAATACATTACCAGTGTTACTGGGAAATGACAGTAGTCAGGACATCATTATATCAGTAACATAGGATCTAGTCCCTGACCTCAAAGGCATTTGCAGTCATACCGGAAAGACAAAAGTAAAACAATTGCTAAGAGCAGAGAGATGCTAGCACACACACCTCGCACCAAATCCAAGGAAAACAAGGAAGAAGACAAAGAAGTGGCTCCAGTTATATACAACAGCAGCTAAAACCACCCTAAAAGAGCTAAAAAGGAAGACACTAATCCCCTCAGGTAGCTTTGAAAGTTCACCCTCTCACTCTGAAGCCTTGCTGCAAGTGAGGGCACCACCCAGATGTAAGGCAGGAGCCATTATCATTCCTCTTGCTTTCCCAGCCTGGATTCCGGGTCTGAAAAGCTCTCATCAACATCTGGCAAATTCTGTATGTAAGGAATGGAATGTGTTCATTAGTGCAACACTGATATGGTAAAGCTGACCATTACTCAAGAGGGGCCAATAAACTGCAACCCCTGCCTGCTGAGAGCCCCAAAGCCAGGCTCATTATTACTCTCTACACCAGAAATAGAGAGAGAAGTCTTCCCAGGTGACTCTATAGCTTTATTCTTATTACTGCCTCCTAGCAAACTTAAATACGAGTCCCATAAGAACTTACGGACAAACATTACAACAGAAAACCAAGTGCTTAGTTTGTATATTATTCAAGCAAGCATTTGGAACAAACACCACTGCTATCTACCTAGTATATATAGAATGGAACTTAATTTTTAAAAAACCAACTGTGACCTTGTGTCCTTATTTTAACAATCATGAAGCAGTTTGCCTTTTTTGTCTAGGGCTCTTGTACTACCATCAGGTGAGTGGTAATGTGTGACTTGGAGCGACTAGTTGGCACAGCGGATGGGGTGCTGGGCCTGGAATGAGGAAGAGTCATCTTCCTGAGTTCAAACCTGGCCAAAGACATTTACTAGCTAGCTGTATGACCCTGGGCAAGTCACTTCCACCCTGTTTGCCTCAGTTTCCTCATCTGTAAAATGAGCTGGAGAAGGAAATGGCAAACCAGTATGTCTACCAAGAAAACCACAAATGGGATCACAAAGAGTTGGATCTGACTGAACAACAATGCTTGGCTAGACAGAATTAGTGGTCAAGGTGTGTTTAAAAACGCCTAAAATCAGAATTGGAAGGGACCTGAAAGACCTAGTCCAACCCCTTCAGTTTGGGGAAGGTTTAGGTGGAGGGTGACCAGGTGGCCCTATCTTGCCTACACTGGAAATGCAGAGGCCACTCATGGGTCAAATCCACTGCTGACTGGCAGGAGAGCTTTGCTCTGCTGTTTCTGACCTGAGCTAGTTTGTGTCTCCTTAGGTGCCCTGGTTTCTATTCATTCTGCCCACTCTCAGCCACAGGGCACACCATATGGGTAACGGACTCAGAATAGACACCACATTGGCTTAGCCTAGTGCAGCTCAGAATTTCCAAGTTCAAGCAATCCACCAGCTGGGATTACAGGGGCCTGCCACACACCTTTACCATTACATTCCAAATAAAGAAACTGAAGCCCAAAGAGATCCATGACTTGCTTGAAGTCTCCTAGTCAGAAAATGGCAGAGCTGAAATGTGACTACTAGAAGTACAAGTCTTCAAGAAGCAGGCTTTCAGGAGATGCAGGTTCCATCAGGGTGAGTACTCCTTCCACTCACACAAACGGAAACCCTTTTTTCCCTACTACTTACTTACTGCTCTGGCCAAAAGAAATTTATCACCTGGCATATTTGCAAAGCACTATTGGTTACCTTGAAGCAACATAAAATGCTAGCTACTATCACTATCAAATTCATCATAATAAAAATGATTTTGCATCCAGTTAATCAGATGTGTTCTTCAAAGGGAGGGAAAAATTGGAGGAAATTTTATGAACCTAACCAGAATGATCTTTAGTACCGAAACTGAATGTTGACACAAAGTTGCAGATACACCCCACCTCTGCCTCTATCTAAACTGAAATCAAAGAGTCAAAAAGAAGACAATTCTGGGAGGCAATGGTTTTAATGCGTTTATAATACATAAAAGCTCCCGACGTTGCTCACTGGATATGTCCTTTACACTTAAATTATAGAGCCAAATAATGTTATGTTTACCATCTCCCCACAGGAAGGGACAAGATTATAGAATTTTCAGTTCTAAAGGAAGTTGGGGGGAGAGGAGAAGGGCCCAGAATTCTCTAGCCAAAGTTGTGTTGACCTTCTTTGCATTTGCCAATTTCACTGATAGTGATCACCAGCTTTATCTCTGGGTGTAAGAGAAAAGGGAGAGCTATGGCTAGACTTTCTTTTTTTGTTTGGTTTTTTTGTGGGGCAATGGGGGTTAAGTGACTTGCCCAGGGTCACACAGCTAGTAAGTGCCAAGTGTCTGAGGCAGGATTTGAACTCAGGTACTCCTGAATCCAGGGCCAGTGCTTTATTTTTTATGGCCAGCGCCATCTAGCTGCCCTCAGACTTTAAAAAATTTTTTTCCTTTTAATAGAATTTTATTTTCCAAAATATATGTAAAAACAAAATTTTAACGTCGACTTTCTTTTGATGAACAAATGGGAGCCACAATGTGAAGAGTACTTCACCGTTTCTAACTGTTTCTATCCTTCAGATAGGAGGTTAGTCTGAAACCTTTGCTTCAGGTTTTTGTTCTGTTTTGGGGAGGGGGATAATAATTTGAAAGTGTCACAAAAGTGAAAGAAATTTTTTTAAAAACCACATTCTGTGATTGTACATATATAACCTATATCAGACTGGCTTGATGTCTTGGGGAGGAGGTAGGGAGGGGAAAATATTTGAAGCTAGAAATCTTAGAAAAACAAAATGTTGAAAAATATTTCTACATGTAACTAGAAAATAATAAAATACTTTTATGATAAAAAAACCATTCTTTTTTCCTCATACCAAGTTTCACACAGAGCTAAAAACTAAAGGGCTGTGTTCCGTTAATTCAACATAAGGTAAATGCTTCATTCCCACAATGACACTTTTAAAGGCATATAAAGGACACCACAAACTCTGTCTTTTGTCATTGGGTAGGTCCACTCCAGTCTCTAGTTGCTGGATTCCATTCTTGGCTCAGCACCACTTCATCTAATACTCATAACAGTCATGAGGGGGAGCGCTGGGCAGTGTTGAGGCACTCAATACCATTATTATACTGTTTTGGCAAGCTTCCCATCTCCCTGGGCTCTAAGTCCTTCCTGTGTGGGCTGAAGTTACAGCAACCTGTTGCAGTCAGGATTATGAGAATCATGTCAATATGCTGGTCCTGGCAATTTTTCATAGTTTGAGAAAAACCATTGACTTCTCTCATTCTAGGTATAAAAACAAAAATGTCATTTCTTCTGAGAGTCTGAAATTTCTAAATTTATGCTAATCACAACCTCTTACATAACTGCCATTGAAAAAACTTACTTTCAAGATGAATTAAATTTCTTTTGACATGTAAGTTTCTAGAGGGCAGGAGCCATGGGGTATTCAGAGCAGAACACCTTATGGGGTTTTGAAAAGCTACTGCTCCTAGTGACAGGAACCAAGCATCCACTTAGCACACAGCTAAGCACACTTCTCACACAGATGTTTGGAATGAGAAACTGCTGATAGTGAAGGAATGTTGCCAAAATGCAATACTCAGCCTGGTGACATTATCAGAGTAATGTGTATAGTGAGCCTCAGCTTCCTCTGAATTGTGCAAAGGGGGTATTTCCCAAATTTACTTAAGCAGCATCCCAAATTCTGACGACTACACAGATTCCTCAATCAGGAGAGCTCTGCTCATTAAAACATAGACTGGAGATTGTTGTTTGCTGGGCCTGGACTCGGGCTGCTCTGGTGCTTCAAGTTTGGAATTGGAAAGAATCGAGAGAATAGAGTAACTAATAGTTGGAAGTTTACTTAGCCATAATATGCTTAGCAAAGATGCAGCATTGATTCAGCTGGACACAGCTTCCCTGCCTCTTTCCTGGCCATACTGGCACTGGTCTTCTGGCTAGATTACTGAAGGAATTAGCTCCTGGCACCTTATATGCTGCTTTTGGACTCAGCCCACCAGGAAACTGTAACTTCAGGGACTAAGGTCCCCTGAGTGAATTAAGACATTTCAATACCTTTTAAAGAAAAACTAGCCTAGTCTACATGGCAGATATTGCTCCAAATACAGGTCTCTACCACTTAGCAGAAACTACTGGTCCTAAATTAGGACAGGTTCAACCAAGCAGAAAATGGAGATAAATACATGAACGGGTTTTCTTCCTTTTCCCCATGTGTGTCAATGACTTGACTACTATTTTGTTTTATTGCTAGAAAAGTGAGGGAAGGAGACATAAAATGCAATCATACAAATTAGCCCTAGTAAACAGATTCAAGGACTAAAAAATTAAGCAACACTGAAATCAGGCTGTGGATACATTTGTCTGTGCAATTAAATCCCACATTGCTACATTTAAGTCAAAACTAAAAATGTAACCTTCTACTTTATTAGTTAATTCCTTTCCAGATTCCTATTGCTCATTACTATCAAATGAATCATTGCTAGGAAAATATGGGCACTTACTGCTAAATACAATAGAACCTCATTTGATTCAGACTTTATTCATTTGGAGTTTGTGATAATCATCTAGGATAAAATTTACCTTTATTTAATTAATCACTTCTCAGTGCAAGTTTGAAGAAAGGAGATTTAGGTGAAAAGTTCCAAATATTTAAAAGAAATCTTTCTCGTCACATTCAAGTAGTGGGAGTGGGGTGGGGTAAGCATAACTGATAATAAAGAATTGATGCAATCAGTGTTATATCTTTATAAAAGTGACTTACTTAATGGCCCCAAAAAAGCAAATTCCATCAGTCACACAAGATTTCATTGGTCTAAAAAAGTATGACATGCTTTTTTTGCGGGGCATTGAGGGTGAAGTGACTTGCCTGGGGTCACACAGCTAGTAAGTGTCAAGTGTCTGAGGCAGAATTTGAACTCAGGTCCTCCTGAATCCAGGGCTGGTGCTTTATCCACCTTGCCACCTAGCTACCCCCAACATGCTATTTTAATAGCACTTTATTTTTATATTCCATAGTTTAATACCCCAAGTATAGTTTAGATTCATTCAGGTGGCCTGTGTCTTTTTCTCTTCCCATTAGTTCTAATTAACCACAATATTCTCCAAGTGGTTTACAGGCTGGTAAAATGAGAAATAAAGCTTTTAAAAATGCCTAATCCAGACTAATTTCTCAAGCAGCAGACAACAGCTCAATGCAAAATAGCCAAATGAGCATTGTTCACTCAGCCTCCCTGTTTGGATTATTTTTAAAAAGCTTTTTAACTGTGATGTCCTCTAAGGAAAAACTGCTCACGTGAAAGCCAAGGGCATTACTCTCAGCAATCCAAGGCAAAAGGAAACAGTAAGTCCTTGGCCCCATCTTCAGATGGAAGTTAATTCATTCACTCACATTATCCATGAGGGCTTTGTAATCAACAACACCCAGCTGCCACCTATGCTAATCTCAGCATCGAGTTACAGAGAATTATCAGGCAGCAGAAGGTTCTTTTTAGATGTGAGAAGGAAGCTTAGAAGCAAGAGGGCATTCCATGAAAACAGGCCTGGGAGGAAAAGGACTCCAGAAGTTGTACCTCATATATGATTTGTAAAACCCAACAACTCATTAGCATGAATCCCCTACTGTTTGGCCATCATGTGAAGTTTTTCTGGCTAGGGACTACCCACCCCAATCATTTATTAATGTATCAAAGTAACCAACGTTCAAACTTGGATCTAGTTTGGAGACACCCCTAGAATTGAGAGTTAGGAAAGTGAACCACAACTCCCTTAAGGAAGCCTTGCATCACTGCAATTATTTTTATTTGGTACAGTGTGCCTCCCTGGTTTATAGGAGGAAACTGAACTCAAAAAAGAATCGTTTGTCCACTCTGCTCCAAGGAGTTGGAATTCTTGGTATGATTCCGTTTTGTCCTGCTATTGATACAGTGGCTATGTCCTGTCCTTCTAGACTGGGAGCTGTCAATCCGAGAGGGTGGGGAGACGTTTCTGGGAGATCAGGAGAATCTGGCACCTCTCAACATCCCTCTGCTGACTGCCTCAACGACAGTCAGTTGAGAACAGTTATTAGGCACCTACTGGGTTGCAGGCACAGAGCTAGACATTAGTGACACAAAGACAAAAGGGGACCAATTTCTCTCTGACTACTGCCTAAATTTCAGGATAGGTAAGGAAGCAGGGGGATCAGCACCCTACCTTCCAATCTCAAACTCACCCAGGGCTCAACCAGATGACTGTGTTGAATTCTAGGAATTGCCACACCATTAACTCTTCCCACAAGAAGAGAGTGAAAGAAAAGAAAAGACAGGAAAGACAGAAGGAGGTAGCGGAGAGCAGAGAAAGTAAGAATATTTAAAAACAAACCAACCACACAGGAATGACTGGTTGGGGGTGAGGATGCCCTAGAGACATCAAAGCCCTGTTTTCAATCATAGACCTATAATTAGTAGTAATGGGAACAGTGACATTAATCAAACTACGGAAGTAATATTCAGTTAGGGGGAAAGGACAAATTGAGGAAACTTTCAGCACATTTTCCCTATGTTATATTAAGAATTTGAAGAATCGTTGTCATTACCTTCTTAGGTCTATTGATGGAGAAATCACAACTTAATTAACTAAAGCAAAACTGTGGAATAGTTTAACAATGACTTACCTGGATTTGGGTGCCCTGCGTGACCTTGGGCAAATCACCTATTTCTTCATCTATAAAATGAGTGCTACAGAGACAGGCAGTGTCACGCAGAAAGCATGAGGCTAGAAATCAAGAAACCTGGGTTCGAGGTCTGGTGTTCCCAGTCCTTACTGGCTAAGTGATATGGGACAAATCACCTAAATTCTCTGAGTCTCAACTGCCTCATCTCTAAACTGGGGGTGATACCTGCCCTTGCTTTAACAGGGATGAGGTGAAAATCCAATAACATAAGGTGCAATATTATACTGGAAAGATCTTTGAAACCTATAAAGCACTAAGTAACTGGAGGGTATGAAGGTACAATGACTAGAGTGTAAAGGTATAGTGGAAAGAGGGCTGAAAGGGCATCAGGAAAGACCCAGGTCCAAATCTGGTTTACTAGCTGTGTGATACTGAGCAAGTAACTTGACCTCTCTAAGACTATCTCTTCAAAGGGTTTAATAATGTTTGTTAGTATCTGCTTCACTGGGTTGTTGTAAAGATAACGGATGCAAAATGCTTTGCAGATCTGACAGCAGTGGCGGTAATAGTAGTAACAATACTGTAGTTAAATGTAGAACACTGCTCTGAAAGGTGACTAAGTGACCATTTCAGAGATGTCAGAAAACTTCCTAGGTCTCAATGAATTCAATAATGGAATAAAAAAAAAGAGATACACCATCCTCCACCCCCCAAAAAAACCTCCAAAGAAACAAAGAAGAAAAATAATCTGTGGTAACCATGAAAACAGGTTTAAGTATACATACAACACAAGGAAGGTATCAGAGTGGGGAACATCTATGTTTTAATAACCTTTCAGTATGCATAAACACATACATATTGGTTTTGTTATAAATACAAAATGGCATCGACATGTTTTTCAGCCAAGATACACTTTAATAAATATTTCTAAAGGCAAGCATCTGTAAGTCACTAACACTGCTCAATTCAAAGAGAAACGTAACAATTGCTGTTTACAATACCATATCAATTACACTGTATTTGGACCCTCTTTATTTCTTCATCTTCACCAAAATGGAAATCACGTGAATGGAAAATGTTTGTGTAGCCAGTCATGTGCTCCAACTAACAGCAAAGCATAAAGCGAACCAGATTCCTCTTTGTTAATTTTGTTCCAGTTCAAGGTGAATGCCAAAAAGCATACCAACTTTTCAACTTGCCATGACTGTAGATAGGACATTGAAGGACATAGCAGCAAGAGCATGAATATTTTTAACCAAAGAATTCTCTTATATAAATCCAACAGCATTTAGGAAATAGAAAATGTACCACCGGAAAAGTCTAAGGGATAAAGCCATGGTAAATATGTTTTCTGTATCTTAAAACAACATCCAACATGAAGATGATATGCTTTTCTCTTTTAGTGGGGATGACTGTGGTTCTTCTGGTAGCTCACTAATGAACCCTATTCTAATGAGGATAAATAACTACTTAAAGAGAGGGTTAGGTTTTTTTCCCCTCATTCTGCCCAACATCTGTAAAATGGAAATAAATGAAGCAGAGATGTTATCCATTAGGAAAAGTTCAAAGTGGGGGAAAAAATGACTTATATTGAATTAATTAAGCATGTCACCATGAATTTGGCTACAAAAATATGCCCTGGAAATGTCAAGTTTTTAAAAATTATATTTTTGATAACAAATTTTTTTTAAAACCTTTTACACAAATAAAGGGGGGAAATGAGTAAGTAGGAAAAATCAAATACATATGATAAGAATTTGATATGCAAGATATATAAACAAGCATCTGAAAAATCCAAGAAGAGCCATTATCCCACAGAAAGGCTCCATTGAAACCAAAATATTTCTATCAGCACTTTTTGTGGTAGCAAAGAAATGGAAACAAGGTAGATACATGACGGCTTGATACATTTTGGTCAATGAATGCAAAGGAATATTACTGTGATGCAAGAAGTAGTGAAAGAAAGGAATACAGAGAAGCATGAGAAAGATGTGAAATGATGTTAAGTGTAGTAAGCAAAGCCAGGAAAACAATATAACATAATGCCTGTAACAGTGAAAATGGAAAGAGCAACTACAACGTAATTGAATGCTGCAAAATTATAAAGAAGAAGCTTGGTCCCAAAAAGAGAAATAAGACATTAAAGACATTTGTAGACATTGGAATCTACTGAGGCAAGATGCTACCATGAGCAGATTTTTTCCCCCAATGTGTTGGGATTCTGCTTTATTTTTCTCTTCTTCCTTTTTTTCTTTCTTTTAAAAAAAAATTTGTTACAAGCAATGGCTCTCTGGGAGGGGGGTGGGAAAGATACTGGGGGAAATCTATGTGACAAAAGAGATCAAGAAAATCTATTTTTTAAAAATAATTTTTAAAATATCCACTCACATTCACAAACACACCCAACTATTCCTAGAATGGAATTTCAGTTAGAAAAGACCTCAGCAGCTACCTATTTGACACTCTCCTTTTACAGATGCCACACAAGGATGATATGTATGACTTGCCCAAGAATGCAAAGATAATATCAGAGCTGGTTTTCAAACCCAGATCCCCTGAATCTAAATCTCTGTGGCTTTTCCACTGCATCACACTAACTTCTAATTCTCATTCCAAGTCCTCTCAGATAGTTGACATTTCACATTTACACAATGTTTTTTTCCTACACACCACCTACACATACTTTTTCTCCCATCCCACACAACTACAATGGTCCCTTCCAATCTGAAAAGCATTTTCCTGCTGATATCACATGGCAGCGGATACACTTTGGCAGGACTGGTTGTGCAATGCTGCAACAGAAAGAACTGACATACTGGAATGGAGACTCTAGGGAGAGGAGAGAGGAGTGAATGTGTGAGCGAGTGAGTGAGTGAGTGAGTGAGTGAGTGAGTGAGTGAGTGAGTGAGTGAGTGAGTGGGGGGCGGGGCATAAGTTCTAAGAGTTTTAAAGAATAGATCGCAAAAGGCGTTGGTCTAAGACAGAGAGATAGGTACATGAGATGAAGGTGAAGCAAAACACTTTGAAATGTTCCTAAGATCAGATATTGGGATCCGGAAGGGGTTTAGAAGTCACTTAACAAATTTTATAGATGAGGATACTGATGCCCAGAGAGGATGTGTTTGCCTAAAAATATACAGCTAGCAAATGGCACAGCCACAATTTAAACCCAAATTATTTGGCTTCAAACCCAGTGGGGATCCCCCCAACACCAATGTACCATGAGCCTTCATAATGGCTTTATTCATTCTGATTAAGGTTATTATTACAACAGCAACACATTTCTATAAAGTTTTAAGGTTAACACAGTACTTTTCTCCTACGTGCCCAATGAATGGATTACCCACAGAGTTAGCAGACAGAATTAAGGACTCACATGAGGACTTTTGACTCCAACCATGGCAAGGGCTCTTCCTTAGGAAAAGAGTACCATGTTATTCATTTAAGGCTCTACAAGGTGTCAGTCTATTTACAAAAACAAAATGAAACATTCTGTTTACAAATGCAAATGCACAAGAATTGCTTGGTGTTAAATCATGTTCCTCCAGAGCCTAGTTTTTTTTTTTTCAAAAAATGTGGACTACATTACAAATAAGCTTTATTACTCACTCCCTCACCTTGCCATTTGTGTAATTTAAGATTCTAAATGTGGATTCTAATGTGTTCCCCCAGTTTGGGGGAAACTGACTAAAAATCACTGATAAAACGAGTTTAGGGTTTTAAGGGTTTATTGGAAAATAGAAAGAAAAAGATTGAGAACAGAATTCTAACAGTCTGGCATTCCTATCTTTCCTCAAATCTCCTGTGAAGTCCTCTGCCACCACCACCATCAAGTCCGGAAGCCAAAAGGGCCTGCGCTCCCTGCGCAGGCTCCCTTTCCTCCTTCCTGTCTCCTCCCAGACCATAGGAGGCTCCTCCAGTTGATTGGCTGGTAGACTTGATAGACAGCACCCATGAGCAAGCGTCATTTCCTGAGGCCAAGGAAAAGCCACAATGCCTCTGAGGCATTTTCCTCATGGTGGAGCTCTCCACAGCAAGTCTCCAGTAGGTGGCGTCATTCCAATCATTACACATTTCAAAACTGCTCGCTCTCCATGGCAGCTAGGTGGTGCAGTGGATAGAGCACTGGCCTTGGATTCAGGAGGACCTGAGTTCAAATCCAGCCTCAGACACCTGACACTTACTAGCTATGTGACCCTGGGCAAGTCACTTAACCCCTGTTGCCCCGCAAAAAACCAAAACAACAAAAAACTGCTTGCTCTCCAGATCCCCACAATTTTGGGAACACTAAAATCATTTCTAAGAGGAATTAGGCATCCTATGCAATGGAAACACTTCCTGCAACATTTACAACTAGCAGACATCTCTATGCCTTGGCCTAGTCACAGAGGTGGAGCTATTTCCATTGAATAAGGAGACAACACAAGTACTTGATGAAAGTCATTCAAATGATGCAGTGTAGTACAGTCTATAGGCATGCCCACGCCCACTCCCCCTTTCAGAAGGCCCAATTGGTTTGGGGAGAATGGCAAAGAGGCCATTCTAACTGCACAACGCCTCCCTCCCCTCAAAACAAACAAAATTAAAATCACAGAATTTTGGAACCAGAAGGGACGTTCAAGATGTTATTGTTATCTTTTTCTGGGCTTGCAATTTCATCAGTGTAAGAACACCTGGTGAAAGAAGCTCTCTACCAACACAGAGATAGTGAGGCAAAGCTGGCCTGGCATTGGGAAACCTTGGGTTCAAGTTCTAAGCCCATACATGCATTCTGTGGAGGGAAAAAAGGGAAGAGATATAATATATCAGGTAAATCAGTTTAAAAGGTGGTTTTTGGAAGGGGAGTACACTGTAACTAGGGAAACAGGAAATCTTTGTTCAGAAAGAGTTGTAGCCTTTCAGTCTTTTCAATCATATCAGATTCTTCGTGACCCCATTTGGGGTTTTCTTAGTAAAGATACTGGAGTGGCTTGCCATTTCCTTCTCAAGATCATTTTACAGATGTGAAAACTGAGGCAAACAGGGTTAAGTGATTTGCCCAGGGTCACACAGCTAGTGTCTTAGGCCAAAGTTGAAGTCATGAAGACTCATCTTCCTATAGCTGAACCATGAAGGAAGTGAAGGACCTAAGAGGCAGAAATGAAAGCAGAGCGCATTCTGGGGGTAGGGGTTGAGGAAGACCTGAGAAACAACATGAAGACTCTGGACAGAATGCTGAGCTCCGGAAGCAGCTAGCCAGCTAGTTTAGCTAGAACATATGGTGTTTATAGAGTAGTTTGTGGGAACCAGATGGTAAAGGATTTGTTAATGCCAGGTTGAGGAATTTACATTTTGTCCTAGAGGATGTGATAGAGATTTTTAATAAGGTAAATGATAATGGCTGAATCTGTGTTTTAGGCAAATTACTCTGGCAGCTCTGTAGGGCATGAATGAATTGGTATGGGGAGGAAGGACTGGATCCAAGGAGGCTCCTTCAATTGTTGTTGTTGTTTGTCCTTCATTCTCCAAGAGGACCATGACATCGGGAAGGTGATGACTTGCACTTGGATTTAAGTGAGGCAGGGCTATGCAAAGTCACCAGCCACTCTCTCCTCCAAAGCCATCTGGGTCCAGTGGCAAGATATATCAGGATGACTGGAGATGGCCCCGGATGTTTAAGGCAATTGGGGTTAAGTGACTTGCCCAGGGTTACACAGCTAGTAAGTGTCAAATGTCTGAGGCTGCATTTGAACTCTTGACTCCAGGGCCAGTGCTCTATTCACTTAACCACCTACCTGACCCCACTTCAATAGTCTCAGTAAGAAAGGATGGAGGGGGGGGGGGGGGCAGCTAGATGGTGCAATGGATAGAGCACCGGCCCTGGATTCAGGAGTACCTGAGTTCAAATCTGGCCTCAGACACTTACTAGCTGTGTGACCCTGGGCAAGTCACTTAACCAATTGCCCGGAAAAAAAAAAAGAAAGGAAGGATGAGGGTACTATTTTCACTTATGTTGTTGCTTTTTTATTATTCTTGTTTATTCTTTCTTGAGATTTTTTTTCTTTTTGTTCTGATTAATTTGGAAATATGTTTAATATGATAGTAATGTATAAGCTATATCAAATTGCCTGCAGGCCTCAAGAGGTGGGAAGGAAGGAGGTTAGGAGAAAAAATTGGAACTCAAAAATTGTAATTGAGAAAAAAAATTTTTAAAAAAGAAGGGATGGGGGACCACACTAGGCTGGTAGCAGATAAGTGGAGAAAAGGGGTCAGATTCAAGAGAGGCAAAGGGGTGGGGGAATAATTACACAGTTGTTTAGGTATGCTTTATTATTCCTAGAAATTGGGACAAAGTAGCAAAACAAAAAAAAAAAGTCTATGGAGGGAATTAGACTGATTATGCAAAGTGAAAGTAAGAAACAGAGGGAAAAAAATCAGTATTCTTCCTAGCTCTGATTACTGACTTTGTAATGAAGTGGCAATAATGTGTTTGTTTTTTAAAAGTTACCTTCTGTCTTACCCACAAAAGTATGTATATCTATCAGCAAATTATGGCTTTCCCAGTGAAGATTCACTGACACAAATAAGCTAAACTTTGTTACAAAAACTTCATTCTATTATCAGAAGCTGTTTCCTGATGAAAGGGGGTATTCCTACATTCTTAGTTTTCAAGTATAACTTGAATTATAGAATTACTTGAATTATAGAAGATTATTAGGCTCTGGACAGAAAACTAGCTATGGTAAATAACTAATATATTACCCTTACCTGCCCACCCAATTTTTCTCCATCATCTACAATTAATTATACTGGTTCTTAGACTATGTATCAGCTAGGTTGGGAGGAAGATATATTTTCCAATCAAATGAATGAGTTGTGCTCAGTAGGTTGAGGTATTTTTCCCCCAGAATTCATTTTCCTCCGGAATTTGTGTTAGGGTGGGGAACAGGGGAGATGCTTTCATTTCAACTTCAAATGGTTGCACTGATGAAGGACCCAGTAACTGTACTTTTCAGACCATAGAAACAACTAGCCTGTTGCCACAGTTCTTCTCTGGGCTGAGCTGGGCAAAAACCTGAACATTCTATCACCCCTCATGCTGGACTAAGAAGACAAAAAGATAAATGAGGTGGTACAGAGTGGGAAGACAAATGAGGGTAGGCAGTTGGGAGTAGCATCAGTGGGGCAGAGCAACTGAGTTATGGTTGGAATATTCTGGGAAAAGGTAATCTATTAACAGGATAATTAATTACATCAAGTTGAGCAGGTGTTTTCCATTGTGGTGCCTCGAGGCAAGATGATTTTCCATGGGAAAGAATTTCCCACAGTCTTTCAGGACAGCACATACCTAGTCTACCCACAGCTCTCTGCAGTAATGCTAATAAGTGAAACACAAGTTAAAATACCACTCCCTGTTTCTGTTTTATCTGAATTTAAAGCAATGCATGCAAGTTATAAGGAGTTTAAATTTAAGCCTATATAAAGAAAAACAGACGATCCAAGAGCACTGGGCTGCCTCTAGAGGTAATGAGCTCCCTCTCACGGGAGGTCTTCTAGCATCCACTCTACAGGCAGCTGTGTGGCACAGTGAAAATAGAGTGCTGGGTCTGGCATCAAGAAGACAAATCCAAATCCGGCTTCAGACACTTACTAGCTGTGCCACCCTGGGCAAGTCACTTAACCTCTGTCTGCTTCAGTTTCTTCAACTGTAAAATGGAGATAATAATAAATCTCATCTACCTTTCATGGTTGTTGTGAGAATCAAATAGGATGTTTACTTAGCACAGTACCTGATACATAGTAGATGCTTAATTAAATGCTTGTTTCCTTCCCCCCACCCAATTCACTCCCTCCTCAAATCTGCACCCCTCTTTCAGGGCTTAGCTCCTATGCCACCATCTACCTAACGCATTTTCCAATCCCCTTAGTTAAGTATGGTCTTTCTTATGGGTGCTATGTAGTAGATAGAGTGCTGGACTTGGAATCAAGAAGACTTGGGTTCAATTCCTTCCTCTGACATTTAGTAGCTATGTGACTATGGTTAAGTTTCTTGAACTCTTTAAGCCAGTTTCCTCATGTGTGAATGGGAATAAGAGTTGAGGCTGTTTCCCTTGTCCTCTTATCTCACCAGGTTGTTGGAGCTTAAATAAACTACATAAAGTGCTAAATGAATGTTAATACTGATCTGTGTATGTGTGTTACTCCCACCCCCACCCCTAGCACCTAACACAGAGTCTAGCACATACCTGAGCTTAATAAATGCTTATTGGATTGACCTGACCTTTTAAGAAGGGCACTGTTGACAAGCTGGAGAACATCAAGAAGAGGGTGAGAAGAAAGGTGAAGAGCCTGAAGTTCATGGCATGTGAGGACTGTTTGAAGGAATTGGGGGTAGTTTAACTTGGAGAAGAAAAGACCCAGAGGGACATGATCTCTGTCTTGATGGATTTGACATTATGGTGGTTGTAGGATGCCCCCCCCCCCCATCATTCTCCTTCCTTTATTAAGGCATTCAGTAGCTGGTTTCCCATCCTCCACTCCTCCCCAAGTCCTGCCTTTATACTTGGAGGCTTTAATATTCACATAGAGACTTGCTTACTTCCTAGTTCCTCAGACTCCTTAAATTCCATGAGCTCCTCCTTCACTTCACACCTCAACCACACAGGGATGGTCACACCCTAGCTCTCACCTTATTAGAAATTCTGACCTTCCCCGGACTATAATCATCATTCCATCAACTCCCCAGGCTCTTGATTCTGGAGAGCCCTCCGATCCCTCCACCCCTCATTTCAGTTTTCTCCTTCTCTAACATCTTGATTCTACACTGTCCCCTGCTCTATAACCTCTTACCCCTTGTCCCCTGTTATCTCTTGCCAAACCTCAGTCTTAGATTACTCCCACTATATATGCCTTCTTTGCTCCTACATACAACTATACTAACTAGGTATATTATAAATTCAAGTTATCCAACCTCGAAACTGGGCTTACACTGCAGCAAGCCAGTCCCTTTTGTTCCTCCCTGACTCACAATCTGCTCCCTACAGAAGCTATTCCAAAACTCATCTTCCCTTCTTAATCCCTCACTCGACCCAAACCTCAGCCGAGGACCAAAGAGGCCATTTGAGACGAACTTTCTCTTCTCCCAGTCCCTTCATCTCAAAACTCCTTAATACCCAACTCTGTCCATCTTTCCATCAATCTCTGACAAAGAGGTCGCCCTGACAAAAAGGCTAACACTTCTTCATGGACATTTGAGCTACCTTACTGCCTTCAAACATGCTACCTGCCCAATTTTTTTTGGAGGCAATCAGGGTTAAGTGATTTGCCCAGCATCACACAGCTAAGTGTCTGAGGTCACATTTGAACTGAGGTCCTCCTTACTCCACTGCACCACCTATAAAGCTCCACTCTCCCGGATTCTTAAATAAACTTCACTAGACCCCCCATGCCCTCTAGCTCACATACTATACTCTCCCAAACTTATTGAAAAAGCTAACTACACTTAATACCATTTCTCTTCTCATTCACTCAACCCATAGTAATGTGGTTTCACTGTCAACTGAAGTTGCTTTCTCCAAAATGACCAATGATCTCTCTCTCTCTTTTTTTTACGTGAGGCAATTGGGGTTAAGTGACTTGCCCAGGGTCACACAGCTAGTAAGTGTTAACTGTCTGAGGCAGGATTTGAACTCAGGTACTCCTGACTCCAGGGCCGGTGCTCTATCCACTGTGCCACTTAGCTACCCGCAATGATCTCTTAATTGCAAAAATCTGATGGTTTTTTCTCCATCACCAACTTTCTCACTGTATCAACTGCATGATAGCATTGATCACCCTCTCCATCTAGATATTCTCTCCTCTATAATTTGTGATACTCTTCTTGTTCTTGGTTTCCTTTGCTGGCTGATCATCCCTATCATGCCTCTTAATCCTGGATGTTCCACAAGGTTCTGTCCTAGGCCCCCTTCTCTTCTCCCCCTACACTATCTTTTGGTAACTTCATCAGATCCCATGGGTTTAACTCTCATCTCTATTCATATTTATATATTCAGCTCCAGTCTCTCCTACGAACCTCACCAACTGCTTATTGAACATTTATAAAGATCCAGAGGAAGGCCTCCACAGTGCTCTGAGTGGATCCTCTTTGAAGGATTTTACCAAAAGACAGGACAAAAACAGAACAGAATGAAAAAGCTGTGGATTATTTCTTCATAAAGGAAGGAGTGGCCCTCTCAGTGAGATCATGGATCTATTAAAGTATTCAAAGCAAGTCCTTTCCCATTCAAACACTCTGGAATTCCAAGGAAAACCTAGCTTAGAGGTTAAATGAGTTGTCCAAGGTCACTCAGCTAATAAAGTGGTGGTGCTGGGACTGGAACCTAAGCCTGGACTCCTGTAGCCTAGTCTTTCCTCCATTAAAATAATGTCACTATGTGGAAGAGGAATAGAAATTAAAACTTCATAGCCATTAGCCCACTCCCTCTCTCCCTTTTTAAAGTTTTGTTTTCAAATAACAATTCCTTCCCCACCACCCCCCCACACACACACACATTGCCACGTTTTAAAAAGTGTGTGTCTCCTTCCTCATATTCGTTGTTTACCCCTTTGTCAGGGGGTGAGTCTCTCTCTACCTTTCCTTTCTTCTTGATAAGCTCTGCCTAAAGTTGCCTATCTTCAAGGGCTTTCTTCCTCTCTTCCAGTTGTAATCCCCCTATTCTTGTCTAGGTGGTATCTGCATATTGCCTACCCTACCTGGGACAGCTCAATGGACAGAATAAAGGGATATAGAAGAGCTCTATGCTAACTCACAGTATCTGTTGAGTTAGCATACTCCAGTAAATAAAACACAAGCCTCCCATCAGATATCTTAAATTCCCAAACTGGAATAGGTTATTTAATGTAATCATGCTATTAAATAACTCTTCCACCTAAAAACAGCTCCAAAAAAAAAAAAAAAAAAAAGAAGGGAAGGGGCAGCTACGTGGTGCAGTGGATAGAGTACCGACCCTGGATTCAGGAGGACCTGAGTTCAAATCCAGCCTCAGATACTTAACACTTACTGGCTGTGTGACCCTGGGCAAGTCACTTAACCCCAGTTGCCTCACCAAAAAAAAAAAAAAAAGAAGGGAGCTATGCTTTCACTAGATTGTAAACTCCTTGAGGGCAGGAACTATCTTTTGCCCCTTTTTGTATCCCCACAGCTTACTTAAGTAAGCACGGTGCCTGGCACACAGTAGGCACTTAATAAATGTTTATTGATTAATTGATTGAGCTGACTGACACTACTGCAGAGTTCAAATCGTGTCATCCTTCCCTGAACATAACCAGAATATTCACGTTCAATGCAAAAATTTGAGCAGAAACTCATAAAATTGAGTCTCCCCCCAAGTGGCCACCAAATACTTTGGTAATGTCCCCATATTGAATTAACATAATAATGCTACCATCAAGAGGTAGCCCTGGGTTCAAGTACTGCCCCTGCCTGACACATGAGACTCTGGAAGAGTCTCAGAGCCTCAGGCAGTTGGGAAGACTACAAACTTTAGACTAGTTGACCACCAGTATTATAGAGGAAGTTTCCAAACAAAAGCTTAGACAAAAAACCCAACACTATCACAAATGACTTTCATATAGTACTTTAAAAGGGGCAGCTAGGTGGCTCAGTGGATAAGGCACTGACCCTGGATTCCGGAGGACCTGAGTTCAAATCCAGCTTCAGAAGTTTACTAGCTTTGTGACAACTTAACCCCAACTGCCTCAATCATCCAGGGCCATCTCCTCTTCTCCTGATGTATATCTTGCCATTGGATCTAAATGGCTCTGGAGAAGAGAGTGAGGTTGGTGATTTTGCACAGCCCTGCCTCCCTTAAATCCAATTCACTGCCAGTCATGACATCATCCAGATATCATGGTCCTCTTTGTTTTGTTTTTTGTTTTTGTTTTTGTTTTTTAGTGAGGCAATTGGGGTTAAGTGACTTGCCCAGGGTCACACAGCTAGCAAGTCTTAAGTGTTTGAGCCTGGATTTGAACTCAGGTCCTTCTGACTCCAGGGCTGGTGCTCTATCCACTGCGCCACCTAGCTGCCCCCAAATTTTGTGTGGTTTTTTTGGTTTTCATGGTCCTCTTTGAGAATGAAGGACAAACAACACCAACAACAGTTTTCGGGGGCAGCTAGGTGGCGCAGTGGATAGAGCACCGGCCCTGGATTCAGGAGTACCTGAGTTCAAATCCGGCCTCAGACACTTAACACTCACTTACTAGCTGTGTGACCCTGGGCAAGTCACTTAACCCCAATTGCCTCACTAAAAAAATAAAAAAATAAATTAAAAAAAAAAAAAAACAACAGTTTTCAAAGTACTTCATGAACATGATCACACTTGAACAATTGATGTTCAGGCGTACTTGACTCTTGTTGACTCCATACAGGTTTTTCTTAGCAAAGGGCCTGGAATTGTTTGTCATTTCCTTCTCCAGCTCATTTTTCAAATGAGGAAGCTGAGGCAAAGAGGTGTTGAAAGATGTGGAAAAAAGAGAATCAAATCATTTTCTAAAAATTGAAAGAAGAGAACCAAAAGAGGTACAGAAGAGGGCACAAAGAGAACCATGTGACTGTGGCCTTGTTCGGTTTAATGTAACAGGTAACATTTATATAGCACTTACTATGTGCCAGGAACACTATGTGAAATGCTTCATAATTATCATCTTATTTGATCCTCACAACAACCCTGGGAGATATAGGAGGTACTGTTACTTTTTTATTATTATTTTATAGAAGGGGAAACTGAGGTAAACAAAGGTTAAGTGCCTTTGCCCAGGTTCATGGCTAGTAATGGTCTGAGGCAGCATTTGAATTCAGATCTTCCTGACTCCAGAATCTGCTTTCTATACACTGGGATGCCTGATCTCTAAAAAACAAAATGACAACAACTGTGCATAATAGTTCAGTTTCTTATAAAATCCTTTTCTTTTGTTGTTTATAGACTGAAATGGGATAATCAGTGGCATAGGAGATTGAATGTGGGGCTTGAAGTCAAGAACTCTTCTTCCTGAGTTCAAATCTGGCCCCTAGCTGTGTGATCCTGGGCAAACCACTTAACCCTGTTTGCCTCAGTTTCCTCATCTGTAAAATGAGCAGAAGGAAATAGCAAACCAGTATCTCTGCCAAGAAAACCCCAGATGGGGTCATAGAGAGTCAATCATGACTGAAACAATATACCAAAAAATCTTTGTGGATGATTTAAAAGTTCATAACCACAAAAAAACATTGACCTTCCCTTACCTATCCTTATATCTTGACTGCAATACACAAGTCCAAAGTCTAAATGCTGAGAGTGCCTTCTTGATTTAAAGGAATCAGTGAAAAGCTGTCTCATGCTTAGTGTAACATGCCTGTGCTTGGCTATGTTCATGTTTGCCAAATTCTTCTGGGAATAATAGTCAGGTAGCAAGAAACTATTTGACACACCCAGTTACTAAAGACACCTTTGATAACACACCTGACTCCCTAGGCATGGCCTGTGATCCACATTCTCAAACATCCAGCAAAGGAACATCTAGGGTAGGGCCTCTGGCCATTCTCAAGAGGCCACCTGCCCATCTGGCCTGGGCACTTTCTTATGCCTGCTAGGTTGCAGGCTGGTAGAATATTACATGGCCAAAGCATGAATTTTAATGAGAAAATACTTATCATAAAATGATGCCCCCCCCAAATGGCATGTAAAAATAAAATAATATGTTTTTCAAATGCAAAGAGAAGGAAGTTAGGAAAAAAGAACAGACAAGCAGGATAGATTTTGAAAGTAACATGAAGAATTTATTATATACTTTAAAAAACAAGTGGTATGAAATGGAGATTCATGGTTTCATACAGAATCTTGTATGTCCTGCTGTCTATATGGAAATGCTTTTTAAAAAAATTGTTTAAATTCAGAATCAAAATTGTTTCTTCAAAAACAATACTGGTCATAAGGTATATGCAGTCTTGCACCCACAGATCCTAGGAACCCAACAAATCACCCTAAATATAAGAGTTTAGTTGAACAAACTCACTGAAACTTGGGATTCTGCTCCAGGCAGTCCTAAAAATTCAAAATGAGTAGTCACAAAGAGAAGATTAGAAAGAAAAGGAGGGGCAGCTAGGTGGCGCAGTGGATAGAGCACTGGCCCTGGAGTCAGGAGTACCTGAATTCAAATCTGGCCCCAGACACTTAACACTTAGTTGCTGTGTGACCCTGGGCAAGTCACTTAACCCCAATTGCCTCACCCCCCCCCCAAAAAAAAAAGAAAGAAAAGGAAAGGAAGAGGTTTGTTCTGGAGAGTTCCACAGGTTTCAAATCCAACTAAAATCTCCCAACTCTTAGGGCTCAGTGGAGGGCTCATGAGGGCCCATCCCTCATGAGAGGGATGGGGAAGATGTAAGAGAACAAGCCTACTATGTGCCAGGCACCATGCTAAGTGCTTTACAAATATCTTGTTTGATCTCCCCTTTTGAGCTAGTGAGGTCCTTGAAGGTAGGGACTGACTTTAGCCTCTTTTTGTATCCTCAGAACCTAATATAATGGCTAGCAAATAACAGGTGCTTAATAAAAATATTTATTGGTCGATTGATCTCACAAAGATTCTGGAAAATAGGTGCTATTATTAATCCCATTTTACAATGCAGGAAACTGAGGTAGAGGTTAAATGACTTGCCCAGGGTAACACAGCTCATAAGTGTCTGAGGTCACATTAGAACTCAGGTCTTCCTGACTCCAGGCCCAGGGTGCTATCAACTGTGCCACCTAGCTGCTTCTGGGAACCTCATGAGTACTCTAACAAAGGCCTGAAAAAGGGCTGCCAGTAACCACGAGTTGTGAGGTACCCCTGTGGCACTTCTTTTTTCTTCACATGTGCTTTACCACATTTGTACATTATCCCCAGATACTTTTTGTGTTCAGGGGGAGAATGTGCCCCTTGGGGGAAGGAAGTAGATGTTTTATAACATATTCTTATTATACCTGTTTAGTAAATACCTTTTGTGTAAGTTAATTAAATCTGGCTAGTATGACTGTTAATGGAGAACACATCAGTGGTGGCTTGTGAAGGACACTCCTGGAAACCTAAGTTCTTTGGTTACCCCTAAAACCCTAAAATAGTAGCAGCCACCTCTAGAGATTGGCCCAACAATGTGAGCAAGAGTTGAGGGAGTGGCCCCAGAGAGCATGCTGCATTTATATTCTTTCAACTTGCCTGGTCTTTTATACATACACCCTGGGCAATAACAAGGGTCCTAAAAAGTTCTAGGGTTACACTAAGCTTTCAAACCAAAGAAGTCTTGACCCTGGGTAGTTCCATGACTCACAAATATGTTGGCCTGAATGGGCTGGTACTACCTCCCTCTGGTCAATAGCAGAATGATAAGTAAAAGGTAATTACAGTAGTGGGGTAGCTAGGTGGTACAGTGGGTAGAGCACCGGGCTTGGAGTCAGGAAGACTCAAGTTCCAATCCAGCCTCAGACACTTAATACTGTGTGACCCTAGGCATGTCAATCAAGCCTGTTTGCCTCACTTTCCTCACCTGTAAAATGAGCTGGAGAAGGAAATGGAAAATTTCTTTGCCAAGAAAACCCCAAATGGGGTCACAAAGACTCAAATGCAACTGAACAATGAAATTGCAGTAATGCTTCCCCAGGCCATAGATTAAAGCAGATATTTGACTCCACCAGTGTTTTCAAGGATCATCTGTGTTAGCCTCTTATAATAATTCACATTTGTATAATAGCACTTTGGGGGGGAGGGGGCAATGAGGGTTAAGTGACTTGCCCAGGGTCACACAGCTAGTAAGTGTCAAGTGTCTAAGGCCAGATTTGAGCTCAGGTCTTCCTGAATCCAGGGCCAAAGCTTTATCCACTGTGCCACCTAGCTGCCCCCCGTAGCACTTTTATGATTACAAAGTACTTTACTGTTTTTTAATGTAATAAACATTTTTATTTAGTTTTGGGTTCCAATTTTTATCCCTCCTCCCCTCCCTCCCTCCCCTCCCCCTCCCTGAGGTGGCAAGCAATCTGAGTTATAAATGTACAATTATGGGGCAGCTAGGTGGCACAGTGGATAGAGCACTGGCCCTGGAGTCAGGAGTACCTGAGTTCAAATCCAGCCTCAGACACTTAACACTTACTAGCTGTGTGACCCTGGGCAAGTCACTTAACCCCAACTGCCTCACTTAAAAAAAAATGTACAATTATGTAAAACATTACCATATTTGTCATTTTGTAAGAGAAAACTTGATTAAAAGAAAAAACAAAATGAAAGTGAAAAATAGCCTGCTTCAGTCTGTTCCATCAATATCAGTTCTTTCTTTGGTGGTGAATAGTATGTTTCATCAATAATCCTTTGGGATTGTCTTGGATCATTATATTGTTTTGTTTTGGTTTTTTTGTGGGGCAATGAGGGTTAAGCGACTTGCCCAGGGTCACACAGCTAGTAAATGTCAAGTGTCTGAGGCCAAATTTAAACTCAGGTCCTCCTGAATCCAAGGCCGGTGCTTTATCCACGGATCATTGTATTGTTGAGAATAGTCAAGTCATTCACAATTCTTCATCAAACCATGTTGCTGTCTCTGTGCACAACATTCTCTTGGTTCTGCTCACTTCACTATACATCACTTCATACATATCTTTCCAGGCCTTTCTGAAACACAGAATACTTTAAAACAAACTTTGTTGAGTGCTAGTTTTGTAATCGCCATTTTACAGAGTGGCTCCCAAATGCTAATGCCAAAATGGGAATACAAGTCTAAAATGCCCAGTGTCTACAGAATCAAAATTGTTTCCAAAAACCGTCACATTCCTGCCCCTCAACCATTCATTTCAGGTCAGCCTGCCTCAAGACCTGCGCAAGTCATTTTTACCAGTGGCAGCTTTTAAAGGAGTAAGCCTTTCCACCTCTCACACCCCAGGCTCATTTTGGGTAGAAAGTGACCTTAGAAATGCCCACCAGATCCAAAGCAGGCCTTATGGAAACAAGACAGCAAGAGGCAAAGATCCTTTTAACTGTACTGTCAGATTCAAAGCCAATTGCCCACCACTGGTGAGGAATATTTCCAACTCCAAGGTTTCCTGCCTCACATTAATTAACCTATGTGTGGGGAATAGTTATCTGGTCTGTATTTTTATATTCAGGAGTAGTAGCAATTGTGCTAATTAGGATGCAATCCAAAGGTACAAATGGATGTCTGAACATGACAACTACTACATAAACAGTTTGCAGAGAGAATAGAGAAAACTGCAAACTGTCAGCAAAGTAACAAATTCTGTTCACTCTCTTCTACTATCGCTGTTTTTGCTGTCATTTCATTACCACTGCCTTACTCAAGCAACATATACATATTGCTAGAGAAACACAGAGTGTTTACAAAGTCATTCCAACCCTGTAAATTAATATTCCCTCACATAACCATCTGTCTGTAACTTCTACATTGGTACAATGATGCCATCTTTTAAAAAAAATTTTACATAATGTCTGATTTGTACAATTAACTTTGGTGTGAGGTAAAGCATCAAAAAGGTCCTAGGGAGGGGCAGCTAGATGGCGCAGTGGTTAAAGCACCGGCCCTGGATTCAGGAGTACCTGAGTTCAAATCCGGCTTCAGACACTTGACACTTACTAGCTGTGTGACCATGGGCAAGTCACTTAACCCCCATTGCCTAAAAAACAAAATAAAACAAACAAACAAAAAAAGGTCCTAGGGATCAGAATGGGGGTGGTATAGAGAATGCCAGGAAAGAACCTCCAAAAGAAACATGGGAAGATAGGGTTGGATGGGGAGGCGATGTTGGAGGCCCTTGCTCTATGGTCACTAATGGTGCTGTCTTAACCATGGCCCTGAACAATCAGGGCCAACATAATCCAGATGCTAGAAGGCCAGCTATATCCCTCTGAATATAAGCTCAGACCCCGATTCTCAGAGGCATATCTCATCCCACTTTATTCCATATTCCCAGTTGCCAGTGACACCACTAACATCACACACACAGGTTTATCTTAATCAGCTTGCCCATAGTTGCATATTATAATTTGAGCAACAAGCCATTTTCCATCCACTCTTTTAATTCCAGTATGGAGGGTTAAACCAATTTGTTTGCCGTGAGTTTTTGGAGTGTCCTGAGGTTCAATATAATCAATACAAAGTCATCTATGAATAGGAGATCTTTTGATAGCCTTTGATATTTAGATAACTTTAGCATGATGGAGGAATTTTCCTTTTATGGAGACATCTTCCACCACAGTGACAAACATCTTAGGGGAGTATGTTACTTCATTTTGTGTTCATACTCTGTAGATCACCAAGCAAAGTTATTATCCAAGCTGCATTTGTCAGAGTCCTTTTTTAACTTGGTTAAAGGTAGCTTTAAAGGCTCTTTTTAGTCTGACCACTCCTACATGCATAGACCATTCTCATAAAGGTTTCATAAAGATTAATGAGGTATATATTCAATAACAGCTGATATTCTGCGTCATCTTTTTCCCTCCAGAAGCATTTGTGAGTGTTTCCATTCTTATGAAACCTTTCTCTCTTTGAAGAATCTTGAAAACTGATTTCTGGGTGCCTCCTGCAGAGATTTCTTCAGGATATATTTGATCAGGTCAAATGGCTTTTTCTAATTCCCAACTACATTAAGTACCATTGCTGGGGCAGCTAGGTGGTGCAGTGGATAGAGCAATGGCCCTGGATTCAGGAGGACCTGAGTTCAAATCCATACTCAGACACTTAACACTTACTAGCTGTGTGACCCTGGGCAAGTCACTTAACCCCGATTGCCCAGCAAAAAAAAAGTACCATTGCTACTTCTTCACATACTACACTAGGGACTAGAGGCCAAATGTGGTGATGCACTATCATTGCCAATTAACACTGACCACTATAATATTCCAAGCAAATCTGTCCTATTTGTCATCTGTTTGTTGTCCCTACTTTCATCTGCAAAGCAAAACATCCTTAGGATGATCTGGCTTAGCTGGATCTTATGCCAAGCCCTTTTTAGGTATAGTTTCTCTTCGACAATTCATGGTCTTCTATGAGCTTATTTTTATATGAAGTAAATTTGAGGATCTAATGTGGCCTTTGGCTTCCTTATGACTAGGCTTCAAGTCAATTATAATTTGTTAAGCACCTACTGTGTACAAAATACTTTGCTTAAGAACTAGGGAAGGAAGAAGTTTAGAAAAGACAGTCCCTGCCCCCACATTGTTTATTTTGTCTTCTGGCCAAGCAGAGATTGACAAAGAGATTAAGTGTTTACAGGCTGCAGAGTTTCAGGCTACAGGACTCTTTCAGTGTACTCATTATGGTCACCACTTTTAATGACTGCTGAAATAAATGCCTTTAATTTTGTCTATTTACCATCTTTGCAGAATTTTAGTCGGGCTAGATCTACTATAGTCAGGAAAGATCTCTTCTGCAAGCTCTCCTACCTTGGTATATATTTTTAACTTTTGTTCTAACTAGTTGATCGGACAACTCATCCTTCACCTACAACTAGTGGTTTCCTTCTTAGAAGAGACAATTTCATTTTTTATGTCAATTTCTGCCATGTGCACCAGCTTCCAAATTCTGTTCTTGAGGACAGTGACACAGCTAAGTAGTGCTCAAGCCTCTGTCATTTTCCAATTCCTGATCCCAAAACATGTCTTCCAACTTAATCTTTGCCATCTTCCACCTCCATTTGTATATGCCCACTTAGCTTGGAAGATCTTGTCAAATTCTTTGTAAAATGTCTCTACTCTGCTTGGCCCAGCTAAAATATTTTTTCAATTAGTAAGCATTTATTTTCTCTCCTTTGCACCCCCATCCAAAAGAAAAACAAAACCCTTGCAACAGATATGCCTAGTCAAGCAAAACAAATTCCTTCATTGTTCATATCCAAAAATGTATGTGTCATTCTGCATCTTTAACGGGAAGCAGAGTATCACAAGTCCTCAAAAATCATGGTTGTTCATTACAATGTTCACAGTTTGTCTTTCAAAATTGTCTTGCCAAAGTTGTTATTGTATCAACTGTTCTAGTTCTGATTGCTTTCTTCTATTATCAGTTCATACAAGCCCACCCAGGTTTCTCTAAACCCATCTCTTTTATCCTTTCTTATGGCACAACAATATTCTATTCCATTAATATACCCTTATTTGTTCAGCTATTCCAAGTTGATGGGTATCCCCTTAGTTTCTATTTCTTTGTCACTACCAGAAAGCTACTACAAATATTTTTGTACACCTTGGTCCCTTTCTTGTTTCTTTGATCTTTGGGGGAGTACAAGACTAGTAGTGTGAAAGTAGGGTCAAAAGGTTTGCACAGATTAGTTACTTTTGGGGGCACAATTCCAAATTGTTTTCCAGAACAGCTGCACCAATTCACAGCTTTACCAATGGTGCATTAATGTGCCTGTTCCCCTGAAGCCCCTCCAACACTTGTCATTTCCATTTTTACCTTCTTTTCTAAGTTGATGACAGTGAGGCAGAACCTCAAGAGTTGCTTTAAATTTGTTTTTTCTCTCATGACTGGTGACAACAACCACAATCTTCATGGTGGTCTGCTTGCCTTTTATTATCTTAATCACTCCCAAGGGATGAAGACCAATTTTTCCCATGAAATAATGTTTCGTATTGCCTTTAAGTGCACTCAGCACCCAATGAAAGCAACCCAGTCAACTCACATGATCATAAGATCATATCATCATAGGATTCTGAGCTAGAAGAAGCCTTAATGATCATTTAATCCAAAAGTTCACTCTTAACTCCCTTTGAAAGATGAGAAAAAAAAGCCCAGAGACATGATATAAGTTGCCCACACTCCAACAGGAAGTAAATGGAGTAACTAGGAAGGTCCTTAAAATTTTTGTTTGTTTGTTTTGAGAGCTGGTAGGGCAATGGACAGATCCCTAGCCCTAGAGTAAGGAAGACCAGAGTTCAAATCTAGACTCAGACAGTAGATGTGTGACCTTTGGTGGGTCACCTAACTTCTATCTGCCTCAGTTTCCTCATCTGTAAAATAGAGATGATAATAATAGCACCTACCTCCCAGGGTTGTTGTGACAATCAAATAATATAACTGCATAGCGCTGAGCATAATACATGGTACAAGTAATATGTAAATGTGAGCTGTCATCATTGTTATTATTTGTTTTGTGTTGGGGGAGGGCATATTAAACAGAGTACTAGATTTTAGCATCAACAAGGCCTGAGTTCAAATCCTGCCTCAAATAGGTATTAGTCTGGGAAAGTTGCTTTACCTCTCTCAGACTCAGTTTCCTTATCCTATAAAATATGGATAGAAATAACACCTACCTCACAGGGTGGTTGTGAGGATCAAGTGAGACTTTATACATACACATATATGAATATATATAAAAGATAATATAACTCACTCTGCCAATCTTAAGGTTATATACAAATTCTGGCTATTATTAATATTATTTTGTATCACATTTACTTCCAAATCAAGCTTCTCCTCTCTACCAGTAAGTCTTCCCTTGTAACAAAGATAAAGATTAAGAAAAGGGAGAGGGGAGTTCAGCTAAATCAACCAACAGTATGTGTAGTATTCTATGTCCTTAACACCCCACTTCGGCAATGAAGGGAGGGAGGAACATTTCCTCAGCTCTTTTCCCGAGAAAAGTTACAATTATACAATATCCTGTTTCATTGTAATGCTCTTTGTTTACATTGTTGGTGATCTTATTGTTTCCCTGGTTCTTCCTAGCTAAGTTTTCCCATGTTTCTTTTTCTTTTCTTTTCTTTTTTTTTTTGGTGGGGCAATGAGGGTTAGGTGACTTGCCCAGGGTCACACAGCTAGTAAGTGCCAAGTGTCTGAGGCTGGATTTGAACTCAAGTCCTCCTGGATCCAGGGCCAGTGCTTTATCCACTGCCCCACCTAGCTGCCCCCTTTCCCATGTTTCACTGAATTTTTCCTATTTTAGTCATTTCACGGAGTAGGATAACATCCCATAACATTCATGTAGCCCCATTTGTGTAAGCCATTCACCACCTGGGTGCCTACTGTGCTTCTCATTATTTGCTACCAAAAGTAGTTCTGCAATTAGTAATATGCATAGGACATATCTTTGCATCTATGACCTCCTTCCACATGGCACGAGAAGAATCTAAGAAAAATGGTCACAGAGCTAGAAGAGAAGTATCACAAACCACAGTAGAGCTGCTAAAGGTGAGAAAATGGCAACCTGAAAAGAGACAGCAGATTTCCAAGGCAGAGCCAAGATGGAGGAGGAAAGGCAGTGAACTCTCAGAACTCACGACACGATTGCTCCAAAAACCTTCCAAATAATGCCATAGGACAATTCCTGGAGCAGCAAAACCCACAAAAGAATGGGCTGAGATCATTTTCCAGCCAAAAACGGCTTACAAGGTCAGCAGGAGAGGTCTGCTGTGTCAGGGAAGAAGTGGAGCCCAACCCCACAGTCACACTGACACAGATCCAGTCCCAGGCAGGCCCAGCTAGGGAAAGAGAGACCCGCCCCCAGCCTCTGAATCAAATGCAGCACCAGTGTCATCTGGAACTAAGCTCACAGTCTGGTAAGAGGGCTGAGCAGTTGTCAGGGGAAAGATGACAGGGGTTTCTGCTGGTGCTGAGGCAGAACTTGGGTGTTTCATCCCTGCTGGGAACCAGGAAGTAGGCTTGTGTAGCAGTGGCCCAGGTGGGGGAGGGGTGCAGGCTCGTCGGATCTAACAACCACAGCATACAAAGTTTTGCTGTCTGGTTACTTAGCAAGTTGGCCTGGGGTTATCTATGGACCAGGGAACAGGCCAGGTGAGTGAAGAACCTGTCCTTCCTTAAACCAAAACACCTGAGACCCTCTAAAGCTTGGGACAGTGTAGATTGGGAAGTAGGGCCCCACTGTAAGAGGGAGTTAAAAATCAAGTAAAAGACAGGCAAGATGAGCAAGCAGAGAAAGCTGAAAACCATATAAAGTTCCTTTAGTGACAAGTAAGATTGAGGTGCACCCTCAGAATAGGATAGCAACATCAGAGTTCCTACATCCAAAGCTTCCAAGAAAAATATGAATTTGTCTCAGGCCATAGAGGTGCTCAAAAAAGACTTTGAAGACATAGTAAGAGAGGTAGAGGAAAAAATGGAAAGAGAAATGAGAGTGACACAGGAGGGTCAGGAAAAAAAAGTCAGCAGCTTGAAAAGCCAATTGAAAAAGGAGATACAGAAGTTCTCTGAAGAAAATAATTGCCTAAGAATTAGGATTGAACAAATGGAAGCTAATGACTTTATGAGAAACCAAGACACAATAAAGCAAATCCAAATGAATTTTAAAAAAAAGAGGGCAATGTGAAATATCTCCTTGAGAAAATAGCTGACCTGGAAAATAGATCCAGAAGAGATAATTTGAAAATTATTAGACTACCTGAAAATCATATTCAAGGAAAGAGCTTAGACATCATCTTCCAGGAAATTGTCAGGGAAAATTACCCTGATATTCTAGAAGCAGAAGGTAAAATATAAATTGAAAGAATCCACCAATCAGCTCCTGAAAGAGATCCCAAAATGAAAACTCCCAGGATTATAGCCAAACTCCAGAGCTCCCAGATCAAGGAGAAAATATTTCAAGCAGCCAAAAAGAAACAATTCAAGTACTGTGGAGCCACAGCCAGGATAGCACAAGATTTAGCAGCTTCTACATTAAAGGATAGGAGGGCATGAAATATGATTTTCCAGAGGGCAAAGGAATTGGAATTACAACCAAGAATCACCTATCCAGCAAAACTGTGTATAATCTTTCAGGGGGAAAAAATGGGACTTCAATGAAAAAGAGGACTTTCAAGTATTCATGATGAAAGAGGCAGCTGTGTTGGCTAGACACAGCAGCTGGGGCATTGAAATATTACCAGGAAGGCAAAACTCTGAAAAGGGCCCAGGCACAGTATCTGACTGCTGATGCCCAATCTGCATTTATATGACCAATTATGTGCTTTATAATTCTGCCTGGATTATCAGTCATCTCAAACTCCGCATATGCAAAAGAGAACTCATTAGCTTACTCCCTAAACACATTCTCCCTCTTCCCACCTGCCCTCTTTCTGTCTAGGGCAGCACCATTATTACTGATACATAGGTTTCTTTTTTCTTTTGGAGGAAATTGGGGTTAAGTGACTTGCCCAGGGTCACAGTGCTAATAAGTGTCTGAAGCTAGATTTGAATTCAGGTCCTCCTGACTCCAGGGCCAGTACTCTATCCCCTGCATCACCTGGCTGCCCCTGATATCCAGGTTTCTAACCTCAGTCTTCCTTTATTCTCTACTCTTTCACTTCTATATCCAATCAGATACCAAGTCTTGTTGACTTGACCTCCACAGCACCTTGACCCCCTTCCGTCAACTATCACAGCCACTACTTCCAGCCTTGCCTGGGTCTCTCTGCCTACACTTTTCCTATCCAGTCTACCCACCACACAGAAGCCAAACCCATAACCCCAAAGCATAGGTCTGATCATGTTACTCTTGGAAGATATAAGCTACATGTTATTTAAAAACCCAACACCATCTGACTCCAGCCTATCTTCTAGCATTGACTTCAAATTGCTCTCCTCCATCTAGTTAACTTTCCTGCCACACTGGCCTCCTTGTTGGTCTCTCCATAAGTGGCAGGCCATTTCCCACCTCAGTGCCTTTGCCCAGGCCATGTCTCCTGCCTAGAATGCTCTCTGTTTTCACCTCTGACTCTTGGAACCACTAGCTCCCTTCAAAACTCAAGTTCCACCTGCTACAAGACACCTTAATTTATCCCCAAAGGAATTCGTGCCTCCCCCTACTCTGTATTTACTTTTTTATGCATCTTGCATCTACTTTGTTTTTCCAAATAGAATGTAAACTCCCAGACATCAGGAACTATTTCCATTTTGTATTTGTAGCTAGTGCATGTCTAGCACACAGGCTTGATAAAATCTGGTTTAAATGAGTTGAATTGGGGCAGCTAGGTGGCATGGTGGATAAAGCACTGGCCCTGGATTCAGGAGGACCTGAGTTCAAATCCAGCCTCAGACCCTTACTAGCTGTGTGACCCTGGGCAAGTCACTTAACCCCAATTGCCTCACCCCCCCTCCCAAAAAAAAAGTTGAATTGAGTACTACTTCTCCAAGGAGAACCTGTGAGCCACCTTTCAATTTAAAAATAACATCTGGTTTCTTTCATAGGAGAAAATGTCAATATAGGTTTGGTTTAGTTCCTGTAATAGCTTATCAAATTTTTGATCCTCGGACAAAGATTCCCTGTTCAGAATGCCAACAGTTAATGTTTGTAGCTCATTTAAAAACTGAGATTCTTAACAACCTCTGTCCTCTCTCCAGCCAATCCAGTTACAGTCACTACATATATGGAAGGGAATAGTTCAAAAAGTGGTTGGACAATTTGTCTATTTCATGGTTTTCCTACATCAAAAAATTCATCCTCTTCTGGCTGTGTATGAGAATGAGCCTCTCTATCCTTAGCCAGGGTGGTCCTCCAATGGTAGACATAGTCTGTCTCTAGGACCATGCTCAAATCTTTTCCATCTTTGTAGAAATTGCTAGAGCTCCCACTCCACTGACATGGTTTTCAAGAGCTCAGGGTCACCTCTACATCATGATGAGGCATGAGTAGGATATAGTAACAGACCCAGTTCTGATATTAAAGCCCTGAAGCCAGGAGAAATTTTAGCTACTAAATGGAAGTGCAGGCAGCAGCATCAGAGAAATGAGTCTAAGAAAGTCAAAAGTCAGCCCCAGAGGATATTAAACAAATCAATTTACTTTATCCAGTGCACTAATGAAGTGAACTGTTCTATTGTCTCCTCCCTCCCTCCCTCCCTCTCTCTCTCTCTCTCTCTCTCTCTCTCTCTCTCTCTCTCACACACACACACACACACACACACACACACACACACACACACACACACACCATTCATAGCCAAAGTTATAGAAAGAGAAGTCTCAAAAAAAAAAAAAGAGAGAGAGAGAGAAAGAGAAGTCTGCACTTTCCTACGTCTCCATGTAGCTTCTGACCCCATCATTCTACATACACTAACATTCTCCATGGTCACTGATGACTTAATTGTCAAAGATCTAATGGTCTTGTCTCATTCCTGATCCTCGTCGACTTTTTACAGCATTTCACACTGTTAATTATTAATAATTGATCCCTCTTGACTCTCTGACTCTGCTCTGACAACACTGCTTTCTTGATCTTCCTCCTACCTGTCTGATTACTCAGTCTGTTCAACTGATTCATCTCCTCCTTCCCAACCCCCAAAATGTGGATGTCTTCAAAGGCACTGAACCCTTTTCTCTCCTTTGTGGACTACCTGCACTACCTCTGCGCAAGGACTCCAAATGAACAAATCCAACCTGAAATCATTTCCCCCCCAAACTTGCCCTCTTCCCAGTGTTCCTGTGGGTGGTAACACCATCCTTCCAGTATTACGGGCTCAAAACCTCAGAATCATTTTTGATTCTTTCTCCTCCCTCAAGTGATTTGGCATTTCCTTCTCCAGCTCATTTTACAGATGAGGAAACTGAGGCAAACAGGGTTAAGTGGTCAGTGTCACATAGCTACTAAGTATCTGAGGCCATTTTTGAACTTCCAAAGATGAGTCTTACTGACTTCAGGCCCCGTACTGTCTCCACTATCTGCTAACAAAATATATCAATTCCACTTCTCTAATTTTTTTACATCCACCTCTTCCTCTCCATTCACACTGTCACTACCCTAGTTCAGGCGCTCCTTACCTCTTACCTAGACTATTTTAATAGATCAGTTTGTCTCCAGGCTCTCTTAACTCTAACATATCCATCACAGCACCTGGCCAAATAATCTTCTTTTGCAGTAGTCCTGACCAAGTCCCTCTCCCAGCTCAAGAATCTTCAGTGGCTCACAATAGCATATAGAATGAACTCCTTAGTCTGACATTAAAGGCCTCCCACAATTGGGTTCCACCCTGCCTTTTCCCTTCAAGCATTTTCTGTTCCTTCTACACTGGACTGACGGCTATTTCCCCATCTTATCCTCCCCTCTGTCTTTTGTGTATAAGCTACCTACCTACCATGCCTAAAATGCACAAGCTCCCTCCTTGGATGCCCTCAGTGAAATCCTTTCTGCCTTCAATGCCCAAGCTCAAGGATCATCTCTAGAAAGCAGCTCCCCAATCCTCCCAGATAAAAATAATCTCCCTCCTTCCCTCTCATTTTTCCCTAGGGCTCTAGCTCTCTCCTTTGTTTCTATCACATTTTACCTTCTATTTAAATGTGCTCTGTTTATGGACATCACAATAAGTAGATATAGAAGTACATTGAGAAATATGTATAATCTCTAAGATAAAATATAAAATGCTCTTTTTGGCATTGAAAGTCCTCTGCAGCCTAGGGCCACCCAATCTTTTGGGCTTGATTTCCTATCACTCCCCTCTCCACACTCTACATTTTGGCCAAACTGGCCTCTCTCTTGTCTTGTTCCATCTCTGTGTGGTAACAGAAGCTGGCCCCAATGACTAGAATGACCCTCTGCATCCTGGAATCCCCTAGCTTGCTGCAGTGCTGCAGTTCAAATGCCCCTTCCTACAAGACACTTTGATTTCCCCAGTAGCTGAGTTGTTAGTTTTATTAACCAACTTTGTATTTATTCTCTTTGTACTTTTTTCTGTGTATATTTATATATGTACTTGTTTCTCCTCTAGAATGTAAACTTGTGAGTAGGGAGTGTCTCATTCTTTGCATTTGCATCCCCAATGCTTGTTAACTAACCCCCAAATTATTTTGTATTTGTTTTGTGTATATTTTTGCTTATTTACCTGTATATGCAGTGTCTTCTCCATATAAGGCTCCTTGAGAGCAACCACTGTTTCATTGTCATTATATCCCCAATACTACGCAGTGCCTAGCATGACTATAAGTTTAATTAATGCTTATTGAATTAATGAAGTGCTTAATATTTTTATATGTGGTACTTGGTAGCTTAATGTTTGTTGAATTTGAATTTTGTTGAATTTAATCTAAATCCAATAATATGTTTTATTAATTCTTGAAAGTGGTTTAGTGTAAATTTAGATCTGTTAAAAACATTCACTAAAAATTTTACATGGAAAGTCAAAGAGAAGAAGACTGTTCCATCTAAAGATCAAAATATAGCAACTTGCCAAAAGCCTCAAAGCCATTTAGTGGATTGTCGAGGGGCAATTATCCAGGATTCTCCAAAGAACTGATGAACATGAACTATTTTCAGTCATTCTGCTTTGATGGTGTCACCTTGGATTGGGGTGGGGTAGGCCCCAAATTGAAGTAAGCCAACAGCAACACATATGGGATATGGGGTGATACAGGTTTGAAAAACACTGTTCAATATTGTCTTTTAAATAGATGTACATACTTTTATTGCCAGAAAATTCTGTTTACTTTCCAATTATCAGTATTTCTTTTCTGATATATCAAGTCCCATTGGTTTATAGGGAAGTCTCAAAGCCTCAAGGTTAGCAATAACAATTCTCAATGCTTGCCTACGGTATAAAATGCCTGGGCAGTGGTTCTAACTTAGGGAATCCTGTTTTTCCTCTCAGGTCACTCACTCATTGTCAGAAAAAAAAAAATTCAAGAACCACCTATATTAAAAAGCAAGCTAGGGGAAGCTAGGTGGCGCAGTGGATAGAGCACCGGCCCTGGAGTCAGGAGTACCTGAGTTCAAATCTGGCCTCAGACACTTAACACGTACTAGCTGTGTGACCCTGGGCAAGTCACTTAACCCCAGTTGCCTCACTAAAAAAAATTAAAAATTAAAAAACAAAAACAAAATTAAAAAGGCAAGCTAATGTACATTTATGAAATTTCATTTGTAAATAAAGTAATTAAAATATATACCCATCTACTCTTTAGTTACAAGGAATATTAAAATTCCATTCAATAAATAACAAAAAATATGTTTTTTAATATAGACAAACAAGGAAGAAAGGCAAGTAGAAGGTGCAAGAAAGAATGAAGAAAAAATAAAAAATAAGGCGGTCTCAAGAGTAAAACAATGAGAGAGGTGGCCAGAACAGGTAGAAGATGGGAAGAGAAACAAGGGGACACGCTTTTACTAAATGGCTACCAATATCTCATTTGGTGGAAAGAGACAAAGATGCAACTCATTTACAAATACTGCTCTTGGAGGGCATAGGGAGGTGGGGTGGGGAGAGGAGGCAGGGAACTAAATCAAAGAAGTTTAAGAAACAAATTGTACTTGGCAACTTCGGGCATAATTCCATCAGTCACCACTTAGTCTGTCCCTCTGCAGATTATGTGACCTTTAAACAAAGAGCTGGATCTGTCCTGTAGGCAGTTTCCCTGTCCCTGCACTACAGTAGTCATTCACACTAATAGTGCTAAATATGGTAACTGCTATAAGACAACACGGCAAATCAAATTTTCTAAGTCATTCTCTAGTCTTAAAAACTGATTTACCAGCCCTGTCTTCCACCCTTGACAATGCAAGTGGGCAGAGCAGCAGGCAGAGGACCACGTGTCTCCGTTCTAGTCCTCATCTGCTGACAGCAGGACTAAGTTCCAGGTCTATGAGATAGGGGAGAAGAATACAATAGGAAAAGGCAGAACTGCTGGTGTGCACATAATTCAACAGCTGGAACCACTGCACTAGAACAAGGCCCATTCATTTCTAGAACGAAGGAAAGTTCTTAAATCTTTTCATGTGTTCTGAACCCCTTTGTAAGTCTGGTAAAGCCTATAGACTACTTCTCCGAATACTGTTTTTAAAGGAATGAAATCAAATACAGAGGATGACAAAGGTAATTAATTATATTGACATACCATTTCCCCCAAAAAAGTTTTTTAATAAATTCACAGACTCCTGCTTGAGAAGTACCTCTGGGGGACATCTGCTAAGTGCTCTTAAAAGATCTAGCCATAAGTACCATTCTTTCTATTGTAAGGTTAAGGACACCAGCCTCTATTTTCTACATGGGAATAAGGCAACTCATTTTAACTCCTTCATGTGAACTTGTTTCCTGACCAGGCCTAGATTTTGTTTGTTTAGTTTTTTTAAATGTGTTTGTTTTATTTTAAGATTCACCAGACTCAAGTTGTTGTTTTTTTTAAATAACTGCTTTAAGCTGATTCTTGGAACTTTAGTAGAGGGAAAGGAAGGGGGAGGGAGTAGGGAGGAAGAGATCACAGGTTCACAGTTGTTTGTCCTTGGTTCTCAGAGGACCATGACATCAGGGCGATGTCATGACTTGCAGTGAACTGGATTTAAGTGAAGGAAGGCTGTGCAAGGTCATCAGCCTCATTCTCTCCTCTAGAGCCATTCAGGTCCAGTGGCAAGATATATATCAGGATGACTGGAGATGGCCCTGGATGTCTTAAGGCAATTGGAGACCTGGGCAATTGGTGACTTGCCCAGGGTCACACAGGTAATAAGTGTCTGAGGTGAGATTTGAACATATCCCCCTGCCTCCAGGGTCAATGCTTTATCCACTGCCCACTGCCCCAACAATTATTATGATAGGCTCACTAGCTAATTATTAAACTATATAATTAACAAATACCTACTCATTATTGGTAGATCTGTCCAGATAAAAAGAAAAGTGCTTTAGGCCAGGCACAAAACTGATCAAGATAACAACTGGCAAACACAACTCAAATAAGCAATAGAATTTGAGAAAGTTCTAAGTAACAATGAAGACATCACAAGCAAGCCAAATGCTTCTATCAAGTCAAACATTTATTCAACCTGAGCCATTCCAAAGGCTAAGTAAGGACCCATCAAAATAGAGTTGCACTTTCTTTGGCCACAGCCCTACCCCAATTCCACAATGTCAATTCTGGGAACTACTTAATCCAGATTGAGGGATTCCCAAACTGAAAAGCTACATCAATAACAAAAGGGAGGGACCCATATTTATATGGTCATTTCAGAACTGTGAGAATCTCTCACCTTGCCCTGTAGACAAATTGTTATGGATTGGAATCCAAAAAGATTACCCAAAAACTGGCAAGTCTTAAGAATGTAGTGAGTCCAGTTCAACTAGATGTTGGGCTCCAATACTAAACAAATACCTTTGTAAAGCTTAGCCACCAGTAACTAAATATCACTGCAGCAGATGAGGACAGCTACTTGATTTCAATTTCTCTAAAAGATGATGGTGATCCAGTATAAAGCTTGCCTTTTTTAAAATAATTTTTAATAATTCTCACAGATGAATTTCCCTGAAAAGCAGGACTGGGGAGTTGGTTACAGTGCAAGCCAAGCTTGTCTTCTTGAAGAAGTTAGAACCACTAGGGAATTAAGTGGGTAAACAGGTCCCAAATCTGGGGTTCTTAAACTAGGATCTAAAAAGTTTTTAATAAAAGAAAATATTTTGATAAATATATTACAACATAACTGGTTTCCTTTGTGATCAATATTATATTCTATGCACTTAAAAACGATATTCTGAGAAAGGGTCCATAAATTAACAAAAAAGGTTAAGAACCTTTATCCTAAAGGAGAACATTGTACACAATAACAGCAACATTGTGCAGTGTAAAGAATTAATTGTTAATTGAGGTTTTTATGCCTCTGCATGCACTGGCCTGGGGCTCCGCAAACCTCAAGGTGCTCCACCCACTGGTTGTAGCTGTTGCCATGGCGCTGGCACCTCACGTCATCACCACTCGCTGATGCCTACATGGGCCTGGCAAAATTATAATGATTGGAAGCCTAGTGAGGGCAGTCATGTGACTGTCAGAGCGGCCATCCCACTGGCTGGGGCGGTATGGGGTTTTTCTGGGATTGGGGGAGAACTGGGCATTCTAGGTGGAAGCTGGAAGGCAACAGGCGTTCTGCTATGTATTCTCAGCTGATTTCCTGGGCGGTTGTATTTTCTCAGGTTGTATAATTTCCCCATTTTATTTCCTTTATCCTACTGATCATGTTTGTGTTTTGTTTTGGTTTTTTAAGTTCGTTCTTGTTAAAATAAATCCTGTTCTGTTTTGAGAGAGGCTGCCGGTCTCCTTCCTTGCCCCAATATTGCCTAACACTCCCCAATTAAAAATTGGTCCCCACAGCAGTGATCAACTGTGATAGACTTGGCTCTTCTAAGCAATGAGTGATCCAAGACAATTCTAAAGGACTCATGAAGGAAGGTGCTCTCTTCATCCAGAGTAAAGAGCTGTGGAATCTGAATGCATATTGAACCATGCTGTTTCTACTTTTTTTTTTTTTTGAGGTTTTCCCCTTTTGTTCTGATTCTTCTTTCACAATATGACTAATGCAGAAATGTGTTTAATGTGATTGTACATACATAACCTATATCGAATTGTTTTCTGTCTTGGGGAGAAGGGTGGGAGGGAGAAAAATTTGAAACTCAAATTCGTATGGAAACAAATGTTGAAAACAATCTTAAAAAAAAAAAGAACCTCTATCCTAAATAAAGAATGAAAAACGACAGGAAGATAAGGTCCTCCCTGACAAGACTGAGTACAAGGTCTTAAATTAATCTTTCACAATAAAGATACTTTGCAACTTCCTACCTAATGACAGAAAACCTAGATATTTGATACCTCTTCCCTAAATGAAAGGCAAATAAGATTGTAAAGGAAAATATGTGACTTTTTTCTATTAGGAAATTTCTGCCAGTCTAAGTATTCTTTTGGAATTTTTGCACAGATTTTTTTTTTCTTTAAGGTTTCCTCCTCTCTAATCCTCTCCCTTTTAATTGTGAAATTAAGAAGAAAAAGTGGCTTGGCACCCACTTTTCTCTCAAGCATATATGTGCTATAATGTAATTTAGTTTAATGCCATCAATCAACTATCATCTATCAACCAATCATGAGCTAAAGAAAACAGGAATCTTAAACTAGTAGTATTATTAATCATTGTTATTATTAATAGGAATCTCAAATCACAATTTAATTGTTGGTTTCTAAATGTTATTAGTTTGTCTAAATTATTGATCAGGATCATTTAGAGCCACCTGGAAAGAAACAAAGTCTCTCCTATATTAAAAATAAAGAAAGTGCAAAGTATGATAGTTACCCAAGAAAAAAATATATATGCAAAAAGTTGTAGTTTCTTTTTATGTATTTGATTCCATCATCTCCCCAGAAGAAAACTGTTAGGTCCTGGGCTAGTGATCTCAAGTCCCTTTTTCAGGTCTGAAAAATAAGTTTACGATTATACCTAAATTTCCATTCTGAAAGAAGTTTCTGGAAGAGTGCAAAAAAGAATGGGGCAGGAAGAGAAGAGAAAGAGGAAATCTCAGTGGTTTTGACTAGATAAATATCATCAACTCCTCAAGAGTCAGTATTGGCATAACAGTTTCCCAAGTGCTGCAATATGCGGATCTTCAGATCCTGATTGGGCAGATCTTATTTCCTGTGGTATTGGACAGTCTTTGGTTTCATTGCATAACTGAAGTTGATGACTTAGTGACTTCTTTGGGAGTCACCTCTTTGGGCCACTTCAGGTTAAGCCAGAAGACTTCAATTTAACAGTCCCTGACCAGTTTTCTCAGTAATTTTTTTCTTACAAAAAAACTTCATTCTGGCTTTAAAAGACATACAGATTGTCCATTCCCAGGCAGATTACCATAAACCAGTTACCATGATTGCTGAATAAAGTATAAGGATATGGATTTGAACATTTTTATGGGTACATTTATTCTCTGAAGATGTAAAACAAGCTGTGGTTACAATTTACTTATAGACCTTTTCTCTTGTTTTGGGGGGGTTTGGGGTTTTTTTTGGGGGGAGGGCAATGAGGGTTAAGTGACTTGCCCAGGGTCACACAGCTAGTAAGTGTTAAGTATCTGAGGCCGGATTTGAAATCAGGTCCTCCTGAATCCAGGGCCAGTGCTTTATCCACTGCTCCACCTAGCTACCTTTTCTCTTGATAATTATTTCTGGTTATGCCACTTGTTGAACTTTGAGCACAGCTAACACTTCATCCATTTTAAGTCACTAAAAGACTATCAAAAGTTAGTTTGAATCTATTCAATTTCCATAGTACCTTCAGGACACTTTCTCCAGTCTTTTCAGTAAGAGGCAAAGAAATCATAAACTAAAGGGAAAATTTTGCCTACAAAGAAAACATTTGATATGATTCTTTATAGGACAAGCAACACAATAACTAAACACCATTCAATTGAGTGAGCCAAGGCCTTAAATTATTGCCATAGGTAGGTCCCAGTTAAGGGGAATAATGAATCCTATGCAGTAATCACATGCTATTACCCTATGTTGCATAATTGTAACTTTGAGAAGTTCCAGTTCAAATTTGTATCCATGGGACATCACAGAATTCATTATTCCCCCAATTGGGAACTGGCTGTGTAACTAATGCAGAGTAAAAGAGGGGGCAATGTGACTTAGCAGAGGAATCTTGCTTGTTGGATAGAGAGCTGGCCTTGAAGTCAAGAAAAATTGGGTTCACTAACTGCCTGGAATATATATTAGCTATATAACCACAAGCAAGTCAATTAAGCTGTCAGGCAACCAAATCTTTCAAGTGATATACTTGGGATCTGCATTGGTAGGGGAAATTTTCAAACCAATGAAATTACATCTGCTCCTCACAAAAAAGGAAAAACTGAATAAAGACAGAATTGAAATGGACATTAAAAATTATCTAGTTGAATCCTCCTCTCATTCTACACATGAGTAAAATAGAGGCCATATAATTTGTTCAAGATCCAGGAGAGAATAATAGTTACAACCTTGACAGTTTTGCTACAAATAATTCCTTCATATGTTTAATTATAGGCAGTTAGGTGTTGCAATGGATAAAGCACACTGGAACTAAAGACAGAAAACACTAGGATCAAATCCAGCCTCAGATATTTACTAGCTGTGTGACTTTTGGGCAAGTCACTTACTCTGTCTGCCCTCAGATTCCCTCTGGAAAATGGCAGGGGAGGGGTAATAATAACATCCCTCCCAGGATTGTTGTGAGATTAAAATGAGACATTCGTAAAGTGTTCTACAAACCTTATAGTGTTATAACTATTTAATAATAATAAAAAACAGCTAGCATTTATAAAACACCAATGTGCCAGGCACTATGCTCAGTGCTTTAAAAATATTATTTCAATTGATCCTTATAACAAACCTGGAACATAAATACTTATCCCCATTTTACAGAGGAGGAAACTGAGGAAAACAGAGGTTAAGTGATTTGCTCAAGGTCACATGACTAGTAAGTGTCTGGGGTTAGATTTAAACTGGGGTCTTCCTGACTCCTAGGAGCCAGCTAGCTGCCTGGATTATTATTCTTGCAATGCAAATGGATTTTTGAAAACTAAAAATAGACATAAATCCTATTACAATAAAAGCATTGCCAAAAACAACAACACACACACATCACAAAACTGCATATGTTTCAACAGCCTAAAGAATCAGGCAGTGAGTTACATTTCTATTTAAATTAATTCTGTACAAAGACACACACCTGTTCTCTGACCACTGTTCATTTAATAGTTATTCTTTATAATTAAATAACTAATGTACAACTTGCATCTCGGAAACGAAAAAGGAAACTAAGCAATAGGTAAACTTTTAAGAATTGATTTGTCCTTCTATCAATAGGTATCCTTTATAGCCTTCCATATTTCCTCGCTTCAAACACCCTAAATAAATTTGAAGAGGCAGTATGGTATAGGAGAAAGTTCATTGGATTGGAAGAAAAATTGAATTGAGTCCCAGCTCTACCATTAACTAGCTGTACAACCTTAGGCACATCACAGCCTCTTTGGGCTTCATGTAAAAGAAATGGCAAACCACTCCAGTGTCTTTGCCAAGAGAACCCCAAATGGGGTCACAAAGAGTCAGACACTGAACAACAACAAGCTATGTAACAAAAACCCTCAAAAAATGAGGCAGATAACTCTCCAGGTAATTCTCCAATCTCCATCAACAATTCTACTGGGTTTCAACAAGCACCGGAAATTTTATCCCCTATCTGATTGACATTAAACACCTTGTCAACTGCTCAGATGGGAGGGCAAAAGCTCTTCCAAAATGCTTTCTTTATAGAGTACAAGATCTTTCCATTCTCCAAGAGTAGCTGGGCTTGGTTTTGACTCTGAGAACTTCAGCCCCTACTAACTACTAATAAATGTAGGAGAAGCTGTAGAAAAATTGGAACACTAATGCATTGTTGGTGGAGCTGTGAACTGATCTAACCATTCTGGAGAGCAATTTGGAACTATGCCCAAAGGGCTATAAAACTGTGCATACCTTTTGACTCAGCAAAATCACTAATGGTCTTTATCTCAAAAAGATCATAAAAAAGGGGAAAGGGCCTACATGTACAAAAATGTTATAGCTGTTCTTTTTGTGGTGGCAAAGAATTGGAAATTGAGGGGATGGCTAAACAAGTTGTGGTATATGAATGTAATGGAATAAATACTATTGTTCTATAAGAAACGATGAGCAGGCAGATCTCAGAAAAACCTGGAAAGACTTAAGTGGACTGATGCTGAGTGAAGTGAGCAGAACCAGGAGAACATTGAACATAGTAATAGCAACATTGTGTGATGACCAGCTGTGATAAACTTAACTCTTCTCAGCAATACAATGATCCAAAAAACAAAAAAAACCAATGATCCAAGATAATCCCAAAGGACTCATGATGAAAAATGCTCTCCACATCCAAAAAAATGAACTGTGGAATCTGGATGCAGATTGAACTATACCCTTTTTACTTTTTTTTTTGTTTTGGTTTTTTGAAGTTTTCTCCTTTTGTTCTGATTCTTCTTTCACAACGTGACTAATGCAGAAATATGTTTAATGTGATCATACATACATAACCTATATCAGATTGCTTGCTGTCTTGGGGAGGGGGAGGGAAGGAATGAAGGGAGAAAAATTTGGAACTAGAAATCTTATAAAAACAAATGTTGAAAACTATCTCTACATCTAACTAGAAAATAATAAAATACTTATAGGATAAAAAAATAGATAATAAGATTATAGGCTCCCAGAAGGCAGGTATTATCTTTTTCTTTTTAGGATCCCTAAAGCTTAGGACAGTGCCTGAGGGCACACAGTAGGTGCTTAATAAATGTTTACTGAATCGAATTGAATTGGGAAGTTAGTGGGGAACTAGCTCTAGTGGAGCAGCTAGGTGGGGTAATGGATTCAGGGCTGGACTTGAAGTCAAGAAGACAGGAGATACTTGCTAGCTGTGTGACCCTGAACAAGTAAGTCACTTCATTCACCCTGTGTGTCTCAGTTGCCTAACCTGTAAAACGAACTGGAGAAAGAAATGGCAAACCACTCCAGGATCTCTACCAAGAAAAACTGAGTAAGGAAGAGTCTGACTGAAAAGAATGAACAGAAACAAGCTTTGCAATCAGAAATTCTGGCCTCTGGGTGGTGGGAATTTCCTCACTGGGGGGGTGGGGGTGGGATGAAAGTCATTAAAAAGGTCCAGTCCACAAAAAAAAAAGAAAAGAAAAGAAAAGAAAAGAAAAAGGAAGAAAAAAAGAAAAAGTCAAGCATTCTCAAAGGATTCAGAGCTGGAAAGGGCTTTGGAAATCATTTAGTTCAACCCTTTCACTTTACAGAGGAAACTGAAGCCTAAAAGAGATGGTTACTTTCTCAAAGTCACAGGGGTAGCAGAGTCAAAATTCTCACCCAGGGTCTTTGATTCCAAATCCAGCCTTCTTTTTGCACTACCTCCTGGATTTCCTACTTTCTTCAAGTCTCAACTAAAATCTCACCTTTGCAAGTAAACTTTTCCTCTCTCCTTTAATGTTAGTGCCTTCCCTCTAAAATAATCTCCAATTTATCCTGTATCTAATTTACTCCTAAATAGTTGCTTGCATGTTGTCTCCCCCAATAGACTGTGAGCTGTTTTTGACTTACTATATATCTCAGAGCTTAGTAAAATGCCTGACATATAGTAAGAACTTAATACTTGACTAGACAGTGATGCCCCTTGAAATTAATCGATTTCTAGAGTCACTTCTAGCTCTAAAATCCAACAATTCTATGAAACCCCACCTAACCTAGACAAAAACTGGTGAAAAGTCCCATTCTCAATATATTCACTTAGAACAAGATTTTACCATAATAAAACAATATGGAACTCCTATGGCGCTTATTATAATGGAATTTTTACCCCTATGGAAAGATTAAGCATCCACAGTTTCTTCACAAATTTTGGAAGGTTACCACAAACACATATTAAGTTACAGCAATGAATTTCGTTGCAGGCTGCTTGCCAAGGACAGAGGTGTATGTTTACATTTTCTCCCATCAAACTGCAGAAGAAATGGATCAGGTTTCTTTTGGATCAGGTACCATGTGGATAAAAGAACATCATCCAATATGCTAACACTACATCTGATGAAGAACGTAATCAATGATTTATCACAGGGCCAAGAAGCATTATAAAGAGGACATAGCAAGCTGACTTCGGACCTGAGGATGACACTAAATACACAATGACTTCGCCCTCTCCCTACACTTCCTTCACTGAATCAAATACAGTGAAAGTATATCTGCCAAGGTTCATTAATGCTCATTAATAAAACCTGACTACATATTTTACAGTGAGTACATAGTATCCTAATATTTTAACTGTCCAGTAGTTTTATATTAGTCACTCAAATATCCATTGATATATCTGATCAGCTACTAAATTAAATTATGACCTTGTCACCCATATCCAAACAGCATTCTTCCAGAAATTAACCTAGCAGGTGTTTCTACTTATTTGATATTATATTGTCTGCGCACTGTCAACTCCACTTCTGCATATCAAACAGTATGCAATTAAAAGCAAATAAGCCAGCAAGGAACTCTAAAGCTATTTATGGGTTTTGGGTTTTGGTTTTTTGGTTCCTTGTGTGTTCTAGGCACTTCCCCCTTGAAAGCAAAAAGGGATAGGGTGGGAGAAGAGTGAAGAAACCACCACACTATAACGTAAAGTTAGTGGTTTGCAATTTGCAACATTTATTGAATACTGTAAAGTAAATGCAGTTTACTGAGCGCAGCTTCAAAATTTACTAAGAATGGTGGGCAGAAGGAAAGATTTGCCGTCTAAGATTCCAGCAGAAAACGCTGCAACTGCAATGTATCAAACACCTTCATTATCTCCAATGAGCAATTCAGCGCGTCTTTTGGGCACCTGCCTCGCTGTACCCAAAAGACAGCATCAGCAGCGCGTGCCAGCTCAGGTGCGGACACTCCCTAGAACAGGGCCGAGGCTGGACAGCAGCCCCGTCCCCAACCCGCTGTCAGCTGGGGGACTATCCCAGGGACACTGAGGGGCGGGGAGGCTGACATCCTGGGGGGAGTGCCCAGAGCTTGGGCTGCCGCTCGGGTCCGCACTTCCAAGAGACACGCAGCACAAGGAGGCGGCGCGCAGCGCTCGTTCGGCGGCGGCGAGCTGGGGCACTTGGAGATGCACGCTCCAGGGGAGGGACTAGGGAGACCCCCCCTCCCCCCCGAGAGTGAAGAAAGTAGATGCAAAGAAACAAAAGCGTCGGGAGTGGGGGTGTGGGGGGGAGGGTCGAGAGAAGAAAAAAAATCGCCCGCTCCCAGTGCCGCCCCGGGCATCCTCGCGGAGTCCCGTACCTGTCCTCCGAGACGCTGATGACTCCCTCCTCCTTCGGCACGATCACTGCCATGTTCACCAGGTCCTGGGACCCCTCCACCCGCTGCAGCAGGATCGGCTTGCGGGTCAGCGCCTTGGGCTGGATCTCCGCCGCCATGGGAGGAGGGGGCGGGCCGGGGGACACCGCAGACGCCGCCACGCAAGAGCGCACAGCCCCGCGGACGCGGGTTCGGGGTGGCAAAGGGGGCGCGGGCTGGTGGGACGGGAATAGCGGCAAGCACAGTTCATATCCCGGCTGCGCCTCCGGGATAACTCAGTGGCGCTCGCGGGCCCAACAGCGGCAGCGACAGCGACAGATCGGTCAGAGGCGCCACCACCGCCAAAGGGAGGGGAGGGGAGGGGAGGGGAGGGACAGTAGAGCAAGAGACGGGAGGGGGAGGGAAGGAGGAGGGGAAATGGACGGGGCCATCCTTCGGGGGCGGGGCCCACAGACCGAGGGGAGGGGTGTAGGCAGCCGGATTACGCGTATAACATCACTTCCGGGAAATGGGACGAGACCAGACCAGGCAAGGATCTGGAGTCTCGTGCGCAGGCGTCTTTTGTACGGCTTCCCTTCTTTTCAAGCATGGCAGCACCGACGCTTTCGCCTCTCTACTTTCCTTAGTACGCATGTGCTCTCCTTTCTCCTCCCATTTCGCCTCCCTTTCACTCTCTAGTTTCTAAGTGGAACCTCCAGGCCCCGCCCTCTTTATCCTCCAGTGGAATGAACACGCGTATTCCCGACTCCAGGCGAGAGTCGAGCTTGTCTGTGGCACCGCCCACTCCTGCCTTCCTACTATAGGGAGAACCCGAGAGGGGCGGAAGCAATCAGCACCCTGAGAAACTGGGACTAGCTAGACGCATTGCGCAGAAGAAGGCGCGAGCACGAGAGCATTCCTAGAGTGCTCGCGATCTCGGCGAGCCTGGACCGGCCGAGAAGGGGCGGTGCCGCATTGCATCTTGGGGTTTGTAGTTTCAGCAGTGTGAGGCGAAGTGCTCTCTTGCTGCTTGCTGCTGCACTGACAATCTCCGTGATTGGGAGTCTCCCGGGTCCTGGCTTCCTGGCGGAAAGGTCTCCGCGCAGACGCTGAGCTTGGAGGCCGACTGGGAAAAACAAAAAGAGACCCAGTTTACCTCCGGGGAACTGAGTGGGGAGGGGAGTGGAGATATTACCCCACGCAGGGTGGCGGTTCCCGAGTTCACCTCCGTACTTTAGTAGCGTAGTTTCAGCCCACCCAATTTGCATCACAGCCTCGTTCATCTTGCACTTTAAGAGCTGGGCTCTGGGCACTCATGCGCCTAATTAAATGATTAATTAGAACGCAAAGGAATGGAAAGTGCCGGTGGGGGGAGGGAGGTAAGGTAACAAGCCAGGGAGCGGAATAAACTACGGTGGTGGAATACGTTAAAATGAATGTTCGCCAACCATCTCTCTTGCAATTTTCCCAATCATGTCCTCGATTTATGCCCACATTTAATGGCATTTCGGCATTTGAATTTAGCCAGGGCACCTTGGTCTGAAAATGTTAGTGGTTGATATCTCTTAGTCTGTTCCTGACGACCTGGAGTAAGCCAGCCCGTGGTGCCCCGAGCCGGAGGTCCCCCGAAAGACCCAGTGGGCAGCAGAAGCAGCTGATATTTACATAGAGCTTTAAAAATAAAGAGCTTTGCTAATCCACTACTCCAACAAAAGAAATTTATTTTGTAAAGCGCCAGGTAAATGAGAGCCACTATCGTTCTTTTCTCTCTTTGACCCTTTTAAATAGATTGTACATATTTACCTGTCCCTCTGAAGCCTAGATGCAGGGAGAGAAGAGGAAAACTAGGAACTCCCTGCCTAGGGAGGCCATTATGTAAATGCAAGTATTCTCTGACTGCAGTTCTTGCTTAAGCGATTAATTAGAAAGCCAAAGAACGGAAGGTTCCGGAAAGGTTGCAGGGTGAAGACGAGTGAAGTTACAGATAAGGGGACTGAATAACTCAACTAGGTTTTGTTGAATGTTTAAAATGAATGAAGAGTGGCCACCATCCATCTCTCTTGAAATTTTCCCAATCACGTCTTCAGTTTGTTCCCCTCAGATATTGCTTCCCTGGGGTATGCTATTAGAGAAGTTCAGTGGCGAATTCCCTTGTTCAGTGTTCATCCTTGCTTTTTATTACAATTTTAACACTATCTACAATAATGGAAAGAGAGGTGTGCTAAAAGTTGTAAGTCACCCCTGATTGCTTGGAATTGTTGAATTGGGCCATCTAACCAATGGTTTAGATGATAATTAGGTTCCCAGGCAAGCCTGTAAAAGACTATTTAACCTGTAATGTATTTGAAGTACATTTCAGTGATGTCTAACAACTAGCCCTCCTTTCCATTACCATTAGTGACACCTGAATTTGGGCCCTCGTTATATGTTGCTGTCTTCCTATGTCTAGAGTTAAAATCCCCTTACCTAAGCTCTCTGCCACTTTTAGATCATTTTACCCCTTGAAGATTAATCTTTTTTTATTTTTTAGTGAGGAAATTGGGGTTAAGTGACTTGCCCAGGGTCACACAGCTAGTAAGTGTTAAGTGTCTGAGGCCGGATTTGAACCCAGGTACTCCTGACTCCAGGGCTGGTGCTCTATCCACTGCGCCACCTAGCTGCCCCGAAGATTAATCTTAATGTATATATAGCATGTCATTAACCTGATCAAAAAAGTGGTACCATGTAGACTGGGCCTAGAAGAAGTGAGAAGGGAAGGGACAGTGCCACATCTCTTCTACTTATACCAACTTAGTTTTATAACAGTTTTCCAAAGAACTAGCCCCTTCCTGGGTTTCTTTCACTTCCTCCTTTTCTTTAAGGCTTGGGGAAAAGAGAGAAGAGAATTGGCTGGGTGATGTCCCCACCCCCTCCCCTCCCTTCCCTCTGGACCATTTAATAACACATTCAGAAATTTTACTTAGGTGAAAAGACATAAGGGAGTACTCGACAAGGTAAAAAGGGTATCACTTTCCTAAATTGTAAAGGTTCTTGTAATTTGATTACAGGAACTAAGCCTTCCTCTTTTTTAGTTCCCTCTTCCCTCCTGCCAAGTTTAGGCCTTAGTTACTCCCAGCTTCATCAGGGCTGTTTTGAGAGGATACGTATTCAATGTAAAGTCTGAACTTCCAACCCACAATACAGTAAAAATACAATAAACATGTATTGAGTACCTATTATGTGCCAGGCCCCATGCTAAGTGTTAGAGATACAAATAAGAAAAAGAAAGATAGTCCCTGCCTACAGATACATAGACACACCTGTAGTCTTTACCCTTAAGTTTACAATTTAATGGCCGAAGACTGCCATACAAAAAGGAAGCTGAAAGCCATCCCTTTGCATAAAGTGTCTACCCTGGGAGCATGACAGTGGTCAAGTCAAAACCAAGCAGTCAACAGGTGGGAAATGAAGGACTGGCTGGGCTTCTGGGCCCTCTTTAAAGATAAGGGATAGCAAAGACATCTTACTAGACATTAGTATCTTACTAGGGCAGCTAGGTGGCAAAATGGATGAGTGCTGGGCCTGGAGTCAGGAAGACTCATCTTCCTGGATTCAAATCTAGCCTCAGATGCTTCCTAGCTGTGTGACCCTGGGCAAGTCACTTAACCCTGTTTGCCTCAGTTCCTCATCTGTCACATGAGCTGGAGAAGGAAATATCAAACCACTCTAGTATCTCTGGCAAGAAAACCCCAGAGGGGATCATGCAGAATTGGACATGACTGAAATGACTAAACAAAACAACAAGAATCTTATCAGAAGTACCAGACACCAAATAACAAAAATACAAAGAAAGGGAAAATAAGAGAAACAAAATGGTATAAGAGAAAGAGCTCAGACCCTGGAAGCAGAAGACCTGCATCCAAACCCAGCCTCTGACAAAATTTCTGTGTAATATGACCCTGGGCAAGTTCACTTAACTTCTCCAGACCTCAGTGTTCTCAACTGTAAAATGAGAAGACTTAAATCCGGCCTCAGACACTTGACCACTTACTAGCTGTGTGACCCTCGGCAAGTCACTTAACCCCAATCACCCAGCAAAAAAAAAAAAAAAAAAAAAAGAGAAGGTTGAATCAGATGACTCTTTGGTTCCCTTCTGTCTTTAAATCCGTGAACCTGTGATTTTTCTGGACTTATCCACAAAGGAGTACAAATCTCCCACACCTCCAGGGAAGTTCAATCTAATTTCCCCTTCAATCTCTGCCCCATAATGGCATAATGGCATTGTCACTTCACAACTCATATAATTGAATGAGATCTGGTTAACTGGAAAGCTCCTTGAGGGAGAGTTGATGGGTTTTTTTTTCTTTTTCTTTTCATTTTCTTTGTATTCCTAGCACATTGTACCTGGCACAAGGTTAGCATGTAGTAAATGCTTGGTGACTGACCCCGACTGACTGCCGATATCTATCTTATGGTCATTCTTGGAAGCCTCTTGGTTCAGAATGGAAGTTCCCTGTATTAAGCATCTTAGTCCTAATGGCCGATAAGTTCGAGGACACCATGCCCTACCTGTCTTCTTTTTCTACCTCAACCACAGTTTTATATCAGGCTTCTCCTATCTATGACCCTGCCCCCTGCCCCCAAGTTTACGTTCCTCCCCTGGGCTCTTGAAATCCCATTTTTCTCATTTCTGTTTCCCACGTTGGCTCTCCTTGCTTATATGCTACAGTTCTCTCCTGTCCTCTCCATACAGCCACCATATCCATTTCCTCTTCTGAGTTGATGCCTCCTAATGCAATTAAGTCCAGCATAAGCCCCTTCAGGAGAGCTTTTCCCATGTCCCATGGGTTTTTCAAAAAAATAGTCATTCTCCTGCCTTTGACTGCAGATAGATGAAGCTGCCCTGGATAGTGTCCAAGAGTAGCACAGGTGATCTCCAACCATGTTACCATTGATATTGATTCTTTTTTTTTTTTTTTTGCGGGGGGGGGGGCATGGGGGTTAAGTGACTTGCCCAGGGTCACACAGCTAGTAAGTGTCAAGTGTCTGAGGCCGAATTTGAACTCAGGTACTCCTGAATCCAGGGCCGGTGCTTTATCCACTGCGCCACCTAGCTGCCCAAAGTCTTTTGTTTTTGTGTTATTGTTGTTGTTGCAGGGCAATGAGGATTAAGTGACTTGCCCAGGGTCACACAGCTAGTTAAGTGTCAAGCGTCTGAGGTCAAATTTGAACTCAGGTCCTTCTGAATCCAGGGCTGGTGCTCTATCCACTGTGCAACCTAGCTACCCCAATATTGATTCATTTTAAATTTCCTTGCCATGAATTTGGCTGTCCAAGATACTCTCAATCAGACAATTGGGAGTCTAGGGTCTAAGCAAACACTTTACCCCCATAGTACTTAGCCCCAATCTGCACTTTCCATGGGATTTGCCCAGACTGCTAGTCTAAAGTCCTTCATACCCACCCTTTTGATTCCTACCAAGGAAGACACTCCCCTATCTGGACCCAAAGCTCCCTATTCTGTGCTTGGATTCTTCTCTCAACCTAATCTGGATATCTCTATTGCTGTTCCCCTGGTTTAGAAACTCTTCTTTTGTCCCATTTTCTCCCTCCAGGGTAGGTGAAGATCAGTGGAGGCAATGTTTTTCACCAACTAGGAGGGATTGGATGCTAGAATCATAGAGGAAAGTGACCATTCTTGTCTTAGAATTAGTGATAGAGAAGAGACCTAGGCATTCACTACATTTCAGAGAATTGGAAGAACTGGTAGATACAATTGTACTATTCTCAGTGACCTTTGAAAGGTAGTGGAGAGTAGGATAAATTCATTGGTACAGGAGTGAAGCAAATGTGCTGGTTTTCAAACAAGAGAAAATGACGAAACCTAAAAACGATAGGACAGTGAGCTTGGGATTCTAGGGAACATTTTAGAATGTATTATTAAAGGAATATTTTGTTAACATCTAGAAATGGAAGTGTTGATCTCAAAGAACCAGCATAACTTCGTTAAGAACAGGTCATTGGGGCAGCTAGATGGTGCAGTGGATAGAGCACCGGCCCTGGAGTCAGGAGTACCTGAGTTCAAATCCGGCCTCAGACACTTAACACTTACTAGCTGTGTGACCCTGGACAAGTCACTTAACCCCAATTGCCCCGAAAAAAAAAAAAAAAGAACAGGTCATGTCTGAATGACCTCATTTCCTTTTTTGACAGAATTAGGAGACGAAGAGATCAGGACTAGAAATAGAGTTTACCTAGATTTTAATGATGCATTTGACAAAGCCTCTCATGTTATTCCTGTGGACAAGATGGAACGATACGGGCTAGGTCAGTGGTTCTCAAACTTTTTGGTCTCAAGATATTTTATTGTCTCAAAAACTATTGAGAACTCCCCCAAAAAGCTTTTGTTTATGTAGGCTATATCTAATATTTTAATATGCTTAAATAGGATATTTTAATATATAATGTCAATATCATTCTAATATTTGTTTTTGTTGTTGTTCAGTTGTTTACTCATGCCCAACTCTTCATGACCCCATGGACCATACTACCCATGGGATTTTCATGGCAAAGATCCTGGAGTGGTTTGCCATTGCCTTCTCCAGTGAATTTTTATTTAATATTTTATTTTAATTTAATATTTACCGTATTTGAAATTTAAATTTCTTAGTATTATCATGAAAGTAGTTTTCACCTCAAGGACCACTAAGATGTTCATTTTTTTTTCTTTTGGTGGGGCAATGAGGGTTAAGTGACTTGCCCAGGGTCACACAGCTAGTAAGTGTCAAGTGTCTGAGACTAGATTTGAACTCAGGTCCTCCTGAATCCAGGGCCAGTGCTTTATCCACTGTACCACCTAGCTGCCCTGACCTCAAGGACTCCTGAAAGAGTCTCATGGTCTCAGAACCATACTTTGAAAACTGTTGGACTACCTATTATGAAGTAGGTTAGGAAGTAGTTAGCACTTTTATTAATGTTCCCAGTAAAAGCCTAGATGGTATGATTAGCAAATGACAAAAATTTAGGAGAGATAGCTAACACGTAGCAAATCTGGGATCTAAAAAGATCTTGATGTGACACAGCAGTGGGCCAAATCTAATATGATCATATGTAATAGACAGTAATGTAAATTGTAACACATTTTTTAAAAAATCAGCTTTATAAGTACAAAATAAGGAAGTCAAAATGAGACAGCAGTTCATGTGAAAAACATCTAGAAGTCTGGGGCCTGCAAGTTTAATAAAAGACACCAATCAGAGCACATCTGGAGTACTGTGTACCTTGATAAGTTGGAAATGGTCCAGGTAAGGCTACCAGAACCATAAAGAGCTTCACTTTCATTCATATGAGAATCTAGAACTAGAGATTTTTAGCCAGGAGAAGACAAATCTTAGGGGGAGATATAATGGTTGTTTTCAAGTATTTGGAAGGGCTGCCAATCGCTGGGGAAAGGGGAGGACACTTTCTCTGCTTGTCCCTGGAAGATAACTAAGAGGAAGAGACAAAAGTGGCAAAGAGGAAGGCTTAGGCTTGAGGAAAGGAAAAACTTCCTAAGAATTAGAATGATCAAAAAAATAGTAAGTAAAAAAAAAAATAGTAAGTGTTGCCTCATAAAGCAGTGCATTTCCCCAGATGAGAGTTATTCAAGTAAATAATAACAATAATACAATTTGCAATTTACATATACTAACTCATTTGATTCTCATAATAGCCCTAGGAGGTCTTATTATCCTCATCTTACAGATGAGGAAACTGAGGCACAGAAAAGTTGTGTTTTGCCCAGGATCACACAGCTAGTAAGTGTATGAGGCAGGATTCAAACTCAGGTCTTCCTGTCTCCAAGTCCAAGCCTCTATCCACTATTCCACCTATATGCCTATCAAAAGATTGGGTGAATTTTTATCACACATATTTTTTGAGAATTTTTGCTGAATGCTTTAGCTGAAGCAAATTCACTGAGCTATTCCAGCTCTTATTGGTGAAATCTCTTTATGAGTTTATGTTTGTCATCCTAGTCCAATTCCAAGATTGACCTCCTAAATAAATTGGCCTAGTAGATAGAGCCCTGGGCTAGAAATCAGGAAGACTCCTCTTCATGAGTTCAAATCTGGCCTCAGACACTTGCTAGTTGTATGACCCTGGGCAAGTCACTTAACCTAATTTGCCTCAGTTTCATCATTGGTAAACTGACCTGGAGAAGGAAATGGCAAATCACCCATCATCTTTGCCAAGAAGATCCCCAAATGGGGTCAAGAAGAGTTGGACATGACTGGGAAAGAAAATGGCTGAACAAGTAATGAGAGCTAGAATTTACAGAGTGAGGGGCAGCTAGGTGGTGTAGTGGATAGAGCACTGGCCCTGGATTCAGGAGTACCTGAGTTCAAATCCAGCCTCAGACACTTACTAGCTGTGTGACCCTAGGCAAGTCACTTAACCCAATTGCCTCACCAAAAAAAAAAAAAATTAAATTAGAATTTATAGAGTACTTCAAAGTTTGCAAAGTGATTTATATATGTTAACTCATTTGATCTCCACAACTACCCTGGGAGGTAGATACTATTATTATCCTCATGTTACAGATGAGGAAACGGAGGCATGCAGAGGTTAAGTGGTTTGCCCAAGGTAGAAACAAAACCAGTTAAGTGTCTGAAGCAGGATCTGAAGTCAGGTCTTCCTGACTCCAAGTTCTGTGCAACCTGTTTGCTGATGAAACCTCTTCTTTATGAACTTGGGCCACTCCTATGGCCCTGCTCAATCTCTCAACTCATTGACAGAGGTAAGCTGATAATTAGCCTTAGTAATTAGCATCAAATATTTGTACTTTCTTCCAGCTATAGAATCCAATCATATCTCTAACTTCAAAGTTCTGAGTCACTGGCTGACTGGTGCTTCCTACCTGAAGGTAAATTCTGGAGATGACATCTTAAAAAAAAGAGTAAAAAAATCCTAATTACTAACAACACAATGAATAGGCATTCCTCCTCCCCCAATATCTAGGCATGGATTAATATTCGAGATCCTCTAAAATCTGACAACCACAACCCCTTCTTTTCTTTAGCACATGCTTTCTGCAATCTGGGCAAACCAGAATCCTCCCAGTTCTCAGAATGGAATATTTGCTTTTCTTCTGATGATCCTTACTCATAGCATGACTTGGGGGGTGGGGTGGAGTTTAGGGGGAGAGGGAATGATGCTGGAGAAGCTCCTGAAGAAGACAGAAAGGAATAGGACTTCCTATCAAAGGACAGGAAGACCACCTTATCCTTTACCTATGTATTAGGTGCCTACCTTGAGCAGAGCACTATCCTAGGCTATGGTGACGGAACAAGTTAGTGCCAATATTATTCACTCATTGAATTTATAGTCTAGCAGGTGATAAAAAGCTGTATTCAGGGTTTTATTTTGGGGGGGTTGTGTTTTTGTTTTTTTGTGGGGCAATGAGAGTTAAGTGACTTGCTCAGGGTCACATAGCTAGTGTCAAGTGTCTGAGGCTGGATTTGAACTGAGGTCCTCCTGAATCCAGGGCCAGTGCTTTATCCACTGCTCCAGCTAGATGCCCCCTGTATTTCAGTTTTTACTGGAAGCTTCAAAGGATCATTCCCTTTTTTTCCCCTCTGTGTAATCCCAGCAATTAGCACAGTACCTTGAAAATAGTAGGCACTTGATAATGTGTGGTGAATTTCATTGTTATCAGCTGAATACATGGCTAATTCCTAATTCCTTGAGAAGTGGGGCCTAGCTGTGAACATTAGGACAGTCATCTATCCTATGACAACTGGGGCCATGTGAGAAATTAGGCCCTAGGGCTGAGAGACAGCAAATGGGGTTTCCATAGCTATGAGGTTCAAGAAGGAGAAAGAGAAGAAGGAAAAATCTCAAACTGAAGCAATAGGCAGTTCCTATATTAGAGAGGCTTCCTCTACCTAAATGTTAATTATTTGGAATTGTTAGAAACCATAGATTGCTTGCTGGAAGTCAATATGAACTAATAGTATAATAGTGCCTTGATCTGTTGCTACTGGTCTACCTAAAGTACATGCTGGAGGTGAGATGCATTACTGGTTTGATTTAAAAACACAAGGAGCTGCTGGCCTGGAAGCAAAGAGGAGAAAGGAAATGGGGGTGGTGGGAGAAGCAAACCTACTGTCTGGTGAGTTCTCAGCCTGTATGTGAAGATCCAGATTTTACTCTTCTCAGGATCTTTTCCGGAACTATATGGTCATTCCAGCTATTACACTTCTGTAGCAAACAATGCTTGATTGAATGCATGAAAGTATAGAATGGTACCTGTGAGAATGAAAAGTTACCTCAGAGCTAGCTGGGTGGCCCAATGGATAGAGGGTCAGACATGGAGTCAGGAAGACCTAAGTTTAAATCCAGCCTCAGATACTTACTAGATAAGTGACCTTGGGCAAGTCACTTAACTCTGTTTGCCTCAGTTTCCTCATCTGTAAAATGGGGATGTTCATAGCACATACCACCCAGGGTTTGTGAGGATCAAATGAGATAATTGTAAAGCACCGTGCCTGGCACAGAGTGTGAGAGATGAAATTTTCTCATTTATATTTAATAAATAATTATTGTATTGTGTTGAACCAATTGGAGACTCAGCATGGCTAAGAACCTCCCTTCTGGTGGGAGAGGCAAGAAGGAAAAAGGAGAACTCAGGGAGGGACAAAAAAATAGAAAAATTGGGAGAGAGAGAGAGAGAGAGGAGCTAGTGGTGGTTGACCTTCGGACTAAACCAGTAGATACTGCACAGCTGATTCTCCTTAGAACTACAGATTCCAGGTGGTGGTGAGTTTGTGTTGTTGAAACGAGGCTGGCTCTTTAGGCCAGCTGAGCTGGAAGCAAGTTTAGGGTTTGAGTCAGCTTTTGTTCAAGCCAGGCTGTTTTGAGTAGCTAAGGAAGCAGAGTTTATTCAAGGTACCTTAGGGCATTTTTACTCCAGAGATTAAGATTCTAACCATCTGAGAAGTGGGTCATATCTTTCCCTTTCTCTAACCCCTTTCTCATTGTCCCTGACACTATTAACTTCACTTGTGTTGTAAGTTTGTTCCTATTAAAAAAAATTGTTCCTATTAATAAAACCTGATTTGTTTGTGGAAAAGTGTCTGAGTGAAACAACTAAAAAAAAAAACGAAGTTTGGAAGAGAGGAAACTCTGGACCTAGAGGTTTCTCATTATTTTCTGAACCCCAATATTATGGTGAGCCGCCCAATTAGCTCTCCCCATACTAAATTTGGCCCAAACAATTAGGACCAAGGTTTTTCCCCTTTCTTACTTCCTCATCCAGAAATCAACTAGTGTGGGAAATTTCTCTTAAAGATCTACCCAGGCCAAGATCTAATCAAACAGTAAAAGAAGTTCTAAGTTTGGGCTAATGGGTGTAATCTTGTTCATTGTGTCTACTCAGACAGGTCCTAGGAAAATGTTGATTTTTCCCTTTTCTCAAGACAGGTGATATGGAAATTGATGTCTCTTTGACCTACATTTGAGTGACCTAAGTCAAGTACCCCTAGATGGCCCACCTACCATTTGATTAAACAATCAGAAGTGATTAAGCATCCCTTAAGAACAGCTCCTATTCAAAGGGCATATAAGCTGTGACCCCACTGCCATTAGGGGTCTTTGGTCAGAGAGAGATGCCCAATGACCATCTTTTTATTAATAACCTGCTGGCCTTACTAATAAAATTTTAAAGTTATACAGTTTGTCTCTCATATTTTTAATGGTCAGAAGAGTAAGCCTTATATAAATGTTAGCTATTATTATTCTTATTAGGTGGAGGACCAAATGAGATAATATCTGTAAAATGCTTTGCAAGCCTTAAAGCACTGTATTAATGTTTTAAGACCTTTCTAGACCTCTTACATCTTACAACCCCTCACTCTCCTCCCCACCATGAATTCTTCAATCCATTGACACTGCACTTCTTGTTGTTCCACATACAAGATAATCCATCTCTTGGCTTTGGGCTTTTTCTCTGGCTGTCCCCCATACCCAGGATACCCTTCCTCCTTATCTCTACCTTCTGGCTTCCCTGGCTTCCTTCAAGTTCCAGCTGAAATCCCATCATCTACAGGAAACCATTCCCATCCCCTCTTAATTCTAGTTAATTATGTCCTATTTATCCTGCATACAGCTTGTTTGCATATATTTGCTTGTTGTCTCCCCCATTAGATTATGAGCTCCTTGAGAGAAGGATCTTTCTTTTACCTTGCTTTGTACCCTCACTGCTCAGCACAGTGTCTGACACATAGTAGGCACTTAATAAATGCTTATTGATACAGACCCCCATCTGGACCTTGAGCAGGAGTTATCCCTCAGGGAGAAGGACTCGGGGTTCCAGCAGCATTTCTCAGTGTTAGTAGAATAGCCCCATATAAATGTCCTTTATCAAAGAAGCTTCTCTTTGAGTGAGATTATTAGGACCAGGTTAATTTCCTTTAGTAACAGCAAATGCCATTAAAAAAGTGCTTTTGTGCCAGAAGAGCTCAGTATTATTTTCTTTCTTCAACTATTATTCAGTGCCTGGAAGAAAGAACCAAGCACCAAACACAGAGAAAAAAGGATTGCCTTGATAAAGAAATAAAAAGCAGAGGACAGATGGAGAAGAGAATAAATTGAAGACCTAAAAAGAAATAGAAGCCAAGATGTTATTGATAATACAGATTGCATACCTTTTAATATTGATCTTTTCCATTAAATTCTTAAAGGATTATTTGAACTTCTAAAGTATACAGTTTCATTTCCAGGGCTTAAGATCGAAAAGATTTATGTCATAAGCTAAAGATTAAGTACTTTAAAAAAAAACCCTATATCTAATACTTTTTTGAGATCAGCACTAAATAAAAGGGCTAGAAAGTTAATTTTTTGCTAGGATGATGAAAAAATATCACATTGGGGGTACAGAATTTTGAGTTTCTGAATATCAGAGACTTATAGAGGTCTTACCCAACCAACAGTGCCATGCATGTAGTAGGCTCTCAATAAATTTCTTTTGGCTGATTAATACTTTTTGAGAGTCACTGCCAGTAACTTTAGTTGACTATGGAAAAACTTCTACCAGAAGACTTCTACCAGATTTGTCCTTTCATTGTTATTCCTATAGGCATGGCCCTATTTTTTAGTGGGTACCACCATCTTTATAGTCACTGCTAACTTTAAGAATTTACCAGTAATCCTCAACTCCTCATCCTTTCTCATTCCCAATGGCCAATCAATTGCCAAGGCTTGTGAATTTTGCCTCCACCATGTCTCTCACATATATTTCTCTCTTGCCATTTACATAGCAACCACCCTTTTTCAGGCCCTCGTCACCTCTTGCCTGGACTATTGAAATAACCTTTGTGTTTGTATGTGTGTGTGTGTGTGTGTGTGTGTGTGTGTGTGTGTATGAGTTGGTATGTTTATCCCACCCCCAATTATATATTTTTCTTTGTTTTGCAGGGCAATGAGGGTTAAATGACTTGCCCAGAGTCACACAGCTAATAAGTGTCAAGTGCCTGAGGTTGGGATTTGAACTCAGGTGCTCCTGAGTCCAGGGCCTGTGCTTTATCCACTGCGCCATCTAGCTGCCCCCAATTATATATTAAAACAAATTTTAACATTTCTTTTTTTTAAGTTTTGGGTTCCAAATTCTATCCCTCCCTTTCTTCCTCCATCCCCTTTCCCATCCCTGAGATGGTAAACAGATATATGTTATACATGTGCAATCATGAAAAACATTTCCATATTAGTCATTTTATATGAGAAGACTGGAATAAAATAAAAAGAATGAAAGAAAGTGAAAATAGCATGCTTCAGTCTGTACTCAAACAATATCAGTTTTTTTCCTCTGGAGGCAGATAGTATTTTTAATAGTATTTTATTTTAATTTTTCCAATTACATGTAAAGATAGTTTTCAACATTCATTTTTATAACATTTTGAGTTCCAAATTTTTCTTCCACCCTCCCTTCCCTCCCCCCTCTCAAAGCCATTGAGTAATCTGATGTAGGTTATACATTACAATCATGTTAAAAATATTTCCACATTAGTCATGTTATGAGAGAAGAATCAGAACAAAAGAAAAAAAACACAAGAAAGAAGAAAGAATAACAACAAAACAACAACAAAAGTGATATGCTTCAATCTGCATTCAGACTCCATAATTCTTTTCCTGGATGTGGAGAACATTTTCCATCATTAGTGTTTTGGAATTGCCTTGGATCATTGTATTGCTGAGAAGAACTAAGTCTATCATAGTTGATCATCACACAATGTTGATACTGTGTACAGTGCTCTATTGGTTCTGCTCATTTCACTCAGCATTAATTCATGTAAGTCTTTCCAGGTTTTCCTGAAATCCACCTGCTCATCATTTCTTACATTCCTTACATTCATATACCACAACTTGTTTAGCCTTTCCCCAACTGATGGATATCCCCTCAATTTCCGATTCTTTGCCACCACAAAAAGAGCAGCTATAAATATTTTTGTACATGTGGGTCCTTCTCCCTTTTTTTTAAATTATAAAAGTATTTTATTATTTTCCAGTTACATGTAGAGATAGTTTTCAACATTTGTTTTTATAAGATTTCTAGTTTCAAATTTTTCTCCCTTTCCCCCCCTCCCCAAGACAGTAAGTAATCTGATATAGGTTATATATGTATAATAACATTAAACAAATTTCTGCATTAGTCTTGCTGTGAAAGAAGAATCAGAGCAAAAAGGAAAAACCTCAAAAAAGAAAAACAGCAGCACCAAAACCAAAAGAAATTGTATGGTTCAATCTGCATCCATATTCCACAGTTCTTGGTTTGTTTTTTTTTTTTTCCTGGATTTGGAGAGCCTTTTCCATCATGAGTCCTTTGTAACTATCTTGGATCATTGTATTGCTGAGAAGAATCAAGTCTATCACAGTTGATCAGCACATAATGTTCATGATACTGTGTACAATGTTCTCCTGGCCTTCTCCCATTTTTATGATCTCTTTGGGATATAGACTAGCAGTGGTATTGCTGGGTCAAAGGGTCACCTTCCTTTGCATTTTTTCATTAATTTCCTTGATATTCTTGACCTTTTGTTCTTCCAGATGAATTATTTTTTCTAGCTCTATGAAATAATTTTTGGTAGTTCGATTGGTATAGCACTGAATAAGTAAATTTAGGTAGAATTGTCATTTTTATTACATTAGCTCAGCCTACCCATGAGCAATTGATATTTTTCCATTTGTTTAGATCTGATTTAATTTGTGTGAAAACTGTTTTGTAATTGTGTTCATATAGTTCCTAAGTTTGCCTTGGCAGGTAGACTCCCAAATATTTTATATTGTCTATAGTTATTTTAAATGGAATTTCTCTTTCTATCTGTTGCTGCTGGGCTTTATTGTTCATATATAGAAATGCTGATAATTTATGTAGGTTCATGTTATATCCTGAAACTTTGCTAGAGCTGTTAATTGTTTCAAGTAGTTTTGTAATTGATTCTTTAGGGTTCTATAAGTATAACATCATTATCATTTGCAAAGAGTGATAGTTTTGTTTTTTCCTTGCTTATTCTAATTCCTTCAATTTCCTTTTCTTTCTTCTCTTATTGCTAAGGCTAATATTTCTAGTACAATATTGAACAATAGTGGTGATAATAGACATCCTTATTTCATTCCCGGTCTTGTTGTGAATGCTTCTAACTTATCTCCATTACATATAATGCTTCCTGATGGTTTTAGATAGATAATATTCATCATCTTAAGGAAAGCTCCACTTATTCCTATGCTTTCTAGTGTTTTTAATAGGAAAGGATGCTGCATTTTGTCAAAAGCTTTCTCTGCATCTATTGAGATAATCATATGATTTTGGTTAGTTTTGTTATTCATGTGGTCGATTAGGTTGATAGTTTTCCTAACATTGAACCAACCCTGCATTCCTGGTATAAATCCTACCTGGTCATAGTGTATTATCTTGGTGATAAATTGCTATAATCTCTTTGCCAATATTCTATTTAGAATTTTTGCATCAATATTCATTAGGGAGGTTGGTCTATAATTTTCTTTCTCTGTTTTTGCTCTTCCTGATTTAGGTATCAGCACCATATTTATCTCATAAAAGGAATTTGGTAGGATTCCTTCTTTACCTATTTTTCCAAATAGTTTGTATAGTATTGGAATGAATTGTTGTTTAAATGTTTGGTAGAATTCACTTGTAAACCTATCTGGCCCTGGAGATTTTTCTTTTTCTAAAATGGGCTTATTCAAGGATTTTATTTCTTCTTTTGTTAATCTGGGCAATTTTAATTTTTGTAAATACTCATCCATTTCGCTTAGATTGCCAAATTTATTGGCATATAGTTGGGCAAAATAGCTCCTAATTGTTGCTTTAATTCCCTTTTCATTGGTGGTAAATTCACCCTTTTCATTTTTGATACTGGTAATTTGGCTTTCTTCTTTCTTTTTAAAAAATCATTAGTCCTTTGGGATTGTCTTGGATCATTATGTTGCTGAGAATAATTAAGTCATTCAGTTCTTCATCATACAATATTGCTGTTACTGTGTATAATGTTCTCCTGGTTCTCTTCACTTCACTTTTCATCAGTTCATATAAGTCTTTCTAAAATCATGCTGCTTGTCATTTCTTATAGCACAATAATATTCCATCACCATCATATACCACATCTTGTTTAGCCATTCTCCAATTAATGGGCATCCATTCGATTTCTGATTCTTAGCCACCACAAAAAGAGCTGCTATAAATATTTCTATACAAATAGGTCCTTTTCCCTTATTTTTTATATCTTTCGGATATAGACCTAGCAGTGGTATTACTGGATCAAAGGGTATGAACAGTTTTATAGCCCTTTGGGCATAGTTCCAAATGAAATAACTCTGATTGTTCTGCTTGCCTCAAATTTCCATCTTCCACAATCTGCCAAAGTGATATATTCCATTAGTCAAGTCTGTCATTTTCCTACTCAAGAAGTTCCACTTCTTGCTTCTAGGATTAGTCAATCAGTCAACAAACATTTGTGAAACACCTCCTTTGTGTCAGAAACAGTGTTAAATGCTAGGGATACAAAGAAAGGCATAAAAACAAACCCTTTCATAGAGCTCACAGTCTAATGGGGGAGATAGCACAAAACCAACTATGTACAAACAGGATATATACAAGGTGAATTGGAGATAATCTCAGAGGTAAAACACAAAGATTAAGAAGGACTGGGAAGGGCTTCCTGAAGATAGTGGGGCTTCAGCTGAAACTAGAAGGAAACCAGGAAAACTAGGAGGTGGAGATGAGGAGTGAGAGAATTCCAGGCATGAGGGACAGCCAGCGAAAATGCCCAGAGTCTCGAGATGGAGTATCTTGTTCAAAGAACAGTAAGTACACCAGTGTCACTGACTAGTTCATGAGATTATAGGATGATATAATATATAAGAAGACTAGAAAGGTAGGAAGGGGCCAGGTTATGAGGGACTTTTAAAACCAAACAGAGGAATCTTTATCTGATCCTGTAGGCAAAGGGGAGCAAATGGAGTTATTTGAATTGGGGGTAGAGTGGGAAGAGGAAAATGGTATTATCTATACTTTAGGAAGATTTATTTGACAGCCAAGTAGAGGATGTCCTTAGCACAGTGCCTGGTACTTATTAGGTGCTTAATAAATGTTGATTGATTGATTTACTGATTGATTGGATTGGGATTGCGAAGAGACTTGTAGCTGATATAACACTCAGGAGGCTATTGCCATAGTCCCGGTGAGAAGGGTTGAGCACCTGCACCAAGATGATGGCAGTGCCAAAGGAGAGAAGGGTTTATATGTGAGAGATGTTGTCGGAGTGCATTAGTGAAAGTGCAACAGATGTTGGCAAGACTGCCATCAGGAACCTGTGCCATCAGGAGTGAGCCAGCTCTGAGTGAGAAAGGAAAAGGTTGAAGATGAAAGCTCATTTGTTACCTCTATGGAAGAGGCTTTGCAAAGAGCATAGCAGGAAGAGACAGGCAGTTTTGGTGTGGGATCCAGGTGGGGTTGGGTTGAGGGGTGATGGGAATAAGACCAGTGGTCAGTGGGAGACCAAGAATGAGATTTGAGCAGTGATAGCTGGGGGCTAGAGTGGGGGAGTTATGATGAAGTGAAAGTATGTTAATCATTAAAAAATAAGTTCTGGGGGCAGCTAGGTGGTGCAGTGGATAAAGCACTGGCCCTGGATTCAGGAAGAACTGAGTTCAAATCCGGGCTCAAACACTTGACACTTATTAGCTGTGTGACCCTGGGCAAGTCACTTAACCCTCATTGCCCCACCAAAAAAACAAAACAAAACAAAAAACAACTGGTAGGTTATCATTGACCATATGAGTTTCACCAGCAAATAGAATTGTCCCAGGGAGTCAGATAGCTAGTATAGCTGGAAAGAGGTGGGGAATATAGGTGATCAGTTGGGGGCAAGGTGGCCTGAGAAAGTGCCTAAATTGTGATGGGATGGGTATTCAGGGAGGTCAGGCATACAAACACTTCTGCTTGGCATTTAAACCCTTCACCATTTGGCTCTAGCCTAGGTTTCTTTCTTTTTTTTCAAGTGTCCGAGGCCAGATTTGAACTCAGTTCCTTCTGAGTCCAGGGCCAATGCTTTATCCACTATGCCACCTAGTTGCCCCTAGCCTAGGTTTCTAGACTTAGAACTCATTACTTCTCTTCCTTGTATTCTGTGTTCCAGCCAAACTGACTTACTTGTTCTTTCCACACAGAATTCCATCTTCCTGTCTTAATACCTTTGCACAGGACATGCCTGATGTCTGGAATGTACTGTTTTCTCATTGTTTCTTAGGATTCCCAACTTCCTTAAAGGCTCAGATCAAGGGCCATTTTCCTGATTAATGAGGTTGCTGGTGCCTCCCCATTCCCATACACACAAGAGAATCACCTTTCATTTTCTTTGTATTTGTTTTGTCCTAGCTGAATGCTCCTTTTCAGTCTCTTTTGCTTGTTCTTCATCCAGGTCATGCCCATTAACCAAGGGTGTCCCCCAAGATTCTATCTTGAGCCCTTTTCTCATCTCCCCCTATACTATCTCATTTGATGATCTCATCAGCTCCCCCAGATCAAATTATCATCTCTGTGGAGATTATTCCCGGATCTACATATTTAAACCATATATCTCTCTCCTAGGCTCCAATCCTACTTTATCAACTTCCTCTTGGGCATCTTGAACTTTATTTTTTTAAACTGGGGTTGGTCTCCTTTTTTATGTTATCAATAAAACAAAGGGTTCGGGGCAGCTAGGTGGGCACAGTGGACAGAGCACCGGCCCTGGATTCAGGAGGACCTGAGTTCAAATCTGGCCTCAGACACTTGACACTTACTAGCTGTGTGACCCTGGGCAAGTCACTTAACCCCAATTGCCTCACTAAAAATAAAAAAACGAAAACAAAACAAAGGTTTCTTTTTATTTGAACTGGTTGTCCCACAGATATCTCAAATTCAACATGTTCAAAACAGAACTCATTATCTCTCCCTGCAAACCTTCTCCTCTTCTGAGTTTCCCTATTTCTGTTGAGGGCACTACCATCCTCTTAGTCACTCAAACTTACAACCTCAGTGTCCTCCTTGACCCCTCACTCACATTCACCTTACATAGTCAATCATGTGCCAATTCTTATGGTTTTCACCTTCACAACATCTCTCGTGTACACTCCCTTCTCCGCACACAGCTACCACTCCGGAGCAGGCTCTCATCACCTCCCACCTGAACTATCGCAATAGCTGTCGGCCTGGTCTCCCTCCCTCAAGCCTCTTTCCTCTACAATCCATTATATGCTCAGCTGCCAAAATGATCTTCCTAAAGTATGTGTTACTTTCCTACTCGGTAAATTCCAGGGACTCCCTATTACCTCCAGATCAAATAGAAAATTCTCTGTTTGGCTATTGAAGCCCTTCATGAGCTTCCCAGTGTGTTTACACTTTACTACCCACCATCTGCTATGTCATCAAGTGACACCGGCCTTACTGTAACTCACAATCCCCCCCAAAAAACCCCACAACACTTCATCATTCTGTTCCAGGCCTCTTCTCTAGCATGTTCTGCATGCCTGGAATGCTCCTCCTCTTCCTCCTCAACACATAAGGGTTTCCCTGGATTCCTTTCTTCTCTTCTCAGATTAAGCCCTACCTTCTGAAGGAGGCCTTTCTCAAGTGCTAGCCCTGCCCCTAGTGCCTTCCCTCTGAGATGACCTTCCATTTATACCGAATATACCTTGTCTATCCATTGTTTGTACAGTCTCCCTCATGAGAAGTGGCTCACGCTTGGAGGACAGGACCCTATTTTTGCCTTTCTTTGTATTCCTGCCACTGAGCACCATGCCGGTATAAAATAAATGCTTGAAAAACACTTGTTGGGGGGGCAGCTAGGTGGTGCAGTGGATAGAGCACCGGCCCTGGAGTCAGGAGGACCTGAATTCAAATCCGGCCTCAGACACTTAACAAGTACTAGCTGTGTGACCCTAGGCAAGTCACTTAACCCCAACTGCCTCACTCCCAAAAAAAAGAAAAGAAAAGAAAAACACTTGTTCCCTAAGTACTTATATGTATACGAGTTATGAAGCAAGTATAGCACAATGAAGAGATCACTGACTTTGGAGTCAGAGGGCTTGTGTTCAAATTCTGCCTCTGACCCTTGCTGCCTATGTCTCGGGTAAATCACTTAACCTCCTTTGGCCTCAGTCTCCTCATTTATTAAATGAAGGGATTGTACTAGAAGGCCTTTGAGGTCTCTTCTGGCTTTCATTTAAGTCAAGAAGCACGTGTTAAATATTTACTATGTAGCTAACACTCTCTAAGTGTTGGGAATTCAAATATAACAGGATCTTGGAACATGCCCAGATCACCTAATGTGGAGGCAAAAAGGAGAAAGCATATAGTAGAGAAAGAAGTCTGGGGGGGGAAAAATGAAGGAATGAACATATCTGGCTGGGTAACTTTCTATAAAATGGAGGTTCCCAGAGGAACTAACCTATTAAGGGAAGGGCCTCAGAGGCAGTGTGGAATTCCAGGATGAGAAAATTGCTAAGGCATGGTGAAGAAAGAAGTCTAGAGAGTTAGAAGTGATAATAGGTCACACATTACTATGAACAATGTTGTTTCCCTTAGAATGTAAACTCCTCAAAGGCAAGTTGTTTTGTTTTTTTCTTTGTATTGCTGGCACTTACCATAGTGCCCGGCACATAGAAAGTGCTTAATAAATGATTGATTAATCTAGACCTGTGTGTGTATGTGTATGCATGTGTGTGCACATATGAATATATTTACCCATATATGTACACACATGTGCAAATATGTATGTTTATGTACATTCAACCTATACTTTGAGTCCATCACATCTGTCAAGAGGTAGGTAATATGTTTCATTATGAGCTCTCTAGAATCATGGTGGTTCATTGCATTGATCAGAATTTTTTAAGTCTTTCAGAGCCATTTGTCTTTATAATAATGTTGTTATTGAAAGGACAGATCTATTATGTTGGATACAATTGTTTTGTATATAATTGTGTTGTATTGTTATTATATACATGTTTTGGGCAGGGCAATGAAGGTTAAGTGACTTGCCCAGAGTCACACAGCTAGTAAGTGTCAAGTGTCTGAGGTCAGATTTGAACTCAGGTCCTCTTGAACCCAGGGCTGGTGCTTTATCTACTGTGCCACCTAGCTGCCCCTATTATATGCATTTTACTCTTAGTTCTGGTCACTTTATTCTTCATCAGTTCATACAAACCTTCCTAGGTTTCTCTGAAACCATCCCCTTCATGATTTCTTACAGCTTTATAATATTCCATTGAATTCATATCTCACGACTTGTTCAGCCATTCCACAATTGACAGGCACCTCCTTACTTTCTAGTTCTTTGCCATCACACACAAAAAAAAGAGCCACTGTAAATGTTTTTTGTACATGTTAGTCCTTCCCCTATTTTTTTCCCCATGAATTATAGGCCTAGGAAGTAGTATTACTCGATCAAATCCAAAGTTTAATAACTTTGGGGGCATAATTCCAAATTACTTTGTAGAATGACTGGACCAAGTCATATCTCCATGAACAACACATTAGTATACCTGTTTTCTCACAGCCCCTCCAGCATTTCTCATTTTCCATTTTTTCAAATTTGTTAATCTTCAATTTGTTAGCTTTCAAATTTGTTAATTTGTTTATTCATTATTTTGACAAGCTTCCTCAGACGTTAGAGTATTTGCTGTCATTTTTGCTTTTTTGGTGGGGGGGGAATGGATCTGGGTTTATCTTGCTTACTTGTCAGTAATAGTTTACTTTCTAAAGCAATATATAAAAACTAGCTCTCTTTTTACCACTGGGGCTTGGATTCTGCCCCTAGATCACTGGTCTCTGGTAGGTGAACTTTTACCTTGCTTTGCTTAGAATCAGGCCACTACACCACTTACTGGTGAGTTCCAAACCATGCTGCCTGAACTCTACCCCCCTTCCTTTCCATTCCAGCTCCCATTTATGTGTTGTCTTCTCCTATTGTGCTCTAAGCTCTGAGGATCAGAACCTTCCTGCTTGCTTGTGGTATGCCCAGGTGTTAGTATAGTGCCCTGGAGAGGAGGACATCTCACTTCGTTAATCCCCCTAAACTTGCCCTCTTATCGAGTATGCCAGATTATTAAGTAAGTAATAATCTCTATGCTAGTCTTTGTCTTCTCCTTCTCTTATGCCTTCTGTCTATTATGAAGGTCATTCATAATTTAAATAGCTCCTGAGACTAAAAGCCAAACCCCATTAAAAAGGAAGACTATAAGGCACCCACACATTTCACAATGGTGAAATTTTGTTGTAATATATAGATTACCAGGAATAACATTCCTTCCTTCTGTATAAATTAGGTTAGGGGAGTTAGACATGAATTTCCTATTTGGTCTCTGTAGGATCCTACATTTTGGGCTATGGCAAGGTGGCATCTCTTTTTTTTCATTAAAAATGGTCTCTAGGGGCGGCTAGGTGGCCCAGTGGATAGAGCACCAGCCCTGGAGTCAGGAGTACCTGAGTTCAAATCCGGCCTCAGACACTTAACACTTACTAGCTGTGTGACCCTGGGCAAGTCACTTAACCCCCATTGCCCCGCAAAACAACAACAACAACAACAACAACAACAACAACAACAACAACAAAACATGGTCTCTGAATATATTTTGCAATAGTTAATTTGATCCCATCATCTTAGAATTTATTTTTGTTATATGAAGAAGGAAAGCAACAGGAAGTTCAATTTTAGGCAGGTTATTCTTGGAAGAAACAAGAATATAATAAAAATCAAACAACTTGTTTCGTATCATTCCAGAAGGACTACCTAGTAGGGGTTTTACAGACACCTCTGAAAAATGTTTTTGTTTGCTTAGTTGGTGTACCACACACATATCACTCATGTCAGTTTCTTAACCCATGGGTCTTTTTTGCTGCCCATTCATTTCCTTTCATTATACTTTATTTAGCACTTCCCATTTTTATCAAGACAATTAAAAAGTTCTTAAAGAGGGCACACAAAGGGTAAGAGCTCACCAAGAAATCATGCTATTCAGCTTCTCCTTCCCCCTCTCTTAGTTCAGTTATAATGTCATTATACTAAATTCTATCTTATCCAGCTGACAACAGCTAAAAGAATGCATGTCACTCCACTGGAATCTATCTTTACAATGGAGAATATTTCTTAAGTACTGGGATTATATGCCATAAGAATTTTTTAAAATGTGGTCAAATCTACACTTTCAATTTATTCTCTCTTCCTAAATTCCTTCCACATCTCCCATCCTTCCCTTCTCCATCACTTACATTCTTTAAACACTTCTCAATTGTCAGGAAACTCAGAGCTAAATACAGTAACTCAACTTCAGAAACTAACTCATCCCAGGTGCCAGATAACATCTATTTCTCTATTCTTCTTAACTGGTGTTTCTTCTGTTTTTTTTTTAACTGTCCTGTTTTAAATTATATTTAATTCTGTAAGTCACCTCAAACTCTTGTTGCAAACAATCAGGATATAAATCATAGACAAGTATATACATACAATAAATTACCCTCAATTGCTGCTAAAATGTTCTCTCCCCTCTGTGTTCTAATGGTAATAATAAAAGCTAAGGGGGCATGTCGAAACTTTCCTTTGAAATCCAGTCCTCAGGGATGTCTTGAAACCACTTTAAATTTGTTTTTAAAAACAAAGCCAAACCCCCCCCCCCAATCTTTGTAAGCCTTCCATTTAAATTTGTCTTCAAAATGTTTTGTTCTGCTGGAGTTACAAACTCTTTGAAATTGAGTTTGAATGAACTTTCTTCATAAAGAAATCTGTGGCCAAAGTAGTTTCAAAAAGGAACAAGTTCTTAGTTTTAACCTCAGCTTTTAAAGGAAGACAGACATTGTATGTGTATGTAAGGTAAATATATGGCAGAGAGTAGGAGCAAGCTTTTCTCAAAAAGAGAGATAAAGGAGAGTGGGAAGCAACTAAGAAACCTCCAAAATATTTTTAGAGAATTGTTAGCCACTGGTTTATCTGAACTAGCCAAAATATTTGTTCCACCAAATTAAACCATCTGGAAGAACAGACTAATCTAGTTTCTAGCCTACTTGGCCATCATGAAATATGAATGTATTCCACACCCTCTCTCTTTATGTGAATGAGGCACGACTAACTGTATTATTGAGAGGCTGCAACTCAAGAGAGCTTAAGGACAAATTAAATGTTTTTGCCTAAAATGTGCTTAGCCTTTCAATTTAGATGTAAAAGATTTAAAGAACCCAAAGGCCATTATATGAAAAAAAAAGGAAAAGAAATGTCTTGACCAAAAAGTATTTATGTTATGTAGAATGACCTCAAAGTCTCAGTGTGGTTTTTAAACTTTAATTGCTAAATAACTATAGGCCTTACTAGCTTAAAACTAAGACTCTGGGGGGCAACTAGGTGGCACAGTGGATAAAGCACCGGCCCTGGATTCAGGAGGACCTGAGTTCAAATCTGGCCTCAGACACTTGATTCGGACTAGCTGTGTGACCTTGGGCAAGTCACTTAACCTTCATTGCCCCACAAAAAAACAAACAAAAAAATTAAACTAAGACTCTGGGGAGACTATGTGATAAAAATTCAGTGGAATGAACTGGAATGTTTAGGTATAGGTGAAGTGAACAGGACTGAGTGTCAACATGACATAGAGACAATTTTGAATTATAGAATTATATTATAAGAAGATATGAAATCATATTACTATTTAATTTAGGATTTCCATTTGAAGATATATGTGTATATGAAGAAATAAATGAAATAGTAAAAATTTAGTTCAGATAAGATCTGTTTTATTTTATTTTTTTCAGCAACATACATTTATTTTATTTTCCAGTTACATATAAGGGTAGTTTTCAGCATTCATTTTCATTAGATTTAGAGTTCCAAATTTTTCTCCCTCCCTCCCTCCCTTTCCTCCCCGCTCCACAAGACTGCAACCAGGTTATATATGTACAATCCACAAGTGTTCTTTTTATCAGTTCTTTCTATAGGGGTGCATAGTAAGCTTCCTCATTAGTTCCTTGGGATTGTCTTGGATCATTGCATTGCTGAGAGTAGTTAAGTCATTCACAATTGCTCATTGAACAATACTGCTATTACTATGCACAATGTCCTCCCAGCTCTGTTCACTTCACTATACATCAATGCTCATTAGTCTTTCCAGGTTTTTCTGGAATCATCCTGTTTGTCATTTCCTGTAGCACAAGACCATTCCACTACAATCATATAGCACAGCTTTTTCCATCATTCCTCAATTGATGGACATTCCCTTGATTCTCTATCTCTCTCTTTTTTTTTTTTTTTTTGCAGGCAATAGGGGGTTAAGTGACTTGCCCAGGGTCACACAGCTAGTAAGTGTCAAGTGTCTGAGGCCAGATTTGAACTCAGGTACTCCTGAATCCAGGGCCCGTGCTTTAACCACTTCGCCATCTAGCTGCCCCTTCATTCCCTTGATTCTCAATTCTTAGCCTCCACCAAGAGTTGCTATAAATATTTTTTGTACAATTTTCCCCCTTTTCTCTTTTTCATGATTACTATTGTTAACTGTTTCCCTTCCATCCTATTCCCTTCCCCATGCTATTTATTCTATTATCCATCTTCTTTCATCCTATCCCTCTTCAAAAGGGATTTGCTTCTGTCTGTCCCCTCTCCCACTCTGCCCTTCCTTCTTTTGTCCCTCTCTCTTTATCCCCTTTCCCTCCTATTTTCCTGCAGGGTTAGAGAGATTACTCTACCCAATTGAGTGTGTATATTATTCCCTCCTTGAGCCAATTCTAATGAGATTGAGGTCTTTGAGCCAATTCTGATGAGTGTTAGGCTCATTTACTGCCCAGATTAAATAGATTACTCCACCCAGTTGGGTGTGTGTGTTAGTCCCTCCTTGAGCCAACTCTGATGAGTTTAAGGTCTTTGAGCCTTTTCTGATGAGTGTAAAATTCATTTACTGCCCTGTTCCTCTCCCATCTCTTCCCCCACTCCATAAGCCTTTTCCTGTTTCTTTCATGTAGGATTTCACCTCTGCCCTTCCCCCTCCCCCAGTGAATTCCCTTTATCCCTCAATTTAACCCTAAAGATGTCATCACCTTGCTAAGTGACACAGTGGACAAAGTATCACCCCTGAACCCCTACAACCCCAGGTATGTCCCCCAGCTCCAATTTTTTTATAGTTCTCTAGTGTCTTGTATTTGAAAGTCAAATTTGCCATTCAGTTCAGGTCTTTTCATCACACATATCTGAAAGTCTTCTTTTTCATTAAAATCCCATTTTTTCAGCTGAAAGATTACGCTGAGTTTTGCTGGGTAGGTGATTCTTGGTTGCAATCCCATTTTCTTTGCCCTTTGGAATATCATATGTTATGCCCTCCGGTCCCTTAATGGAAAGAGAAATGAGGTAGATGCAGGAAAGACATGAGAAAAAAGTAAACAGCTTGAAAAGTCAAATTGGCCAAATGGAAAAGGAGGTACAAAAGCTCTCTGATGAAAATAATTGCCTAAGAATGAGGATTGAACAAATGGAAGCCAGTGACTTTATGAGAAACCAAGACACAATAAAGCAAATCCAAATGAATAAAAAATAAGAGGGCAATGTGAAATATCTTCTGGGAAAATATGCTGACCTGGAAAATAGGTCCAGGAGAGATAATTTGAAAATTATTGGTCTACCTGAAAACCATGATCAAAGAAAGAGCTTAGACATCATCTTCCAAGATATTCTCAGGGAAAATTGCCCTGAAATTCTAGAAGAAGAAGCTAAAATAGAAATTTAAAGAATTCCCCGGGGCACCTAGGTGGTACAGTGCATAGAGCACCGGCCTTGGAGTCAGGAGGACCTGAGTTCAAATCCAGCCTCAGACACTTGACACTTACTAGCTGTGTGACCCTGGGCAAGTCACTTAACCCCAATTGCCTCACCAAAAAAAAAAAAAAAGAATTCACTGATCACCTCCAGAAAGAGATCCCAAAAGGAAAACTCCTAGGAATATTATAGCCAAATGACAGAGCTCTCAGGTCAAGAAGAAAATATTGCAAGCTGCCAAAAAGAAAGAATTCAAGTACTGTGGAGCCCCAGTCAGGATAGCACAAGATCTAGCAGCTTCTACATTAAAGGATCTGTTTTAAATGATAATATATTATGACATTACATGCTTTTAGTGAGCCAGTTTTCTGTGGACCAGGTTACCTGAAAGCAAAGGCTTAAAACCAGTTGCCCGGTCACTTGGTAATAATGTCTTCAGTCCTTTGTCACCCTTTCTACTTCTGCAATGACAGTGGCAGAGTAGTTAAAAGGAGACAGAAAGTGATGAAAATTATACAGGTTTTAGACTATCAATAAATTTTAATTGAGGGGGGCATCTAGGTGGTGCAGTGGATAAAACACTGGTCCTGGATTCAGGAGGACCTGAGTTCAAATCTGGCCTCAGATATTTGACACTTAGCTGTGTGACTCTGGGCAAGTCACTTAACCCCCATTGCCCTTCCTCCCCCTCCCCCAAAATTTTTTAATTGAACTGGTACTCTAAACATGAAATCTCCAATGACCAAGTGAACATAATACTGGAGGAACTGAATTATATCTGCAGGCAACACATGGAACTAGTGAGCTGAAGGAGGGGGGATAATTGTTGTTGTTATTTGTCCTTCATTCTCAAAGGGGACCATGACATCAGGAGGTGCTGTCATGAACTTGCAGTGAATTGGATTTAAGTGAGGCAGGACTGTGCAAAGTCACCAACCTCACTCTCTCCTCCAGAGCCATCTGGGTCCAATGGCAAGATATGTCTCAGGACAACCAGAGATGGCCCTGGATGTTTAAGGCAATTGGGGTTAAGTGACTTGCCCAGGGTCATATAGTGTCAGAGGTGAGATTTGAATTGAGGCCCTCCCAACTTCAGGGCCATGTAGCTGCCCTGGGGAGAAAATTACCTTCTTTGTATAAGCAAGAGTTTTCATCTTTCTCCTCCTTGGAGGAGTGATTCAAGTCCAGTTGCTCCAAATAGTAGTGAGCAGTTCAAAAATTATCTACTCATTACCTCTTCAGAACTTTCCAATCCAACTGTGATAGACTTAGCTCTTCTCAGCCATACAGTGACCCAAGACAGTTCCAAAAGATTCATGATGGAGAATGTTCTCCACATCCAGAGAAAGAAATATGGGGTCTTAATGCAGATTGAGGCATACTATTTTCACTTGTTTTTTGTTTTTTCTTTCCCATTTTTTTCCCTTTTGTTCTGATTTTTCTTTCTCAACATGACTAATGTGGAAATATTAAAAATAAAAAAGAACTTTCCATTCTTACTGATGCATGATTTATTTCTATGATATCTGAATTCAGAATTCATAAGACAGATTTATACAGGCAAGTACAACTCTCCAGCTCTGACCTAAGAGTTGTCCCCCAGATCGGCTCTTGCTGACCAAACTCTTTTTGACTTCCTAGAATAAGGAATGCTTTCTCCCAATAAAATATACATATAGCTTAGCATTTCTTCAAGTCAACAGGGTTTTGTGGTCAGTCAATTATATCTAAATGTAAAGCAAGAAACAAAATAGACAAGCTAGCACATTCAGCTAACCAGAAGGAGGAAAAATAGCTTTGCTACTACTACAATACCTCCTCTGGGGCTACTTCCCCAATTCCCACTCTTGGTAAGCATATCCCCTGAGGCAGGGTAACCTTGAGAGGCTGGATTTCTAGTTCCATCACTCATGAGCCCCTACTAGTGTGCTCTCTATTATTAACTGGCTGTCCAAACTTAATTCACTTTTTTTGGCAAAGATATTTTCTAGGCTGATGTAGTGACAGCAATTGTTACAAAATATCCCCCCTCCCCAAATCCTGGGGCACTCTTTGCTTCAGGTATACATAGGTGCTTGGGAAGAATGGACTGAAACTTAAACTATGATGGTAGTGGGGTATATGTCATATGACAAAGGGCAACTCACAACTCATGATTTCTGGAGATACTTTCTTGACTTAATTTATAGAGTCCCCATGAAGTTCCTCATCTATACATCTATCTATCTATCTATCTATCTGTGTGTGTATGTGTATGTGTTTATTTATTTTTATATATAAATTTTATATATGTGGGGAACTTATATACACACACATACACACACATATAAACTCTTCTGGGATCCAAGAATGAGTAGTACCCTTATAAAGAGCTGGCATTTCTCTTTGCCACAAGGGGTCATGCTTCCAGAAATGGCTTCCTTTCATAAATAGCTTTATTTCTATATTTCTGTTTGTGTTTGCTCCCAGTGTGTCCTCAATGTATCCTAATCTGTTCACAGCTAGATGTGTTGTCTCCTGTTTTCAGTTTATCTTATAATATGGTTAATGGTTGGTGTGAGGGCAGGGGAGAATTCTAAAGAGCACTTACCTCTCAACTGAAGTTTGTCAAATACTAGAATTGTCCACTGATTAACAGAGATCACCACTGGACTATAGTTTTTATATGTAGGCTCAGAGGTATGACTATTTCAGTCATCACCAGATAGGCCTATTAGTCAATCAATCAACAAGCATTTATTAAGTGTCTACTGTGTGTCCAAGAACTTGCTAGGATCTCGCTGAGGAGAGAAGCCAAAGTAGGTGGCCTCAAGCTTTGGGCCAGCTCTAAATGTTCCAGAGCTGAAGAAGCTACCACTCCCACTCCTGCTTAGAGGTTGGTCCAGCTCTTTTGACAGGCTCTCATAGAAGCTGCTCAATTTCCAGCTTGCTTTTCAGGTCCCTCCTTCCTGCCCACCCAGCTCTTAAGGAGCTTCCTGCTTAGAAATCAAAGCCAGTCTTTGAGTCTCTCTACCTCCAAGGCAGGTTACATATCAATCTTAATATTTTGCCTGGTGTCAAAACTGGAAGAGAAAAAGAAGTTATAGCAAAAGAGAAGGATGGCTCATGGGTATTCCTTAAAAGGGCAAATATGGAAATTGGGAGAGTTGGTTTTATCACATACCCAAAGGCAATCAGAAACATCATTTCTTGGGACATTTGGCCATTTTATATTGTAGTACATGTGATTTTAAATTATTTGCTTATTTGCAAAAGGACTACTATGAAAATAATGGCAGCCTATGCACCACCATCTATTGCAGAGGAAATAGGGGTATATGAAGAACTCAAAAAGACCCTCCAAAGTAAAACAAAATATACTTTGATGTTCAGTGGTTTCAATTTAATGGTGAAAATAGGTGAGAATGGTGAGAAATGTGTCAGAAATAAAGGATAGGTGAAGATAATGGTTTGTAGACTATACAGAAATGGTATGCCTATACATAATGAAAACTCACTTCATGAAAAGAATTAGAAGGCGCTAAATAAGGTGATCCCTGGATAACATCACAAAAATAAAACTGGACTTCCAGGTAAGATGGCTACCTAAATGGAAACAAGCATCCCAACTCCCAAACAAACCCAGGAATGATCCATGAATACAAAGAGAAGCTGCAGCAAGCACCCTAGAACTGCCTAGGACAAAAAAAGTCAGTAGCTCAATGGAAATAGCAAAGGGGGTCCACTTTAAAAGCCAGATCCAGGATATAATACTGAAGCCTTTCAGAGTGACCAGAAATCAGCCAGTCATGTAGCTTACAAGATTCTGTATCCAGAAGCAGAAAGAGTAAGGGAATTCCATGAGAAAGTCCCAGGGTGGAGAGAAACCCACAGAATGAACCTTAGAAGTGACAGTAACCAGTCCAGGTGCAGTAGTGCTCAGACCAGGACACCTTAGTTCCAGAGTTTCCAAGGTCCCTAGCACTCTTTATTGAGACACCATAGAGAGCCCTGAAGATGCATAACTGTGGACCTCAGATATACAGGGGGCTCAAAAAAATTACCAACACCCAGTGTAGACATATCTTTGGAGGTGGCAGTCAACACAGGAACATACTTCACCTAGGTTGAGGGAAAACAAGGCCAGCTTTCCTACCCAAAAGCACAACAGACAGAAGAGCCTGGCCTTACAACAAAGCATCAACTCAGGAAGTAAGAGCACAGATATGAGTAAACAGAAGATGACGACTGCTATGAAAAATGATTAAGACTCAGAGATGCTTCTAAAACATTGCTCCTCAAAGAAGATAGTAACTCTTCAACCATTGGACAGATTGACTTAAAGGGGGGAAATGTATTTTACACAAGGACTATATAGATACTTGGAAGAAATTAAGTAAGATTAAAAATGAAATGAAAGCTCTGGATGAGAGACTTGGAAGGAGATTAATAGATTAGAATAGAAAGTAGTGAACTTTAACCAAGTAACAGACTTCATTGAGAGAAATTATTTCTCTCTTGTATTAATAACTAATGACTGTATTGGGACCAAAGTTTTCCCCCTTTTCTACTTCCTCATTCAGAAATCAATCAGTGTAGGAAATCATTCTCCAAGATTTATGTAGGCCAAGGTCTATTCAGACAGTAAAATATTCTAACTTTGGGCTAATGGGAGGAGTCAGACTCATTGTGTTTACTCAAACAAGTCTGGGAAAATGTTGATTCTCCCATTTGTCAGACAGGGGATATGAAAATTGATATCTCTTTGACCAAGATTTGGGTGATCCAAGTCACATACCCTAACACCCTCATTGTAATGTCATGGGGAAAATGGGGTTGGGGGTTTGGGAATGGGGGTGACCATCTGACTGTGGAAAGTTCCTTTAGTGAGGGAGGACCATCCCCCACTGGTGGTGGCTGGGGGAATTGGGTGAGAGGTGGCTACTGATCTCTCAAGCCATCTCTCTCCTCAGGACACAAAGGAAGCAGCCACACTTAAACTTATCTCCCCAGGGTTGAGGGAGACTAGAATGAAGGGTGGAGGTCCTGAAACTAGTTCAGTCTGGTCTGGTTCCACTTATCTCTTTAGATGTGTCTCTCCTTTGGTTTAGTTTGTCATGGAGAAGGTTCTTTGATGTGCCCCAGAGAACTTCTGGGGTGCCCTGGGCCCATAACAGTAATATAGCCCAGCCTTTCATTGTAATATTCATTTTCTTATTAATTGTTAACCAATCCATGTTGATTGGTACCTTCAGGAGATCCTACTCCTCCAAGAGCATGTATGTAAACTGTGAGTCCACCACCATGAGAGGTTTTTGGTCTGAGAGAGACAGCCAAAGGAACATCTTTTTATTCATAAACATGCTGGCATCATTAATAAAATGATTAAATTACTCCAGAACCTATGTCTCTTGAACATTTTAAAAGCTACATCATGAATAGATGTAATATAAATTAATGACTCTATAACACAATAAGAAATATTAGAACAAAATCAGGAGATTGAAAAATGGGGAAAAAATGTGATGTTTACAATAAAAGACAACTGACCTAAAAATATATCAAGAGAGTTAATTTAAGAATCACAATTCATTAAAAAACAAACAGGATGAAACTAAAACTTGGCCACTATGTTTTAAGAAATTCTAAATGAAAACTCCTCACATCTGTTAGAACTAGAGGGCAAAGTGAAAATATAAAAAGATCCACTGATCCTCTACTAAAAGGAACCTCCCAAATCTTAGGAATATTATAGTCAAAATTCAGAGTTTTCGAGTCAAAGAAAATATTTTCAAGTCAAAAAGAAACAGTTCAAGCATCAAAGGAAAATAGCAAGAATCATAGAAGACCTAGCAAATTTTACCATGAGAGGAGATCTTGGAATGAAGGATTCTAAAAGGCAAAAGTTATAGCATTAAAACTAATAATAATTTACATTAAAAGGTTAATTAAGGGGGCAGCTAGGTGGCGCAGTGGATAGAGCACTGGCCCTGGAGTCAGGAGTACCTGAGTTCAAATCCAGCCTCAGACACTTAACACTTATTAGCTGTGTGACCCTGGGCAAGTCACTTAACCCCAATTGCCTCACTAAAAAAAAAATTAAAAATAAAAATAAAAGGTTAATTAAGTATAACCCTGGCGGGGGTGGTGGGGGGGGGGAAGGAATGTACCTTAATAAGTATAGAGGATTTAAAAACATTTCTGATGAAAAGACCATAGCTGACTAAAAATCTTAAATACAAACACACAGAAAAAACACACAAACCTAGACAGAAATTTATTTAAACAATTGAAAGGGATGATGTGATGATAAAGTCCTGACATTCTTATGGAGGAAAAGAAATTAATGTTGCTTCAGAAACAATTTCTTCAAGTACACTGAGGGGATTAACTAAGACAAACATTCCTGGAGTTGGGTTTGCTCTGTTATGCTGGTTTTAAGAGGAAAAAGAAAAGGGAAGGGAAAAAAGTTTACCTAGCATTTATCAGTGTCAGGCACTGTGCTAAACACTTTACAAACATTATCTCATTTGATCCTCTCAACAACCCTGCAGAGTTGGTGCTGTTTTACAGTTGAGGAAATAGTTGAGGCAAATAGAGGTTAAGTGATTTGCCTAGGGTCACACAACTAGTAAGTGTTTGAGGCTTAAACTGGTCTTCCCAACTCCAGGTCCAGAGCTCTATCCACTGTACCACCAAGTTTCCTCAAAAAGGAGAGTAAAGGGGACAGCTAGGTCACGCAGTGGATAAAGCACTGGCCCTGGATTCAGGAGTTCCTGAGTTCAAATCCGGCCTCAGACACTTGACACTTACTAGCTGTAAGTCACTTAAGGGCAAGTCACTTAAGCCCCATTGCCACCCCCCCCCCCCCAAAAAAAGGAGAGTAAAAATAAAACACTAACATAGAAAGAAAGAATGGGATGGAACTTAATATTTCTCAAAATTAAGGTATGAAAGAAGAATACAAAACAAGAAGGAGGGGATGAGAGGATTAGGCATCTTATCAGATAAACTTCACTCTTATTTAAATTTGACAAAGGAGGATTGAATACACACACATACTTGTATACATATAAAGAGTTTGAGATAGGTAGAGGTAGGGTTTAGATGAAGGATAATACCAGGGAAAGAACAGTTGTAAGCAAAGAAAGCTTCACCTTTGGAGGGTTGATCCTGAAGAGGGAATTGAAAGGGAAAAAAGAAAAGCAAAGAACTGAACGCTAAAAGATTGCTCATCAGTTAGGGATGGCTAAATAAATTATGGTATTTGAATATAATGGTATACTATTGTGCCATAAGAAATTATGAAAGGGGTGTTTAAAGAATATATTGGGAAGACTTATATGGATTGATTTAGTAATAACATAACATTCCTCCAGCTGATGAAACTCCAGAGGTGAGCATGGCTATAGGCATATTCTCAGTTATGTGGGATGATAGAAGAAATTGGGGTAGGAAATTTGAAGGGATCATGCCCACAAATGTGAGGTCATTAAAATGGAGTAAGAATTTTTAACACAAATATAGAGATAAAAATGGAGATCAGAACAAAGCTCTTCTGTCTATCCTCTTTCATTATTTAAGACTATGCACTCCTCGGGATATGAGGAAGATCCAGATGGAATCAATGGATGCTACAAGAGGAATGAAGAACAGAGCTGAATCAGGAGTTATGCTAGGAGGAGAGATGGATCAGGAATGACTAGAGGCAGAGTTTTTATGACAAGGCAGCAGTTCTCACACTGTGTTGATATTGTGTCTTATCTGGTGTAAGGGTCTGTGAGTCTTCCAGACTTTGACTATTCCCTCCATCATTTCCATCTGTGCTGGTGTTTAGAGCAGAATGAGATGCCTTAGGTTGAGGAGTTTAAGATTATGGTGACATGAATGGGTGAAAGAGAATTGGTGACTTTCTTTTTTCTTTTTTTTTTTTTTTTGCAGGGCAGTGAGGGTTAAGTGACCAGGGTCACACAGCTGGTAAGTGTTAAGTGTCTGAGGCTGAATTTGAACTTAGGTCCTCCTGAATCCAAGGCCAGTACTTTATCAACTGCGCCACCTAGCTGCCCTTGATGGTAACTTTCATTGATATCTCTGGTTTATTACGGCTTTTATTACTTTAATTAAATGTTTCTTTTAACAAAACATGAAAGTTTGGAACAATCAGGAAGCAAATGGGCATCAAGAAGAAAGAAAGGGAGAAGTTTTCCTAGAGTAAGACAAAGGAGCCATAAGATTTGATGGAATAATCTGCACATACAGCCCTTAGACCAATGAAAGAAAATGGTACCACATCCACAAAGAGACAGTTAAAAGCAGAGTGATAGTCTGCCCTCTAAGAGCCAGAAAGAGTTTTCCATTTATCCCCAAATTCTCTCTGGTATTGATTAATGTATGTGACAGCTGGAGATGTGTTTGATTGGTCCTTACTATAGAAGAGGGTTAGATACTCATCACAAGAGCTGCTAATTAGACTACAGTAGTATGCAAATGACTGCATTCAGTTATCCAAAACAAGATATGAAGAGAAATGTGTATCTGACTCAGGGTTACTCCTTCATCCTCATTCTTGGTCTGGTTATGTGAAGTGAAGCTTTATGTACAACCACTACCATGAGTATGGGATATCCATCCAAACCATAGGTTGATTTAGAATATTCCAGAGTGGGTAAGGGTCTTTGGTGCCTTACACATAAGTAGATAAAATTCGCCAGTCTAAGGTAAGGGGACTCCAGGTACCTCTGAATCCACCAATCATGAGTATGTTAGATAAAGATAGACAAAAGTGGTGGTAAAATTCCCTTGGCTCCTTTGATGGATTTATCAATCATGCTAGCTATTTCTATCTTACATGTTCCCCTTTCCTTCCTCTGGAGAAAGAGGTTTGATCTAATCAGCCTATATCAAAGGCATATCAAGCCAGACCCTGAAATTCACAGAGGGAAAAATTGTTTTTAACTTTTTTTAACTGAAAAATTAGATAGAGCCTGAATTATCACAAACTTTTAATGTTAATACACATGTAATTTAGTCTCTTCCTAGTTTCAGTGTAATTCCTCAACCCTAAAAGAAAGGAATCAAGTTATCTAAATTATTTGATGAAATAATATGACAGCAAAAGTGTGGACCTGGACAGCCCTCAAATTCCTACTTTGTTGGAAATGAGGCTTACTTACTGAATTTCTGGTTTTCATTACTACAGATGACATGGGGAAGGGGGAGGGGAACCTGCATTTTAGAACAAATGTTTGGTTTCAGGCTGCAGTCTAATTTAATATACTTGAAAAAGAAAAGTTGATGATTCAGTTCAGAACCTCTGGGGAGGGAAGGGTGATGGCAAATAATATGGAAAGAGGCAAGAGAGCCTTATATATAAAAAAAAATCTGGAACCCTTTCAAAGGCAGGCCTGTTCAAACTTGTTTAAACCCTAATTTTCAGGAAACATTTTGTCTAAGGAAACAAGCTGCCAAATCCTCACATCTTTTTTTCCCCATAGTAATTTTTTTTTTTTTGGTGGGGAGTGGGGAGGAATGGTTGTGGCCATTTTAACTGTCAGCCATTCCCCCACTGTGAGGTATTTTAATGGAACATCACCATGTGGTAAAGTATGCTTACCTAATCCTAATTTTCCTCAAAGCAAAACATTTGTTCATGATTTTTTTTAGGGGCCATTAACTTCATTCAATCTTCTGCAAAATTTTGCTCAAGAAGGAAAAGACATGGAAGCATTACTGAAAATAAAACCAGTTTGAAGCAGAGTAGGCCCCATGAGTAGGCAAAGTAAACAGCAGCCTGTATGGTATGATTTCAAGGCCAGAGGAAGCCCCCCTTGACTGACTCTCCCACCTCCAACCACACCCCACACCCCAAACCTCACTCTCTGGCTTACTGATGCCTGAAATTTAAAAATTGGAGACTCATTCTCTAAGGATTTTCATCTTCTATTAAAATGCAAATACTACCACGAGGACACATTTATTAAAACTTACCAGTCATTTATACCTTAATGTGAATGAGCTTATCACATTCTTTCCTAAGAAGAGGTTTTAATAAGGTTTATATGCACGTCTCCCTACATGACAGCTCTTGGCTCCCGTATTGAGGTCCATTTGGAAGGGAAGAGGAATATTATTGTGCAGAAATTTGTTAATCCAGGAAAATATAGCTGTCATCAACTCTTTAATTATCCACTTGTGAATTATCCAGTTTGTGGGTTATCCAGAGCAAATAAATGCTTTAATCCCAAGCTGATTTCCCTTGCTACGTAGGTTACAGCTGGTGTGTGCTTAGAGAATGCAGAACAGTTTTAATATTAATCTCACTAGAGCGTAATTAGGAAGGGAAACCTGTTGCCCCAAACATCCAACCAGTGCTTCTCAAAGCAAATGATATCAGGATTTTTCTTTATCTGCTGCTTCTGAATGATCTGTTGAGCATGCCTGACCTCTCACCAAAGCGTGGAGGACTTAGAGTTGATTTCATTTAAAATAGCAGGCTTATCGAGTCTGTAGTAAATTTCAGGATTAAGGGTTAGGAATACACCTTCATTTCTCTTGTGTCCTGGACCCAGGGAGGAGATGAGTCACCTAGTGTTCTCTTCCCATACTTTCTCTGCCTCCAGTGGGGAGGATGCCAAGGCATTCTAACAGTAAGTACACTACAAGCTGTCAGCACAGGCTATGGAATGGTGATTGTGGGAACAAGGATTCCATTTCCTTTCTACAGGCCATTTTCCCTGTAGGCAGGAGGGGGATGCGGCCGTCCTGATAACATAGAGTCAGATTGCCAGGGGCAGTAATATATTATAAGAAACTGAACTACTCAATGACTTTGATAATAATTTACTCGTTACTTTAACAGAGATGTCTTGCTATCTTTACCATTTTCAAAAGCATCTAATAAAATAATTGTGCCTCTGAGGAACTCTTCCTCCCAAGTGTTTTATAAAAGCGAAGAATTAATGCCAAATTGTAAAGACAACTGACTGCATTCCTATAGGAGAACAATGTACGTACTGGCCTATGACGTGGATTCTTGGATCTGTCAGTGAGAATTTATTTTAAATGACTATAATTTATAAAATTTTCCTTTATACAACTTCCAAAACAGTTCTTCCCTTGGAGCAAATGTTAACATGAAATTGTGTTCATTTAAAAAGATTTGAAGATATCAAGTCAATTAGCATATATTAGGCACCTCTAATGTTCTAGGCACTGTACTCAGCTCTGGGGATATAAAAAGGGGAGAGGGGCAAAAGTAGTCCCTCCCCGCAAGGAGCTCACAGTCTGATTGGGAATTCAACATACAAATAGACTATATGCCTACAAGATATATACAGAACAAATTGTAGGTGATATCAGAAGGAAGGCACTAGCATTAAGGGAGATTGGGAAAGGCTTCTTATAGAAAGTGGGATTTTAGGAGAGACTTAATTCACAGGCTATTTCTTACTGGCATAGTGGCTAAGTTTTAGTCAGGAAGAGCTGGGTTAGAATTGTGTCTATGAAGTTTATCAGCACAGGTCATTTAATCTTTCTGAACCTCAGTTTCCTCATCTGTAAAATGGGAATAATAATAATAATAATGCCCGTCATGCTACCTTACAGAGGAGCCTGGTATTGTGGATAGAATATTAGGCTTATAGTCAGGAAGAACTAAATACCATTTCCCTGACTCCTGAGCAAGTCACAGCTTTACTTTACTTTAAATACCTCCCTAGCTAGGTCTTGTCTATTGAAAGAGCTTCCGTTATGATGTTTTTTGTTGAAAGGAATTATTATACCAGGCATGCCAACCCTTTCTCATATTCAGAGGTTTTGATGAAGTGAAATAATGTATGTAAAGCACTTTTCAAATCTTAAAGCAGTATGTAAATGCTGGTTGTTATTATTCTTAAATTTATGGCACTATATTATTATTTTTTTTTGTGAGGCAATTGGGGTTAGGTGACTTGCCCAGGGTCACACAGCTAGTAAGTGTCAAGTGTCTGAGGTCGGATTTGAACTTAGGTCCTCCTGACTCCAAGGCCGGTGTTCTATCCACTGCGCCACCTAGCTGCCCCCACTATGGTCTTTTTTAGAAAAAATGTACTGCTGGGGCAGCTAGGTGGCGCAGTGGATAGAGCACCGGCCTTGGAGTCAGGAGGACCTGAGTTCAAATCCGACCTCAGACACTTGACACTTACTAGTTGTGTGACCCTGGGCAAGTCACTTAACCCTCATTACCCTGCAAAAAACCAACAACAAACCAAAACCAAAACACAAGAGCAAAAAAAAAAAATGTACTGCTGTATAAGAAAAATCACTGAATGTGAGATAGTTTGACTGCTGATTTGTGACATATTGGGATATCCCCTTTTATTTGATTACATAAAGGGCTTTTAATCCATTCTTTTGTTTTACTGGAGCAGCTGGAACACTCCTATCTCATGCTGAGACCCCTAGAATAACTATCCTGTCCCAGGCTCAGGTTGCTCTGTGGGTCCACATGCACTCAAAATGATAACTGATGAGCCCCCAATCAATGTGTTTACTTATACTTAACTGTAATCAGTCAGGGGACATAATCATTTCAAAACATTGAATTCATTTAATTTAATTTAAGGGCATCCTAAGAAAATTTGCACTAGAACATCTCGCCTTCCCTTAACCCTAAGGCACACTTTCCCACAAATATACATATGATCAGTGGGGAAAGTAGACATGCCTGTGCATGATCACGTATGAAAGGCTGTTGTTCATCCTTCGTTTAGAAAAGGACCATTGACATCACGGGGTAATGTCTTGACTCTCAAGTGAATTGGATTTAAGTGAGGTTGAGTTGTACAAAGTTGTCAACCTCACTCTCTCTTTCTGAGTCATTGAGGTTCATTGGCAAGGCAAAAGTCAGGATGACTGACAGTGTCCTGGGATGCAGTGGATGGTCTTGTCATCTTCAGTGTCTGAACAAGCTCCACAGTGTCTGCTTCTGCTGCCTTCATGGTTGTTGGAACAAATTGTTCTCATCCACCCATTCCTCTGGAAGAAGTCTTCACATGCTTGGGGTAGACACCCCACTAACTCACCATTGGCTTCAAGGCCTGTCAGTCACCCTCAGCCTGATTTAGCCTCTCTGCTGAGACCTTTGACAAGGGTGTGGCTGCTGGGCATACTACAGTTTCTTAAAGCCATAGGTGAGAGTTGGATGAAAATGGACACCAAAGGTGCATGAGCCCTGAAAAGGGCCTGCCAAGCTTTCACCACAATGGTGCTAGTCCTTCCTGAACACATCATATACTTCCACATGAAAGGCATATATAAGGGCAATATTTGTGGCTAGAACATGGAGATGGCCACTTATACCCTTGAAGCTGTAGGAGCATCAATCTTTTGTTAATGTTATTGCATTTCTCTCTCTCTTTTTTTTTTAAATTGTAGTGAGGCAAATGGGGTTAAGTGACTTGCCCAGGGTCACACAGCTAGTAAGTGTTAAGTGTCTGAGGGAGGATTTGAACTCAGGTACTCCTGACTCCAGGGCCAGTGCTCTATCCACTGCGCCACCTAGCTGCCCCATTGCATTTCTCTTACTGGGCTGCTTAAGTGGTTACTTCCCTGATGCCTGATGGTCTGTGTTAAGTATCACCCCCAATTCTGTGGCTCATCTCTTTAGGAACACCCAAGCCATCTCAGCTCTAGTCTGCTAGATTATAGTGTCCACAACATTTCCCTGAGAAGAGCGTTCTGACAACTCTTTATTTATGGTCATAACACCAAACTAACAAAAGCCAGGTAGAGTGCCCACCAGACAAAGACCGTCTTTTCTTTTTAACCTGTGTATCTGTGTAGAGATTAAAGTTAATTATTTAATTTAAGGTTATATATTTCCGCCAAGATCCTCTCTCAGCATGAAAATGAATTCAAATAAGGACAAAAAGTTAAAGTAAGGTGGCAAATTCATCATTTTCCATCCTCCTGCCAGTTATTCTTATTTTTATTATGCTTATATGTAATCAGCAAAGCCTGATTGCTTTGGTGCTATAGTTTATCTGTGAAAATCCACAGTCTTCCTACATTGTAAAAGAAAAATTGAGATAACAAAAGGGTAACAGCAATGATGGGAGCTAGGTGGCAAAATGGATAGAGCAACAGGCATGGATTCAAGAAGACTTATCTTCCTAAGTTCAAATCTAGCCTCAGATGTTTATGGGCTGTATTACCCTGGGAAAGTCACTTAACCCAGTTTGCCTCCCAGTTCCTCATCTGTCAAATGAGCTGGAGAAAGAAATGGCAAATCACTCCAGTATCCCTGCCAAGAAAACCCTGAGATGGGACCATGAAGAGTCAGACATGACCGAAAAACAAGAAGAATGATGCAACAAAGGAAATTTGACAACTACCTTTGCAAGTCACTTCTGGTTCACTGTCCACAGGAAGTAGGGAGACAGTGTATAGATGTTAGAAAAGAGTAAGGAACACCTGGAAATTTGAGAAAGGCTGGCCTTCCGAGCACTTCCTAAATATGATCTTATTTGATCTGGTGCTTTTTCATAGGCTGTCCTCCCTGTTGTGAAGGCTCTCCTTCTTCACCTCTGCCTCTTGGAATCCCTAGCTCAGTTCAAATGCTAGCACCTATCAGAGGTTTTTTCCCATTCTCCTGGGTGGCAGTGCTTCCCTCCCCCCTCCCCCCCTCCCCCCTCCCCCATTACTTTGTTTTTTGTTTTGGTTTTTTTTTGGCGGGGCAATTGGGATTAAGTGACTTGCCCAGGGTCACATGGCTAGTAAATGTTAAGTGTCTGAGGCTGGATTTGAACTCAGGTCCTTCTGAATCCAGGGCCAGTGCTCTATCCACTGCGCCACCTAGCTGCCCCCATTACTTTGTATTAAAAAAAAGAATACTTATCTATGTACTTGTTTTATCCCCTTCCACATGTAGAATGTAAACTCTGAGGTCTTACAATATTTTGCTTTGTATTTCCATAATAAAGCATAGTGCTTGGTATTTAATAGGTAATTAATGAATCTTTATTCATTGATTGGTGTTGTCATTATTCCTCCATCCATCCACAACCCTAACAGAATTCAAGGTAATTTTTTTGGTCTTTGTATCACCAGAACCTCCCACAGAGCCTGGTACATAGTAGGCTCTTAGTATATGCTTGTTGAATGCAAAAGAGAATTGGCAGATTATCCTCCTGGGCACTTGACTAGCAGGCATAGGTTGCTTTACACTTGCCCTTTCATAAATTAAGTTGTTAGCTCAATAAAGAGGGTGTGGTTATGTTGATGTTCTTTAGATTCCTAAAGATTACATTGTTAATTGATGTGAGCTACAGCTGAAGGACCTCCTAGACAACAGGAATAAGGGTGAGGTTCAGCTCTTAGAAGACTGTATAAAGTCACTCAGTTGAGCTGAGTCCAGGAAAAGGAATCTGCCAGAGATTGAAGTCCCCTCAGAAGTGGTAACACTGGCAATACTCCAATGGCCTGGGTGTAAGATGTCGTGCTCTTTGCAGCCCAGTAATGCCAGCCGGTACATCGATCCCTTAGAAAGGAGTCTTTCGGGGCACCTAGGTGGTGTAGTGGATAGAGCACCAGCCCTGGAGTCAGGAGTACCTGAGTTCAAATCCAGCCTCACACATTTGACACTTACTAGCTGTGTGACCCTGGGCAAGTCACTTAACCCCAATTGCCTCACCAAAAATTAAAAAAAAAAAAAGAAAGGAGCCTTTTGTAAAGCAGAGGAAGTATGCAGCAGGACAACTACAACTAACATTTATGTAGTGCTTACTAGATGCCAAGCACTGGGCTAAGTACTTTATAATTAATACCTCATTTGATCCTTGCAACAGCCCTGGGAGGAAGGTACTATTATTATCCCCACTTTACAGTTGAGGAAACTGAGGCAAACCAAGGTTAAATGACTTGCTCTGGGTCACATAGCTAATAAGTATCTGAAACTGGATTTAAATGCAAGTCATCCTGACTCCAGGTCTGGTGCTCTGGCTGCCCCAGGACAAAGAGAATGGAACCAGAGACCTCATTCTCCTATATCGTGGCTAGACTGAGCTCACTGGGACTGGTTGGTTACTTTCCATCTCTTCTGCATGTATCTTGTAATTATGTATGTATGTATATGTGTGTACACACATATATGTGGGGGTATATATATATATATGTGAATGTGAGTATATGTGTATATATATACACACATAAATTTACATACACACATGATGTCTTAATAACTTTTAAAATTATTTTTTCTTTATTTTTGCCATTTATGAGATTTTCTTTTTTACACATAATGTAAATCCATTTTCTAGCTATACTGTATATGCTATGATATTGTAAATTAAAAACAAAAAATAAAGGAGTTATTAAACACTAAAACTCCTTTGTGACTTTTGGCCCAGCCTGTATTTCCCATTCGAATGTAAGCTCTTGGGGCAGCTAAGTGGCACAGTGGATAAAGCACCTGCTCTGGATTCAAGAGGACCTGAGTTCAAATCTAGCCTCAGACACTTGACACTTATTAACTGTGTGACCTTGGGCAAGTCATTTAACCCTCATTGCCCTGTCCTGCCTCCCCCCCAAAATAAAATGTAAGCTCCTTCAAGGAAGGGACCATTTGCTATTTTTCTTTGTGTACTTAGCTGAGCACAGGCTTGGTACAAAGTAAGTGATGAATAAACACTTGTTTTCAATGAGTGATGCCTTGCATCAAGGTTACCTGGGGAACATGACCGACTAACATCCTTGCAGAGGACAGGACAGCTGCTTACAAGAGTGAAGAGAAGCTCCAGACAAAATAAGTCTTCTGAATGCAAGTCTCTGTCTCATGTCCAAAAGTCTGAAGAAGAAATGACCAAAGCCAGTTTATGGCTGAGTTTATACTTCTGGCAGAGCCTTGAAGATCTTGTAGTTCAGAGGGAATCCCTGAAGTGGCCAAGCCAGCCCTTCAAGAGGAAGACAGGTAGGAAGATTCACTGGAAGAGGTACTGCACATGGGAGGGCACTGGATATGACAACACTGAGACACATGCTGAAGGCCTTTAATTATGCAGAACAGCATTTACTAGAAAAGGTGGCCAACCCACAGCGGTCAGCTTAATACACTGGCATCCACACTGCACAGCAATGGACAGAGGCAGGATGCCCATAATTAAATACTCCAACGATGAGCCAATTCTCCCAGGTACATATAAGGAAGCCAGGGTTCATCCTTCTCTTTTTACCGTGTACACCCAAAAAATAGAAGGAGGGAGGAAGGACCTTAGAAGAGAATATATACTCTTATTCCAATCAGAAAAATAGGGCATTCTAGCTGTGACAGCAGGAAGGCAGGAGGACATTAGCCTCTGTCCTACTATAAGGCTGCCTGTGGATGGATCATAAAAGCCAAGTTAGCTCAGGACTATGAACTGTTTTATGACCTTTAGAGCTGCATGTGTTTACAGGAGGGAGAGAAAGAAAGGCAGATGAGACTCTATTGCAGAATCATGTTACTAGGAGGAGTGTATTTAACCTGGACGACTTTCCCTGTATCTCTATTTTTGCTGTGTCGTATATGTAAAGGTCTTGTTTGTTGTACTGTGCTGTAAGTTGCTTGATGTCTTAGGCACAAAAAACACTGATGACTGAGACAGTGACTCTGTGCCACAAGGAAATCATTATTTTTCCAAAACTTCTTCTGAGCTCTCCCATTTCTAGACTCTCATCTGTCCCAATGTCAGCAGTTTTGAGAGCCTAGCAGTCAAGTGACCTGACAACCCCATTAAATCATAATTCACACATCAAATTTATTATATATTTAAAAGGAAAAGCATGTTATAGATTTGCAGTTTCATGGGCAATCCTCTTTCTATTTTCCTTTGTTATAGAAATGCTTGTTTTATTTCTTAAGTTAAGAATTTAATAATTAAATAAATCTTAATTCAAGGTAATTTTGAAGAGCCTGAGCTAAGTTTGTACCTTTTCTTTATTTGTAAATAGAAAGTTTGCTGAGAATTCAATAATGTAAACAAGATAACAAGGAAAAAATTCTAATCAAGTTGGTATGTTTGAAAATAATAAACTCATACTTCTTTGAGAATTTTTCATAATTTAAACCTTTAAACGGTTCAAGCTCACCTTTCCTCTAATTGGTTTGAATTCTATTTTACTGTATGTATAATTTCTCCAAGTTCAGTGATTTAAAATGTGTTTTCAGAGAAAATGTTTATTTTTCTCCACATCCTATAATGAGGAGTCTAATAATCAACACATCATTTTAATGTATTACTTACGAAGTTTTTGATTGCCTAAAATATTTTTCTAGCACATTTCTGCATAATATCTATTTGGTTAAGGAATACCAAAAAGAGAAAAACTGATCCATGTTAGATGAAACTCACGGAGAAGCCAGATCTATAACTATTTATTTTGACCAAGAATAAACTGAGGTTGAGAATGGTGAAATAACTTGTCCAAGGTCAGCCACCTAGTACACAGCAGAGTCTGAACTAAAACTCCAGTCTTCTGAGACTCTTAACTCCACATCTAGATCTGTTTCATTCTAGTATGTTGTTGTTCATCCTTCATTACAAAGAGGACCAATGACATTACAGGGTGATGTCTCCACTGGCTAGTGAATTGGATTTAAGTGAGGCAGAGTTGCACAAAGTCACCAGCCTCATTTTCTCTTACAGAGTCATCAAAGTCCAGTGGCAAGACAAAAGTCAGGAAGACCAGCAATGACCCAAGATGCAGTGGATGGCCTTGGCATTTGCAATGTCTGATCAAGATCCCAGCACAGCACAGTGCCCACCTTAGCCACCATCATGGCCATTGGAACAAATTGTCCTCTTCAAATGCTTGGGGTAGACATCCCCCTAACTCACCAGTGGGTTTAAGGCCTTTCAGTTACCCTCAACAGGGTTTAGCCCATATGCTGAGATGGTTTTACTGGGGTGTGGCTTTTGCTCATGCTACATATGCTCTAACATATATCCAATCCAGAATACCATCAAGCCAGGGAAGAACCAGAGAATTCTTTAGCTGTTTGGGAGCTTCATCACTCCTCTTGCTCAAGAACCCACAATACTTCAAACCAAATAATTAAGCAACAACTCAGGAAAAGTTGGAAATCTCTCTCTACATTTGAGTGACATCTCTTCTGTCCCTCACTTCCTGTACTGGACTGAGGGCAATACTCTATAGAATGAGATGTGAGAGCTTCAGAAATTCCCTTGCTGCTTTTAAAATTTGTTTTATTTTTAAATTACAAAATAAAACAAGCATTTGCATATAATATGATTTTTAAAAAGATGATTGCACATGAAACTGCAAATCTATTATGTACAACTTACTATTGCTTTTCCATACATAATAAAATTATAGTGTCAATTTCTTTTTTTCCCCTTTTTTCTTTCTCTCTCCCCACCCTAGAATAGGCCACCATTAGACACAAATATGTATACATATGTAAAATCATTCTATATAAACTTCTATTTATCAGTTCTTTCTCTGTGTACTTATGTACATGTGAAGCTTCCTTCATATGTCTTTTATAATTAACTTGGGTTTTTATGATAGTCAAAATTACTTTTCGCTCAAAGTTGTCCTTAAAACAATATTGTTGTTCCTGTATAATGTTCTCTTGGTTCTGCTCATTTTACTCTTCATTATTTCGTGCAAGTCTAAACATGCTTTCCTAAGATCATCCTTTCTTATAGCACTGTAGTATTCCATTATGATCATATGCCACAATTTGTTCGGCCATTGCCCAATTGATGGGCATCCCCACAATGTCCAATTCTTTGCCACCACAAAGAGAGTTGCTATAAACATTTTAGAACATATCGGTTCTTTTCCTTCTCCCTAATCATTTTTGGATCTAGGCCTAGGCTTTCCAAGAGGAGATAATTACGTATTGTTATTTTTCTTATTACTATATATGCATATATACATACATATATATGTGTGTATGTAATCAATAAAACAACTTAGATGATAAAGCTTTTCTAGTTTTTTGGCATCATGTAGGCAGAAAAATGGAATTTTTCTTTTCTAGTTAATTCAATATTATGTAGTTACACTCTTAGTGTGTTGATTTAAGAACAGGTCATTCTGGTAGCTTTGCCTAAGTATATGGAAGGAGCCTTAAGACCTGACAATAGCTTTTAGCTTCTTCTGGGCACAAGTAAACACGGTGGTGTGGATATCAACTAAAAAGTTAAGTAAACAGAGGAAGTGCACATATATACAGAAAATCCCAGCTCTAATCCAGATTTCTCATGATTATTTAGAGATTTGCCCTGGATTATGCCAACAAGTCTTCTAGATTTCAGTGACAATTTAGTCCTTGTGAAGGTGACCTTACCATATTTGTTTTCACTTGGATGAATTCAATAAACAATAAGCATTTATTAAATGCCTACTGTGTTGGACATATTTACCATATTCAAGAAACTAGGGTAGCGAAGGTGGCAGAGTAGATAAAGTGCTGGCTCTAGAGTCAAGAGGAGCTGAATTCAAATCTAGCCTCAGACACTTGACACTTACTAGCTGTGTGATACTGGGCAAGTCACTTAACCCCAATTGCCTTAAACATCCATGACCATCTCCAGTTGTCCTGATAAATATCTTGCCGCTGGACCCAGATGGCTTTGGAGGAGAGAGTGAGGCTGGTGACTTTGCACAGCCTTCCCTCACTTAAATCCAATTCACTGCAAGTCATGACATCACCTCCTGACATCATGGTCCTTTTCGAGAACAGAGGACAAACAACATGTTCAAGAAACTAGATGCTGGGGAAACAAAGATGAAATAAGACCCAGCTCCTGCCTTTATGGGATTTCTATGTATTAGGGATGGATGAGGTACTGGTTGCAGCAGCTCTACCTGATCCCATACATGAGATTATAATCCATCTTTTAAAGAATCAAGAGAGTAGACACTACCCTTCCATCATCTCTGTAAGCTAGTACTACGCTTAAAAGAGCTTTGCACTTTTGTGGCAAATCGAGCACTAGTGTTGAGTAAATTAGGAGGAGTGACCCTTCTTCAGATTATCAGCTCCTTTGATAAAGAAGGGAAACTTCTTGCTGAGGAGCAATCAGCAGTTCAAGGCAGAACTTTTGCCTATTTGGGGGGGAGAATCTCTATTATGAGTGGAGTGTAGTTATAGCCATATTGGGAGTCCAACAGGGAGATTGTTCATCATTAGACTACATCAATGAGTGCAGGTCTCGGGAGGTAGTACTAATCAGAGATGTTTTGAAACGCCTTCATTAGGCTCTTCACAGAATGACTTAGCAATGAATGAATGAATGAATGAATGAATGAATGAAAGAGTATTTATTGAACATCACTTTTTTTCCAAGCACTGTGCTGTGTTGAGGATGTAAACGAGGGGAAAAAAAACCCAGACAATTCCTAATTTCAAGAAGCTCACTTTTTTTTTTTTTTGGTGGGGCAATGAGGGTTAAGTGACTTGCCCCAGGGTCACACAGCTAGTGAGGCCCGATTTGAACTCAGGTCCTCCTGAATCCAGGGCCTGTTCTCTATCCGCTGCACCACCTAGTTGCCCCTGAGCTCACTTTCTATAATGGGGAAGACAACTCATAGGTTTCAGCTGCAAGTCAATGGAAGGGCCTCATGGTCCCTACAATACAAAATGTGCATCCACAAAGCAGATAGTTACATATCTTCTTTAATGTTATTACCACTGATAAAGCTATATCTAGTTATGATATTATGAAAAAATAATTATTAATAATGGATTTCTTGGGGGGACCCAGAGATCAGTTTCTTAGTCCTTTCTCTCCCCTCCCCCCCAACTTCAGAAAGTTCAGATCTCATCTGGGACAAACCCAAGGGAACAAAAGAAATGGAGAAAGACTCTGAAGGACTGATGAGATCAAACCACACCTAGATAACAGACTTTGCCTTGACCAAATTGGGGAGTCTTTTAAATTCTTTTCCCTGCTGTCATCTGTAGAGTTCATTTTAATTTACACCACTTTCAAATCATGTCAACCAATGGAATTGATAATTATCTTTGATCAATGTCTAATGTTTGTTACTTTTTTTTTTTGTGGGGCAGTGAGGGTTAAGTGACTTGCCTAGGGTCCCACAGCTAGTGTCAAGTGTCTGAGTCAGAATTTGAACTCAGGTCCTCCTGAATCCAGAGCCAGTGCTTTATCCACTGTACCACCTAACTGCCCCCTGATCAATGTATAATGACCTACCTTTATTGAAAGAGGATCAAACCCTCTGGAGCCGCCATTAGAGCCTCTTCAGTTTTAGAGACTCTCTTGGCACATGTTCTTGGTTCTCTGGCTGGCAGGTCTTCTGAACTCTCCTAGATCTCCTTGGGACCATGTGCTGGAGACAGCATGGGTCTTTTGGGGCTTCTCTTCTGCTCACACTGCCATGTGGAAGCTCTACTTGCTCTACCACGTGGCCCGAGACCATGAGAAGTTAGGGAGACACATGGTCAATTCTTTACTGGTATATAATATGAATAAATAATAATATTATGCCACCAGAACTGTTGTATATACCAATAGCAATTAGTTTTAAAAACACAATATTGATGTGCCAAAGACTTTGGTGGTGTCAACTTTCATTTCTGGGACTTCCATAGCAATGGCTGATGAAGAATCTGGGGCTGCAGCCCCTGAAAAAGTAATTTCCAGCTAGCAGTGACTCAAGGGTTGATTTCCTGGGGTCTTTTGAAATTATTTCCTGAAACATAAGTGGTGAACTGCGGTGTTGCCATTCTAGAGAAAGACCATCACAGCTAAAGGAAAATCCCTGGGAGGATGGCTGGTGTGGTAGGAAACCATCCTACATCCCTAATATGGGGGGGTCTATAGAGGCTGAAAACAGAGACAAAAGGGGATTCCCTGAACAAAGGGACAGGCAGGCAGCAGGAGCACATAGATCCCCACAGCTATTTAAAACATTAAGACAGATCCTCAACAATGATGTCCTTAAGAGAGGAAGTGGTAGAATTTTCCCTAGGTATAATGAAGACAGGAATATAGAGCAAGACCTTGTATTTAAGTCACAATCTTTGAGTTGGCATGGAGAATGGTCATGTAAGTGAGATTGTAAGAGAGTAAGACTAGTTAGAAAGTGTCCAGAGTTTGGAAGCTCTCACTCCATAGGTGTGGAGTAAGAGAAGTCTCAAGATGGGGGACTTAGAATGAAGGAGCTTTCTATCTCAGTGAATGAGATTGATCTTGGAGTCCTGGAATACTGGGACTAGAGAAACAAGGGGGGGGGGGGCAACTAGATGGTACAGTGAATAGAGCACCGGCCCTGGAGTCAGGAGGACCTGAGTTCAAATCCGAACTCAGACACTTAACACTTACTAGCTGCATGACCCTGGGCAAGTCACTTAACCCCAATTGCCTCACCAAAAAAAAAAAAGAGAGAGAGAGAGAGAGAAACAAGGGTTATAAAGGTGAAGGCAGTGGTTATGAAAGGATTTGGTAAAGTTAAGCTAATCAGGTGATTGGTCTGTGTTCTAGGTCTCAGTGACCCCACTGGTTAGAGATGAAAGTATTGTGGATACTATGATTAGCTCAGAAGACTGTGAGCTCCTTGAGGTTTTGTTTGTTCTATTTTCCTTTCTTTGTATCTCCAGTGCTTGGCACATAGTTGGTGCTTAATAATGCTTGATGACTTGACAGTGGTAAGAAAGCCTGCTAAGAAGAAATGCAAATTAAAACAACTCTGAGGTATCACCTCACACCTATCAGAGTGGCAAATATAACAAAAAAAGGAAAATATTGGATATTGGAAGGTATGTGGGAAAGCTAGGATGGTTTTTTTTTTTGGTGAGGCAATTGGGGTTAAGTGACTTGCCCAGGGTTACACAGCTAGTAAGTGTCAAGTGCCTGAGGTCGGATTTGAACTCAGGTACTCCTGAATCCAGGGCCGGTGCTTTATCCACTGCGCCATCTAGCTGCCCCAAGCTGGGATGTTAATCCACTGTTGGTGAGGTTGTGAAAAGATCCAACCATTCTGGAGAGCAATTTGGAACTATGCCCAAAGGGCTATGGAACTGTGCATACCCTTTGATCCAGCAATACCACTGCTGGGTTTATAATCCCAAAGACATCCCCAAAAAGAGAAAAAGACCTATTTGCACAAAAGTATTTCTAGCAGCTCTTTCTGTGGTGGCTAAGAATTGGAAATCAAAAGGAATACCCATTAATTGGGGAATGGCTAAACAAGCTGTGGTATACAATGGTGATGGAATATTATTGTGCTCTAAGAAATGACAAACAGGATGATTTCAGAAAGGCCTGGAAAGACTTATATGAATGGATGTATAGTGAAATGAGCAGAACCAAGAGAACATTGTACACAGAGACAGCAATATTGTTTGATGAAGAACTTTGAATGACTTAACTATTCTCAACAATACAATGATCCAAGATAATCCCAAAGGACTATTGATGAAACATACTATCCACCTCCAAAGAAAGAACTGATACTGATAGAACACAGACTGAAGCATGCTATTTTCACTTTCTTTCATTTTTTCTTTTATTCAAGTTTTTTTTTATACAAAATGACCAATATGGTAATGTTTTACATAATCATACATCTATAACCTATTGCTTATCACCTCAGGGAGGGGGAAGGGAAGGGAGGGAAGGAGGTATAAAAAATGAAACTCAAAACTATCAATAAAAATGTTTATTACTTTAAAAAAAAAAGGAAGGAAGGAAGGAAGGAAGGAAGGAAGGAAGGAAGAAAGAAAGAAAGAAAGAAAGAAAGAAAGAAAGAAAGAAAGAAAGAAAGAAAGAAAGAAAGAAAGAAAGAAAGAAAGAAAGAAAGAAAGAAAGAAAGCCTGCTAAGAGTTGTTACCTGAAGAGCAGGTTTCTGAGCTCTTATAGTCAGACTTCTAGAAGAGAAGAGAGAGTATGCTTTGGGTGAGAGGGATGGTGCATAAAATGACCTAGAGTCCTAAGCAGGAATGAATGATGGCAGTATGACTGTAAGAGGTACCTAGCAGGGTATGGTTAATATGACCTCCCCAGAGGATAGTGTTTGACCTGCAATGGTTCCAGCCACACCATGCTTACTTTGATTGGTGCTTGAGTTGATGAGCTTTCTTGAACCTAGCACATAATGGTGAATCCACTCTATGGTCTGGAACCAAAGGGGCAAAAACCTAGTTGCTTCTAAATGCCAAGATCCAGCAGTTTAGCAGAGTCCTGCTATAGAAAAAAATTTAGAGAGCAAAAGGCAACTTTTATCCTGCATGATGGTACAAGCAGAGATTGATGATTTTGACCAGCTTCACAAGAGTACAAGCTTGAGGTATAATTCTCCATTTCTTAACTAGCCCAGCTCTGCTGCAAGACTCATTCCAATGCAGGTAGATTATCTCTCCCAGGATGGGTGATGCTTAAAAGTTTCTTTGTTCCTAGACTAGTGGCCAGTGTGGAGACAGAGGAATAGCAGGAAGATAGTATGGCTATATTTCTTTCCCACCATGGTGTCCAACAGAGAAGAAAATGGAAGGGTTAGCTGTATATGTGCATGTCTCTTAGGAATCTTAAGTTCTGTGGAAATATTTGGCAGCTCCCTAGGTGGCTGAGAGCTCAGTTTTCTGGCAAGGTTTTTTTTTTTTTTTTAAACAGTCAGGCTTGGTTCTTTGATAAGATAATTTTCTGAAGGTCCACTTTGTGAACATGATTCAGAGCCCCAGATAAAAAATGGAAGAGGTGGAAGGAAAGGTGATTGTGGTCAGAGAGGTGAATTTGATAATTCAGTACTTCAGAAATGGATCAACTTTAAGTGATGGTAAGGTCTAAGATGTAACTATCCTATCTTGGTGGGTGTGTAAAGGAGAGCAAACATGGAGGTCAAGGAAGCTGAAAAAATTGAGGAACTATGAGGCCAGGATATAAGTAACATTATTTCTGTGGGTATTGACTTTGGGGATGATGATGACAGGGATGAAATGGACAGGAAGACTGTAAGCCAGGTGCAAAAGTTACAGAGAAAAGTAGTAGAGTATTTTTGGGTTCAAAGCAAGAAGGACCTATTGGCATAATGGAGCCTCTTGAATTATGCATCCTATGAGATTCATGACAAAAATATTTAGGGAGCTTTTTTCTAGCAATTTATGGGAGTTCTCTTTGCATGGAAAAGTACAGCATTTGGGAGAATGAAAATCAGTAACAAACTGGAATCCTTATTATTCCCCTTTGGAATCTATTGTCCTTTTTAGTTTGACTTTCTTGCAGTAGATGGGTTTAATGTTTGTAATCCACCAAAGGCAGCTGGCTGTCTCTTAGATGGCTATAAGTCCCTTCTTTGCCAGAGTTCATCATTCTTCCAAACAAGGCTTGCAGGTATATTAATGGGTGATGTGAGGTACTCCATTTCTTGTATTTCTTTTACTTTTTAAAGCCAAATGATAAGTGATGGGCTTTCCTTCCCTGCAAGGCAAAGTAAGGTAATTCAGCTTGCTACTACTCTCATTGCTTTAGATAAACCTCTTTGTTTTGCTATTAGGCTAGGGGAAAGGACTCCAGGTCATAATAAAATTAGATTTTTTTTTAAACCCCATAAGACAAAGGTATTTGGTCTCTTCTCCCCAGTACTTAGACTCAGAATTAATTTTCTAAAAATAATTCTAAGCAGAGCTCTTTCTGTATAAATGACTAAATTCAAGTGCAATTTCAAGGCCAAGAAGGCTTATGTTTCTTGTATAAAGTATAGAGTTGAATTCAATAATTTCACATGGTCAGTTCCCATGACCCAACACCTATTTAAATGCATAGATCATTCTAATATATATATATATATATATATATTTTTTTTTTTTTAGTGAGGCAATTGGGGTTAAGTGACTTGCCCAGGGTCACACAGCTAGTAAGTGTTAAGTGTCTGAGGCCGGATTTGAACTCAGGTACTCCTGAATCCAGGGCTGGTGCTTTATCCACTGCGCCACCTAGCCGCCCCTTCTAATATATTTTTTAAATTGATTTTATTACAAGATTTTATTTTTATAATCACCTAAATTTCTCCTATTTCTCTATTTCTCCATTTCCAAAGAGCCACCTCTTATAACAAAGAATTTTTTAAAAAACATAAAGAAGCAAAAATGGTGACTATATACTTGCCAAGACAAACCCAAGAACTGTATGAACACAATTACAAAGCACTCACACAAAGTCAGATCTAAACAATTGGAAAAAATATAAATTTCTCATAGATAGGCTGAGTCAATATAAAAATGACGATTCTGCCTAAACTAGTTTACTTATTCAGTGCCATACCAAACTACCAAAAAATTATTTAAAAGAACCAGAAAAAATAAAATTCATCTGAAAGAACAAAAGGTAAAAAATATCAGAGTAATTAATGAAAACTACAAAGGAAGGTGGCCCAGCAATACCAGATCTCAAACTATATTATAAAGCAGTAATCATTGAAACGATCTGCTACTGGCTAAGAAACAGAGTGGTAGATCAGTGGAAGATTAGATTCACAAGACGCAGTAGTAAGTGACAATAGTAACCATGATAAACCCAAGGACCTCAGCCTTTGGGATAAGAATTCACTATTTGACAAAAATTGCTAGGAAAATTGGAAAATAATAGGGTACAAACTAGGTATAAACCAACATCTCACAACATATACCAAGATAAGGTCAAAATGGGTACATGATTTAAACAAAAAGAGAGATACCATAAGCAAAATAGAAGAACAAGGAATAGTCTACTTGTCACATAGGAGGAAAGAATTTATGACCAAACAAGAGATAGAAAGCATTATGAAATGTAAAGTGGATAATTTTGATTATATTAAATTAAAAAGCTTTTGTACAAACAAAACCAATGTAACCAAGATTAGAAGGAAAACAGAAAACTGGGAAACAATCTTTATTGCAAATGTCTCTGATAAAGGTCTCATTTCTCAAATATATAGAAAACGGAGTCAAATTTATAGGAATACAAGCCATTCCCCAATTGATAAATGGTCAAAGGATATTAACAGGCAGTTTTCAGATTAAGAAATCAAAGCTATCGGGGGCAGCTAGGTGGCGCAGTGGATAAAGCACCGGCCCTGGATTCAGGAGTTCCTGAGTTCAAATCTGGCCTCAGACACTTGACACTTACTAGCTGTGTGACCCTGGGCAAGTCACTTAACCCCCATGGCCCCGCGCAAAAAAAAAAAAAAAAGGAAAGAAATCAAAGCTATCTATGGTCATATGAAGAAGTGCTCTAAATAACTTTTTTTTTTAAGTGAAGCAATTGGGGTTAAGTGACTTGCCCAGGGTCACACAGCTAGTAAGTGTTAAGTGTCTGAGGCCGGATTTGAACTCAGGTCCTCCTGACTCCAGGGCCGGTGGTCTATCCACTGCACCACCCAGCTGTCCCCTCTAAATCACTTTTGATCAGAGAAATGCAAATTAAAATAACTCTGAGGTACCACTTCACACCTATCAGATTGGTTAATGTGACAAAAAAAATGAAAATTATAAATGTTGGAGAGGATGTGGGAAAATTGGGACACCAATGGTGGAGTTATGAACTAATCCAACCATTCTGGAGAACAATTTAGAACTATGCCCAAAGGGCTATAGAACTGTGCATACTCTTTGCTCCAGAAATACCACTACTAGGTCTGTATACCAAAGAGATCATAAAAAGAAGAAAAAGGAGCTACATGTGCAAAATATTTATAGCAGCTCTTTTTGTGGTAACAAAATATTGGAAATTGAGGTGATGTCCATCAATTGGGGAATGGCTGAACAAGTTGTGGTAAATTAATGTAATGGAATACTACTCTGCAATAAGAAATGATGTGCAAGCAGATTTCAGAAAAACTTGCAATACTTACATGAACAAATATAAAGTGAAATGAGCAGAACCAGAAAGCATTGTACATAGCAATAACAACATTGTGTGATGATCAACTATGAATGACTTAGCTCTTCTCAGAAACCCAATGATCCAAAACAATTACAAAGGAATCATGATTGAAAATGCTATCCATATCCAAGTAAAGAATTGATGGGCTCTGATTCAATGCAGATCAAAGTATACTTTTTTCACTTAATTATTCTCATTGATTTTTCCTTTTGATCTATTTTGTCTTTCATAATTATGACTAATAGGGAAATATGTTTTACATGATTGCACATATATAACCTATATCAAACTGTTTAACATTTTAGGAAGAGAGAAGAAGAGGGAGGGAGAGAAATTTGGAACTCAAAATCTTGTAAAAATAAATACTAAAATTGTCTTTACATGTAATTAAGAAAAATAAAATACTATTAAAAATAAAAGTTTAAAAATGATCACCATATTAAAATATCTGATGTTAAATGCAATGTTCCATACCTATGGACTGACTCCTCCCCAACCACACCACCATCCCCACATACTTCTGCAAAGGTCTGGGGGAAGCAATTCTAATATTCCTTCTTTGGGACTAAGCTTGTTTGTGACAATTTCAGAACATTCATTTTAGACAGTTTGAGGTTGTTATTTCTATTTACATCCCTGTAGTCATTGTGCATATTGTTTTCCTGGCTCTGCTTACTTCACTTTGTATTAGTTCTTGTAAGTCTTTCCATGATTCTTGGTATTCATTATGCTTGCTTATCAATACTCCTAGCACAATGAGAGTCCATTACATTCATGAACCATAATTTGTTTAGTCATCCTGTAATCAATGGCTATCTTCTTTTGTTTCTAAGATGGGGACTGTCTGCTCTCATCATCTGAGCGCTTTGAGATTGAAGTCCAAGAATTTACAATTCAGTAGATATAGCTACATATTGATAATAGTGAAAAACCTCTCCACCATTGCTGAACAACCCTCCATTCAACAAAGTGTTTATGTATGAAGCCAGAACTTTATAGAGCAAGGGCTCCAATGGGAACTCTGACTTTGGTGGCAGGATTTCCCTGGGTGAGGACTTCAATGTGGCTGCTACTGGAGCTGGTAGAATTCTTGCTTATACTGTCCATTCTAGAGAGTGGGAAGCATTTGCTACTCAGAGATGAGAGAGAAGATATTTTACTGAGTTCCCCAGATGAAATACAGAACACATTTTCCTACAGAATCACAATCTCAGAGTTGGCCACAACCACAATTTCAGGCCAACAGAATTTTTAGAAGGGGGCTGACTTTAACCATGAAATAGCATTAAACTTGGTAAAGCACTACCCAGGAGAAATTATACACGGTTACAGTCCATCAAATAAGAAATATGTGACTTACATGTGCATTCCTACTGTTTGGGCTGATAAAATATATGCTCTTTGGTGGATGTGTTATTTCATCCTTGTTTTTGTATTTGAAATACCTGTCACAGAGGGTGGCACATAGTGGACTTTTAGTAAGTGCTTATTAATTGATCTCATTCAACCTGTATCTAAACTATAATCTCTATAGCCATTGTGACTATTTATCTTCCTCCCCCTCCTCCTACCTATCAGACTGCTCCATCTCAGTCTTTTGAGATCTTCATGGCATTTGCATTAACCATAGGTATTCCTTCAGGCTCTGAACTGGACCTCTTCTCCATCTATAGTATTTTATTTAGTAATATTATGAGCTCCCATGGATTTGGTTATTGTTTCCATGCAGATGATTCATAGATCCATATCTCCAGCTCTTGTCTCTTGCTGTAACTCCAGTCCCAAATGCCTTTTGGATATCTCAAAATGGAATCTCAAACCTGTCATGCCCAAAAGAGAACTCTTTATCTCTTCCTCTCAACCCTCCCTTCTTTCCAATTTTTCTATTACTATCAAAGGTACCTCTATCCTCCCAGTCACCCAGACTCTCAAGCCCTGTCATCCTTTGCCTCTCATTCCCTCTCACCCCCTCTATTGAATCTCTTGTGCAGTCCTGTTATCTCTACCTTTATAACACCTCTTGAACACGTCTCCCTCTCTTCACTCAGGCAGCCCCCATCCTAATACAGGCTCTTACCCCCTCTTACCTGGATTACAGCAGCCCATGTCTACCTGAGTCAGGTCTCTTCCTATACTATTTCATCCTACACTCATTTGCCATGATGATATCTGACCATGATGCCCTTTTATGTAATAAACTCCAGTGGCCCCTGTTACCTCTCGAGACAAATATACACTTCTCTGTTTGTCATTTAAAGCCCTTCCCCATCTGGGGCTTCCTTTCCTATTTTCTAATATTCTTACACTTTATTTCCCTCAATGCACTCTACAATCCAGTCATTCAGTCTTTGCTTAAAAACCTTGAAGGCTTAATACATCTCATTCCACTTCTGGACAGCTCTATTTGCTAGGAAATTTTCCTGTGAAATCAAGCCTAAATTTATTTCTTTGCAATTTCTACCCTGTGGTGGGAACAACATTTTAACTACCACTACCGACCCTTCCCTCCTCCCCCAAGTTGGTCCAGTCTTTTCTTAAAAGGTATTAAAATTGTCCTTGTGTCAGTGGCTCAGGTCATCTAGGTAAGACCATAAGGGGCTGGAGCCCCTCCCTGAGGCTTTAAGCAGTGGACTAGAGAACCTTGGAAGCTCTCCTCAAGGCTTTGTCATGGATGACACTCCTTCCCCTGCTCTGAATATCCTTCCCCTGCTGTGACCAACTTCACTTTCTTTACTGTTATCTGGCTCATAAACGCCAGTGGGTCACTCTCATTTCAGGCCTGAACTATCAGGAATCTAGCCTGAGTCAGGTCTCATTCCCATTTTTTCCAGTTCTCCCCTCTGGGACACAGCGGGACAAATCCAATCCCATCTTCAAATGAAAGCCTTTCAAGCATTTGAAGGTACCTATCATACATACCTCCTCTGAGTCTTCTCCTTTCCAGGCTAAACCGCCCCAGTTCTTTCAACTTGCCCTCATATAGCACAAGCCCTAGGCCCTTTATCATTCTGATAGTTTTCCTATCCTGTGGAGATATTTTTATCACCATGTATTATCTTTTTTTGTTTGGTTTTTGTTTTTGTTTTGTTTTTTTGCCAGGCAATGAGGGTTAAGTGTCTTGCCCAGGGTCACACAACTAGTAAGTATCAAGTGTCTGAGGTCAGATTTGAACTCAGGTCCTCCCGAATCCAGGGCCGGTGCTTTATTCACTGCACCATCTAGCTGCCCCCCACCATATATTATCAATACATTTTCTAATGCAATACTTTTCAATAGATAATTTCACAGGTTAGATAGATATATAGATGGAGAGCTATAGATATAGTCTCACTATGTCTATAAAAATCAACTGAATCTTTAAAAAAAAATCTTTTATTTTCCCCCCCAATTGTATGTTAAAACAATTTTTTACACTAAAAAAAAAATTTAAGTGCCATACTAATGCTTTGTTGGTGGAGTCGTGAATTGATCCAACCATTGTGGAGAGCAATTTGGAACTATGCCCAAAAGGCTATAGAACTGTGCATACCCTTTGATCGAGTAATACTACTACTAGGTCTGTATCCCAAAGAGATCATAAAAAAGGGAAGAGGACCCACACGTACAAAAACAACAAAAAAAGCTCTTTTTGTGGTGACAAAATATTAGAAATTGAAGGGATGCCCATCAACTGGGGAGTAGCTGACCAAGTTATGGTATATGAATGTAATGGAATACTATTGTGCTATAAGAAAGAATGAGCAGGCAGATTTCAGAAAAACCTGGAAAGATTTATATGAGCTGATGCTGAGCAAAGTGAACAGAATCAGAACACTGTACACAATAACAACAACACTGTGCAATGATCAACCATGATGGACTTAGCTCTTCTCAGCAATGCAATGACCCAAGACATTTCCAAAAAACTCATGATAGAAAATGTTCTCCATATCCAGGAAAAGAACTGTGAAGTCTGAATGCATATTGAAGCATACTATTTTCATGGTTTTTTTGGGTTTTGTTTTTTCTTTCTCATGGTTTTTCCCTTTTGTTCTGATTCTTCTTTCACAACATGACTAATGTGGAAATATGTTTAACATGATTGAACTATATAAACCTTAACAGATTGCTTGCTGTCTTAGGGAGAGGGAGGAAAGGGAGAGAGGGAAAAAAAACTTGGAACTCAAAATCTTACAAAAATGAATGTTGAAAACAATATTTACATGTAATTGTAAAAAAAATAAAATAATGTTAAAATAAAAAAAATATTAAGTTTTGAATTTCAAATTCTATCCTTTCCTTCCTCCTTTCCCTCCCTGAGATGGTAAGCAATTAGATATAGGTTATACATGTGCAATCATGTAAAGCATTTCCATATTAGTCATCATGTATAAGAAGACTTGAATAAAATAAAAAGAATGAAAGAAAATGAAAAATTGCATTATTCAGTCTTTATTTAAACAATTTCAATTCTTTCTCTGGAGGCAGATGGTATGTTCCATCATTAGTCTATTACTATGAACAATGTTCTCCTGGTTCTACTCACTTCACTTTGCATCAGTTCATTTAAGTCCAGGTTTTTCTGAAATAATTTTGCTTGTCATTTCTTATAACACAATAAAAGTCCATCACAATCATATACAGCTTGTTTAGACATTTCCCAATTGATGGGCAGTCTTTCATTTTCCAGTTCTTTGCCACCACAAAAAAAGTTGCTATGAATATTTTTATACAAATAGGTCCTGCCCCCCCCCTTCTTTATGTCTTTTCTCCATGCCTCTCTCTCTTTTTTTTTTTTTTGGTGAAGCAATTGGGGTTAAGTGACTTGCCCAGGGTCACACAGCTAGTAAGTGTTAAGTATCTGAGGCCAGATTAACTCAGGTCCTCCTGAATCCAGGGCCAGTGCTCTATCCACTGAGCCACCTAGCTGCCCCCATGCCTCTCTTAATATAGTTTAAGGCCCATTAGTTATGCTGGCTGCTATATTACATTGTGGACACAGATTGAGGTAAAACCTTCAGATTATGTCTAGAACTGATGTCTGGCCACAGGTCTCCCATCTTCTTCTTCTGAGGTTTATTCCTGTCAAGTTTCATCTTCATAAATTTAGTCCTATGTAGAAATCTCAGTAGAGATGTTTTTTGAATCCTGAGTTTATCATGCAGTTTATTAGCTAGTTCTCCCAGTTCTATTACCTAAAAATGTAATAAATGTCATCTATGCCTTTATCCAAGACATTGAAAAGAATGTTAAACAGAAGAAGACCAAATAAATTCCTGAAGGACTTCCAAATTATTGTAGAAGGATTAATGGCTACAGCCATTCAAGCCAACAACTATTTAACCATAGTTGTGAATCTGCCTGACTAGCATAAGATTTTGTAAAAAGCATGCTAAAATCTAGGCAAACCACATTAAAGACATTCCTCTCATGCTTCATTTTAATGAATCTACCCAAAAAGGAAATAGGATTAATCAGCTTAAATTGCTCTTAATGAAGCCATTCTTTGTAATCATTTCCTTTATTGATCCATCCATAAGCATGTGTTAATCATCTACAGAGGCAGCTAGGTGGTACAGCGCATAGAGCACTGAGGCTGGAGTCATGAAGATCTGAGTTCAAATCCAGCTTCAGACACCTACTAGCCATGTGACCCTGGGCAAATCCCTTAACCCTGTTTGCTTCAGTTTCCCTAATCCGTAAAACAAGCTGGAGAAGAAAATGGCAAACCACTCCAGTATCTTTGCCAAGAAAACCCCAAAAGGAGCCAGGAAGCATTTGATATGACTGAAACAACTGAGCAACAAAAATCAACTATTTTATGCCAGGTCCTAACGCAAGGCACTGGAGATACCAAGACAAAAATGAAATCATCCCTGACCTCAAGAAACTGACATTTTTATCAGGGGAGACCATATGTACATGTTCAAGCATGTATCAAATACATACAAAATAAATCCAAGTTAGTTTTGGGGGGCAGGGGAGGCATTAATAATTAGAGGTGTTAAGAAAAATCTCATGCAGGAGCTGGTGTTTGAACTGACTGTTGAAAAAAAACAAAACATGGAGTCCTAAGAGTCAGAGGTACATTCTAGGCAAGGGAGGAGCCATCCCTTTAATAATACATTCTAGGTGGTGCAGTGGATAAAGCACTGGCTCTGGATTGAAGAGGACCTAAGTTTAAATCTGGCCTCAGACACTTGATACTTACTAGCTGTGTGACCCTAGGCAAGTCACTTAACCCTCATTACCCCACCAAAAAAAAATACATTCTAGCATTTAGTCAGGAATTGAAATTAAATTAAAATTTTAATCTCTATTCTCATTGTTTTTTTTAAATCAAAGGATTTACTTTTTCTAGGCCTGTGGAACATCCTCAGCCCTACATGATAACTCCAAGATCACTGACAGTGGTTCAGCTCTCATATCTTTGAGTCCTTCTGGTGCCCTGAGATGTCGATCTTCTGGGCATGGTGACTTGAACTCATAAAGGGCAGCTACTGTTGTTCAGTTATTTCAATCTTGTCCTGCTCTTTGTGACCCCATTTGAGGTTTTCTTGGTAAAGATACTGGAAAGGTTTGTCATTTCCTTCTCCAGTTCATTATCCTGAGGATGAGGAACTGAGGCCAACAGGGTTAAGTGACTTACTCACATGGCTAGTAAGTGTCCAAGGCCAGATTTAAATTCAGGAAGAGTTTTCCTGACTCCAGGCTCAGGACTCTATCCATTGCACTATTCAGGGCTCTTTTACTATCACCCTATGCATTTTGGATTCCAGCTCTCTATTAAATATTTTTGTTCTATCTTGTCTAGTGCAAAGATAATTCATCTTGGCAGAGGAAATAAATTAAGAAACAAATCAAGATTCCATGACCTGTTGAGAAAAAAGATGTATTCTGGGGCAGCTAGGGGGTGCAGTGGATAAAGCACTGGCCCTGGATTCAGGAGGACCTGAGTTCAAATTCAGCCTCAGACACTTGACACTTACTAGCTGTGTGACCCTGGGCAAGTCACTTAACCCTTATTGCCCCACCAAAAAAAAAAAAAAGATGTATTCCTTTTTATTTCCATTCACTTGTCTCCAGATATCTATCACATCCAGCTCATCTAAAATTCTGTTTACTTCCTTGACTTGTTTCTTATTTATTTTTTGGTTAGACTTATCCAGTTCTGAGAGGGAAAAATTAAAGTCCCCCACTATTATAGTACTACCATGTATCTCCACCTGTAATTCATTTAACCTTTCACTTTAAAATGTAGATGCTATAGCATTTGGTGCATATATATTCAGTATTGATGTTGCTTCATTATCTATGGTACCTTGTACCCTGTTTATCTTTCATTTGTTGTTGTTTTTTGGTTTTTGGTGAGGCAATTGGGGTTAAGTCACTTGCCCAGGGCCACACAGCTAGTAAGTGTTGTGTCTGAGGCCAGATTTGAACTCAGGTCCTCCTGACTCCAGGGCCAGTGCTCTATCCACTGTGCCACCATGCCACCAAACTGCCCCTCCCTGATTATTTTTTTAATTAAATCTACCTTAACTACAACTTTGTCTGAGATCATGATTGCTACTCCTGCCTGTTTTACATCAGCTGAAGCATAACAAATTCTATTCCAACCCTTCATTTTAAATCTGTGTTTATCTTTCATTCTTTTTTTTTTTTTTTTTTTAGTGAGGCAATTGGGGCCAAGCGACTTGCCCAGGGTCACACAGCCAGCAAGTGTTAAGTGTCTGAGGCCAGATTTGAACTCAGGTACTCCTGACTCCAGAGCCGGCACTCTATCCACTGAGCCACCTAGCTGCCCCTTATCTTTCATTCTTATATGTGTTTCTTATAAATGATATATTGTTGGATTCTTATTTTTAATCCATTCTGCTATTTGTTTCCATTTTATGGGTGAATTCATCCCATTCCCATTCAAAGTAATAATTACTATTTGTGAATTTACCTCCATTTTATTTTTACTCACTATTGTCCTTCTCAGCCTCTCTTTTTATCCTATCCTCTTACCTCATCCTTTCCCCTTACCTTCCTATTCCTTATTATACCCACCCCTCTAAAGTCCCTCCCTTATCTTCTCCTTCCATCCTCTTAAATCTTAATCTACACACCCTTCCAAAAGTCCCTCCCTTATCCTTTACCCTAGTCCTCTTTATAAGTTTTAATGACTTTTAGACCCTTTAGATGCATATGTTATTCTCTCTTTAACCCAGATCCCAATGAGAGTAAGATTCTAGCACTAGCAGCCCTCTACTCCCACCTGCTTCATCTGTATCACTTCTTCCTTTCACACCCCATTTGTATGAGATAATTGCTCCTTTTTACCTCTTTTTCTTTTCAATTTTGTTTTTAAAAATCACCCCAAGGGGCAGCTAGGCTATGTAGTGGATAGAACACTAGCCCTGGAGTCAGGAAGACCTGAGTTCAAATCCGACCTCAGACACAACACTTACTAGCTGTGTGGCCCTAGGCAAGTGACACATTCCTGTAAGTTTTTCTCCTGGAATTGTGAACTGCTACAACCATTTTGGAGAGCCAAATAATGGCTGAAATTATGCCCAAAGAGTTATTAAACTGCCTGCATTCTTTGACCCAGAAATACCACTACTAGGTCTATTTCCAAAGATTATTAGGGAAAAAGGAAAAAAATCTATATGTTCTAAAATGTTCCAAAGAAATGGAAATTGCAGGGATGTCCACCAATTGAGGAGTGGCTGAACAAGTTGTGGTATATGATACTGACGGAATGCTACTGTGCTGTAAAAAGTGATGAGCTTGTTGATTTTAGAAAAACATGGATAACCTTGCACAAAATGATGAAGAGCAAAATGAACAGAACCAAGAGAACACTAATACACTAATACACTAATAGCAATATTGTTTTAAGAACAACTTTGATGGATAAAGCACTGGCCCTGGATTCAGGAGGACCTGAGTTCAAATCTGGCCTCAGATACTTAACAACTTACTAGCTGTGTGACCCTGGGCAAGTCACTTAACCCTCATTGTCTCACCAAAAAAAACCCAACTTTGAGTGACTAAATCTCATTTGACTATTATAAATATCCAACTTAACTACAAAGAATACATGAAGGAAAATGCTCTCTACATTCAGGGAAAGAACTGATAAATAGAATTATATATAGAACGATTTTATATATATATATATATATATATATATATATATACATACATATTTGTTTCTAATGGTATCCCTCTCCAGGACAAGGGACTGGGGAGGGAAAACAAAGGGAGAGATGGCGGAGGAAAGACATTAAATGCACAGAGCTCCTGATACAATCACCCTGAAAACAAAGGAGGAAAAAAAGAAATTTACATAATAACTTTATTATATATTTTAAAAGCAATAGCAAGTTGTACATAATAGATTTGCAGTTTTGTGTGCAATCATCTTTTTTTATTCTACTATGTTATGGAAATGCTTTTTTTATTTAATAAAAATAAAATTTTTTTAAAAGAAATCAAGAAATGAGAAGAGAATTCTTCCTTTTCTCCATTGTTCATTATCATTATCCCTTCCATCTGAAACAGAAATTGATCCTTCTTCCCTATCCCCCAGATAGCTTGCTTTAAAACTTTGATTTTTGTTTTCCTTAGTTTTTCTTGACAGTCTCAGCTCATTCTAATTACTAGCACCTCTGATCCTGTTACTGTACTATGCCCTGATTTTTTATTCAACCTGTTATTTATTCTTGCTTCCATCTTTTTGAAATCTATATTTATTGATTAATTTCCTGGAGATCAACATTGTCTTCTTTTGACAACTGCCCATTTTCCCTCCTCATTTAGATGGTCTATTTTTTCCATACTTTATTCTTTTTTTAAAAAAATAATAAACATTTTGGGGCAGCTAGGTGGTGCAGTGGATAGAGCACCAGCCCTGGTCAGGAGGACCTGAGTTTAAATCCAGCCTCAGACACTTAACACTTACTAGCTGTGTGACCCTGGGCAAGTCGCTTAACCCCAATTGCCTCACCAAAAAAAAGAAAAATAATAAACATTTTTACTTATAATTTTGGGTTCCAATTTGTATCTCTCTTTCCCTCCCTCCCTTGCCCCCTTCCTGAGGCAGCAAACAATTAGATATGGGTTATACATGTATGATTTTGTAAAACATTATCATATTTGTCATTTTGTACAAGAAAACCTGATTAAAAGAAAAAAATGAAAGAAAGTGAAAAATAGCGTGCTTCAGTCTGTTCCATCAATATCAGTTCTTTCTTTGGAGGTGGATAGTATGTTTCATCAATAGTCCTTGGGGATTGTCTTGGACATACTTCATTCTTAAGATTTTTACTCCCAGGGGGCGGCTAGGTGGTGCAGTGGACAAAGCACCGGCCCTGGATTCAGGAGTACCTGAGTTCAAATATGGCCTCAGACACTTGACACTTACTAGCTGTGTGACCCTGGGCAAGTCACTTAACCCCCTTGCCCCGCAAAACAAAAAGAAAAAAAAAAGTTTTACTCCCTTACCTGTCTTGACTTCCCCTGTAGAGTTTTAGTCTATACAATCATACCTCTCCTTTCTCTGAACTTTTTGAAATCAGATTTCTCAAAATCTAGAGGATATATCATATTATGCCCAACTTTCCCTTCCCTTTCTATGACAAAATCTAAGATAGAGTAGCCACTTTCCCATAAAATCCCTATGAGTTCCACATCAGCATCTATTCCTTTATTGATGAGAATCAGATCCAGAATTCCCCTTAGAGGAGCTCCCAATTTTTGAAAATGAAATTATCATTAAAGTACATTAATACAGTATTATTCTCTTTTAGCAGAAAACTCTAGCAGATGTCTAGATGACTGAAGTTCTCCCTTATTCCTTTATGCCAGCCTCATGATTTATTTCCCAAACTGAGGGTAGCTAGGTGGCACAATGAATAGAGCACTGGACCTAGAGTCAGGAAGACCTGAGTTCAAATCCAGCCTCAGACATTTACTAGCTGTGTGACCCTGGGCAAGTCTCTTAACCCCCATTTGCCTCAGTTTCCTCATCTTTAAAATGAAAATAATAATAATAATAACTCCCCCACCCATACCACCTCTTAGGGATGTTGTGAGGATAGAATGAAATGTTTGTAAAGTACTTGGCAACTTTAAAGTCCTAAATAAGTGCCAGGTATTATTATTATTATTATTATTATTAAACTCCATATTTATATCCTATTTCAATTCAGGTGAACTGTGATATTATATTCTGTGACAATATCAATTCTGTTACTAACTGTTGAGCTTAATAGAATTATATATTTATTTTTTATTTTTAAATTGTATTTTTTTCTAATTTCACTTAAAGACAATTTTTAACATTCATTTTTTAAAAAATTTGAGTTCCAAATTTTTTGTCTCCGTCACATCCCCCCCAAGACAGCAAGCAATTTGATATAGATTCTATATCTGCAATCGTGTAAAACATATTTCCATATCAATAGTTGTAAAAGAAGAAACAAGCCAAAGGAAAAAACCACCAAAAAAAAAAAGTGAAAAGAGTATGCTTTGATCTGCATTTAGACTCCATCAGTTCTTTTTCTGGATTTGGAGAGCATTTTCCATCCTGAGTCTTTTGGAACTGTCTAGGGTCACTGTATTGCCAAGAAGAACTAAGTCATTTATAGTTGATCATTGCACAATGTTGCTGATACTGTGTGCAATGTTCTCCAAATTACAGACATTTAGAATTAGAAGGGACCTTAGTAGCCACCCAGTCCAATTTCACTATAGATACCCTACATGTCTTCATCTGCCCTCTACATGAAGGTCACCAAGGAGGATTCACTTCCTCTAGAGGTGGTCTGCTCCATTTTGGGACAAACTTTAATTGTTAGCAAGTTTTTCCTGACATCAAACCTAAAATTCCCTTTTTGCAAATTCCAAACACTCTCTTGCTTTTGCCTTTTGGATCTAAGTAAAACAAACCTAATATTTATTCAGACTTCAGCCCTTCTAATACTTGATCACAGGTATCATACTGGCTTTGAGTCTTCTCATCTCTGGGCTAAACATAACTTCTAGGGAACAGCTAGGTGGCACAGTGGCTAGAGAATGGGCCTGGAGTCAGGAGGACCCTGAGTTCAAATCCAGTATCAGACATGTACTAGCTGTGTGACCCTAAACAAATTACTTAACCCCAATTGCTTCCAAAAATAACAATAAGCACAACCCCCAAACTCTTTCCACCAATCCTTACATGACTTGGTTTCCCACTTCTGTATGCTTTCCAATTTATCAAGGTCTTTCTTAAACTGAATTTCTTTACCCAAAGCTGAATCCAATACTCTAGATGTGGTTTGACTAGGGTGGAGACTGGAGGAACAATTACCTACTTAGAAGCTAGGCCTCTCTTATTGGAACCCATGATTACATTAGCTTTTTTGGCTAATATATCACACCACTGACTCATCTTGAGCTTGCAACCTGCTAAAAACAAAAACAAACCCAATACCCAGATCTTCTTTCAGACAAATTACCATCTAATCATAGGTTTCCTGGCCTGTGCTTACTAAGTTGATTGAACATAAATGTGAGACTTCATGTTTATTCCTTTGTTCCTATTGAATTTCATCTCATTAGATTCGACTCAATATGCTTGATCTAAACTGTCAAGATCTTTTGACTTGAAGGAATCACAAAATCATAGAATTTGAAAATTGGAAGTGACCTCGGCAGCCATTTAGTATAACCCATATATGAGGCGATTTCTACCATAACGAACTCTGCTGGGAGACTGCCAGGGAGGGGCAGCTCACCCCCTCTCAGAGTAAGCCATCTCATTGCTGGACAACCCTTACTGTTGGGAAGTTTTTCCTGGCATGCATGCTAAATTCACCTCTTTGCCATTTCTACCCATTCTACCCTGGTTCTGCCATCAGGGAGAACCACAAAAACTCTAATGCAGCCTAACATAAAATACTTGGAGAATTTCACATACTTGAGAATAGTTTCCATGTCCTGCATGAGTCTTCTTTCTTTTTTTTTTTTTTAGTGAGGCAATTGGGGTTAAGTGACTTGCCCAGGGTCACACAGCTAGTAAGTGTTAAGTGTCTGAGGCCAGATTTGAACTCAGGTACTCCTGACTCCAGGGCTGGTGCTCTATCCACTGCGCCACCTAGCTGCCCCAAAAATAGGAGAGTCAGTTTTTTTGATTTTTATAACAGATTCTTGTCTACTTTTTTTTTTTTAAGTGAGGCAATTGGGGTTAAGTGACTTGCCCAGGGTCACACAGCTAGTAAGTGTTAAGTGTCTGAAGCCAGATTTGAACTTGGGTCCTCCTGACTCCAGGGCCAGTGCTCTATCTGCTGTGCCACCTAGCTGCCCCTATGAGTCTTCTTTCATCCAGGCTGAACTTGCTCAGTTCCTTGACCCAATCCTCATTTGTCACGAACTCCTGTCATGTCCCTCCTTTGGACACCGTTCAGTTTATCGGTGTCCTTCTTAAATTTTGTTGCTCAGGACTCAACACAGTCCAGCAGAGATGGAGAACAGTGAAATCTGTTCCTGGAAGTTAGATCTCTATTAATATAGCTGGAGATTGCATTGGGTTTTTTGGCTGCTACATCATGCTGCTAGTCCACTAAAACCCCCCAATCCCTTTCAGAACAACTGCTGTCTATCTGTACCTTTTATCCCACATCACACTTGCAGAATTGATTTTTCTTTGTACCATGTATAAAACAAAGTGTATTTATCCCCATTGGACTCCACTTTATTAGATTTAAGCCAATGTTCTAGCCCGTCAAGATCCTTTTAGATCCTTATTCAGTCATCCAGTGTGTTAGCTTTCCTTCCCAGCTTTGTGCCATCTTTAAATTTGATGAAGATGATGTCCATGCCTTTACCAAATTCATCGATAGAAATGTTACACAGCACAGGACCAAGTCCTGATACCTGGAATGATCCATTAGAGACCTCCTGCTAGGCTGACACTAAACCATCAACACCTGCTCTTTGAGTCTGGTCATGGGATCACTTCCGAATCCTTCTGATTGCATTATCATCTAATCCATATTCTCTCCATCTTCTTCATGAAGATAATATGAGCTACTTTATTGAAAGGACATTTATCCTGATTGCCACTGAATGTGATAGCTATGCCTCTCCTCCCAGCCTTGAGTAATCTAAAGAGTTGATGAGTGTACCATCTAAAACTCTACTTAAATGATCCTCTGCCATTTCCCTCCTTGGTTTCTATGACATACAATGTGCGTGTGCTCAGTCATTTCAGTGGTGTCCGACTCTTCGTGACCCTATTTGGGGTTTTCTTGGCAAAGATACTGTAGTGGATTGCCATTTCCATCTCTAGCTCATTTGACATATGAGGGAATGGGGGCAAACAGGGCTAAGTGACTTGCCTAGGGTCATACAGCTAGTAAGTAAGTGTACAAGGCTAGATTTGAACTCACAAAGATGAGTCTTCCTGACTTCACATCCTCTATCCAATGTGCCACCTGGATGCCCTAAATATACAAAGATCCCACCCCAATTCCTGTCTACCCTCAGCCTTCTTTATCCTGTTCTTTTTGGATAAACTATACACTTCTAGAGCCATGGTATGGTTACATCTATCTATGACCCTAATTTCTTGCCCAAGACTACATTATCTTTAGCAATACTTTCCTAAAACAACTAACATTTATTTAGTTACTTAAGGTTTGCAAAACACTTTATAAATATTATTTCAATTGATCCTCACAATAATCCTGGGAGGTAGGTGCTGTTATTAGGACTATTTTACATATGAGAAAGTTGAGACAAATAGAAGCTAAGTGACTTGCCTGCAGTTATACTACTAGTCAGAGAAGCAGCTACATGGTGCGTGGAGTCAGGAAGATTTTCTGAGTTCAAATCTGGCCTCAGATACTTACCAGCTGTGTGACCCTGGGCAAGTCACTTAACACTGTTTGCCTCAATTTCCTCATCTGTACAATGATCTGAAGAAGGAAACGGCAAATTATTCCAGTATCTCTGCCAAGAAAACCCCTAAATGGGGTCATGAAGAGTCAGGCATGATTGAAAATGACTGAACAACATAATAAGAATATGAGGTTGGATTTGAACTCAGATCTTCCTGACTCCATGTCCAGTTCTAATTACTGAACCACCTAGTAGCCTCTAGATTCCTTTTGGCAGTACTATTTGTGTCTATGTGAATCACCAGACCTGGGAAGGAGTATTCTGGTTTGACAAGTCATGGGAAGTTCTTTGAATTGTCTTAGATATATGACCTAGAAAAGCAGATGACCTCTCTGTTGTTCTTAGGTCAACAGTCACCTCAGTACCCCCTTCTGGGGCTCTCTAACCATTACTACTTGTCCCTTCCTCTTCTGACCCTTCCTAGGAAGGAAAGAAATAAGCATTCATTAAGCGCCCATTATGTGCTGGGCATTGTGCACTTTACAACTATTACTTTGTTTGGTCCTCAGAAACAGCTCTGGAAAGTAAATACTATTATTAGACTGAGGCAAATAGATGAAAGATGAGTTGCCCAGGGTCACACAGCTAGGAATTGTCTGAGGAGGGGGTTGAATTCGGATCTGCCACCATACCACCAGCTGCCTCACTTGAAGAACTCTCAGAACCACAGCGTCATTCCTGGGAAAACAAGCAATTGATTTCTTCTGTGAGGGGAGAGGAACCTCTTTAAATAACCCACTCTGCTTCCTCTTTGGAATCACTCCTACCCCACTGGAAACAACAGTAGGGAAGAGGAGCCTCTTTGACTTAGTCCACTCACTCCTTTAACTTCTATCTCATGAAAGCAAATAGCTTTGTTTCAGTGCTGCACGTGGTGCTTATTTTTTTTCTCTACAGGAGAACTCTGGGTAATTTAAACCTTCCTTGTTGATATCTATTTTCTTTCTCTCATCTTGTGGCTATCTAATGGATTTGAAGCATGTTTCAAATTTCCTGTGGCGATCAAAGCTTCTCAACTATTTAAATTCCAAGAACTTGACTCGGAACATTTAATTGAAGGCTGAAAGCACCATCCTGGTCACAATAAATATTTGTGTGCTCTTTATGCAAAGTGATGCTCATCATCAAAGCTTCCACATCTCTTGTTTTTTTGTACTCACCTCCCCTGCCACAGAACCATCCTATTCCAACTTCACTTAGCGTGTTGTTTTGCAGCTCTCTGATGCACTTAGAATTTACTGTTGTGTATATAAGTTTATGTTCTCATATCCTATGGCTAAGATAGTAAGTTCTATGAGGGTCCATCCTTAGCTAAACTTTCTGTCTCCCAGAGGACCTTGGCAAAGTGCTCTGCATACAGTAGGCACTCAATGAGTGCTTTTTAAATGGAATTTTTTTTTTTTTTAGTAAGGTAATTGGGGTAGAGCACCTGCCCTGGATTCAGGAAGACCTGAGTTCAAATGTGGCCTCAGACACTTAACACTTACTAGCTGTGTGACCCTGGGCAAGTCACTTAACCCCAATTGCCATGCAAAAAAAAAAAAAAGATAGTGAAAGTGCTATATAAATGCTTATTCCCTTCCCCGGGCATAGATTGTTCCTAACTTTTTGCTAACCACTCATTTGCTTAGACCAACTTGAGAATCTTAGAGTTAAGAAACAAACAAACTGGGCAACTGCACCCCAGAGCTGGTCATTATTGGGCAAATAGCTACTGCATGGTTAATGCCTTGCCTGCAGGCATGAGGATTTGGGAAATGTATTAGTTCTCTCTTTCTGAAGAGACCAAGAATCAGAGGATAAAGCTCTGATTCTTCCTCTTGAGGTGGTGAGCCTCAGAGTCAAGGCCCTGAGGGAAAAGAGTTAGTGAGGCAACTACCAGTCTTCACCTAAGGGTCCCTGCTCTTTCTGCCATCCTAGGTCCAGCCTAGGATGGCAGCTCGGCCTGAGGTTGGTTAAGATGGTAGAGACTATAACTTCCCATCAGGCAGCAAACCCAGAGAGCCATTTGTCCAGTAGAGATGCCCATGCCTATTAGCCTGACTGAGCAACCCCATCCAGCACAGGCACCCACTGGCAGTGAAATGCATGAGGAGAGAATGAACTCTCCAAAGAAAAAAAGAAGGAAATAAGACATCAAGGCCCTGAAATCTGGAGTGGAAAGGTGCCTTGACCATACAGGTTCTCCAGCCTCTGCCCATTCTCCCTGTGGACACAATGTGTTTTGTGGGGAAATTCACTCCAGGTTTTTTTGGGGGGACATTTTTTGTGTGTGTGTGAGGCAATTGGGGTTAAGTGACTTGCCCAGGGTCACACAGCTAGTAATTGTTAAGTGTCTGAGGCCGGATTTGAACTCAGGTCCTCCTGAATCCAGGGTCAGTGCTCTATCCACTGCGCCACCTAGCTGTCCCTGGGGGGACATTTTGTAACCGGTGTTCTTATTAGATTATCTGAGTAGAAAAAGTAAGAAATCATTAGAATATGGTTGCAAATTATGGCACATGATACTTGAAACCTCTACATATCTCTAAGTAAATGCCTTTGGTAAGAGCTCATTGAGTCTACTGGTTGTTCATAGGAAGCACATTGGTAGGGATTAAAAGTACCTTCAATTCATTTAGTGTCTTTTCTCCAAAAGCTTTAACCTATATTATCTTGTCCAGTGATTATCAGCACCATAGGAGACCTTGCATATTTTTGGAAGAAAATTGATCATAATTAATATATTCACGGCAGAACAAATTCCATTTGAATATGTTAATTAGTACCTCTGACCATCCCAGTCTCTGTCCTGGGTCCCATGCACTATTATTAGTACCCCTGTTTCATTTCTGAGTTATATTATCCTTATTCAGTTTTTCTTTCTTTGATCTCACTCTGTCTTTTTCTCTGCATTTGTTCCTGCTTTTCTATATAGCCACTTGCTTTTTGCATCCCCTTCCCTTTCTCTGTGCTTGCTGCTTAGTCTACACATCCCTGAAAGTATATGTCATCCTTATGTTAGAAATGTCTATAAGGGGGCGTCTAGGTGGCGCAGTGGATAAAGCACCGGCCCTGGATTCAGGAGTACCTGAGTTCAAATTCGGCCTCAGACACTTGACACTTACTAGCTGTGTGACCCTGGGCAAGTCACTTAACCCCCACTGCCCTGCAAAAAACCAAAACCAACCAAACAAACAAACCAAAAAGAAAGAAAGAAAGAAATGCCTATAGACCCTATGGGATAAAATCCCTGGTTTACCCAGGAGGGAGGAGGAGATAGGAGAGGGCTGGGGTGGCTGGAGCTACCACAACTAATAGGAAGTTATATTCCCAGACCTAACAAAGTAAGTGGCTCATTCAATTTTTTTAATGTTTATTTTTGTCCACAACCTGAAGCTATACCCTATGCTCTAATAATTTTCTCACTTTTCCTAATGTTGCTACTAATTATGGATTCATTCACCTAGAACATGTATTCATTTAGGCAGTGGTATACAGTTTGTCTTGCCATGGCTTACCTAAGGAAATGATTGCATGTTTCACTAAATCTTTTCTCCTTTTCTTTGGGTCCACTATTCCTCTTAGGTGACATGATGAATAATAATTGTGGTTGGGATAAATTCAGCATTCATGGCCAGACCAAGGACAGTTACACTGGTGATGAATTCAAATGCAACAAACATTCATTAAGCCCCTACTATGTTCAGAGAAGGATGCTAGCCCAGGGTTTTGGTAAAAATGGTTCCTGCCCTCATGATGTTTACAACCTAGTAGGAGAAGGTGACACATTCATAAGACAGAATGATACATATAAGTTCATAAGGGGGTACAAAGCATATTGAAGGGAAAGGGGAGTTCAGGGATTCATAGAGATTAGTAGGAATTCAGCAGGTGGGGTAAGGGGAGGGCATTTCAAGGAAAGGTGCAGCAGGAGCAAAAACATGGAACCAGGAAAGCACAGAGCTTATGTTGGGAATGGCAAGAAGCCTAAATTGACTGGAGCATTGGATATGCAGAGGGCCATAGTATAATATATCTATAGAAGTACTTTGATGCCAGATTGTGGGAGGCCTTAAATAGCAGAAGGTTGAAATTCATAGGCAATTAGGAGACACTGAAGGATTTTAAGCATGGTCGGTTCCATGCAACATTAAGGAAAGGGAGAAATCCTTCAAATATATAGTTTGATTCCAAGTTATGGCACATAAGACTTGAGGAAACCTGTGCATGTCACATAGACATTCAGTTTGTCAGTAATTGCAAAGTGTTGTACATTTTTAAAAAATGAACTTAGAATCCAAAGGATTTTGGCCTTAGATTTTCCTTGAATCTCAATCACACATAGTAGTAACCGGGAGTGATATTGCTGTAACACAGGGCCGCAGTGTGCTTGATTAGAAAAATCATTAGATTTGGTGTTAGAGGACCTGGGTTCATATCCCACCTCTGAGTTTTTATGACCCCAGGTAAGTTGCTTAATTTCTCTGGGACTGAGTTTCCTCCTCTGTAAAATGAGAGTTGGACTTATGTAGTCTCTAAAGTCCTTTCCAGTTCTAAATCTTCTAAAAATTTCTATTAGAAATATTGGCAGGGCAGCTAGGTAGCACAGTGGATAGAGCACTGGCCCTGGAGTCAGGAGTACCTGAGTTCAAATCCAGCCCCAGACACTTAACACTTACTAGCTGTGTGACCCTGGGCAAGTCACTTAACCCCAATTGCCTCACTAAAATTAAAAAAAGAAAAAGAAAAAGAAATATTGGCCATATCAATTTGATAGATAAAATTTTGTTGTTTTTTCATGAACTGATACTGTATGAGATAATTTCTTAGCAATTCTGTCCCTAATGCACTGTTTGTGGAGTTGTGAACTGATCCAACCATTCTGGGGAGCAATTTGGAACTATGCCCACTACTCACTATACCACTACTCAGTCTGTACCCCAAAGAGAATTTTTATAAAGGAAAAAAACCTATATGTGACAAATATTTATAGAAACTCTTTTTTGTAATGGCAAAGAATTGGAAATGGAGGGTATGCCCACCAGCTGAGGAATGACTGAACATGTTGTAATTTATGATTGTGATGGAATACTATTGTGCTATAAGAAATGATAAGCAGGATGCTTTCAGAAAAACCCGGGAAGACTTACACGAACTGATGCAAAGTAAAGTGAGCAAAACCAGGAGAACGTTACATACAGTAGCAGCAATATTGTACCATTATCAACTGTGAATCACTTAGCTATTTTCAGAACACAATGATCCAAGACAATCCCAAAGGACTCATGATGAAACATGCTATCCACCTCCAGAGAAAGAACTGATGGAGTCTAAATGAAGATCTAAGAATACTATTTTTCACTTTATTCTTTGTGGTATTGGGGGTGGGGCGGATCTACATTTTCTTCCACTAATATAGAAATATGTTTTACATCATTTCACATGTATAAGCCATACCAAATTGTTTACTGTGTCAGGGAAAGGGGAGGAGAGAATTTGGAACTAAAAAAAATTTTGAAATGAATGTTAAAAATGTTTTTACATGTAATTGGGGGGAGTGTATTATCCGTAAGAAAGTGGGGAAAAAAGCAATTCTGTCCCTGCTGCAGTTAGGAGTAGGATTCACCTAGAGGTCTCTGACTTCCCTCTGGTTTTGATCCACACTTTGTGCCCAGAGTCAATGAAACCCAGCAGGCAGCATATAACAGGGCAGAGGGAAAACATACCTTCTGTTCTAGGATCAAAGTTAATCCCATTTGGTAGCTCAGCTTTTGCTGACCCTCTGCTTTCCTGGACTTTGGATCCTTTCGTCATAGACCTTTGGTAACTGCCTGTTCTTCCCTACATTGCTGATTTTCTGGACATGGTCTCTTGCTTCTCTAGACCGACAATAATTTCTGGAATTCTCCTTTCTAGCATCCCAGGCTTTGCCCCCTCTGATGGGGACTTTCCCATTGCCACCTTAGGCCTCTTTGTGATAGGTGATCAGCACGACTATAAAGGAAATGGAACACAACCAAGGAATTGTCCCCCACATAGAAGGCTCCCCTACCGAGAGTTCTTACCGCCACTGGTTGACCACAATTGATTTTCTTTTTTGTTTGTTTGTTTTCTTTTCTTTTGTGGGGCAGTGAGGGTTAAGTGACTTGCCCAAAGTCACACAACTAGTAAGTTTCAAGTGTCTGAGGCCGGATTTGAACTCAGGTCCTCCTGAATCCAGGGCTGGTACTTTATCCACTGTATCGCCTAGCTGCCCCCTGATTTAATTTTTTTAAATTAAATATAAACTGTACTTAAATTTCCATTGATAAAGGCAGGTCTTTAAATACATCAATAAGAGCACAAGAAAAAAAATCAAGAATGAGCAGAAGTGTGAAATATTAAAAAAAACAAAAACAAAAACAAGAGTTTTCTTTTCCCCATCCTCTACATAAAGGTGGAAAGCAGGGAGATTTTTACTTCTGGAGGTTGAGTTCTGGATGTCTCAGCATTCCCAATTTTCTCCTCTCTGGGAGCACCCTGTCCCCAGCCCTGGCCACTATAGCTGTGTGTTCAGAGTTAGTTCAAGAACTTAGCTATTTCAGGCAACTGATTCATTGCTACACTCTCCAGGACCATTCTTTAAACCACAATCAAAGCACCTTTTTGGAAGGAGGGAGGAGAGGGTGCTTTTGCCATAGGTATTGGTTGTGTGTAGGGCAGTCTAATCTACTGCAATAATGGAGTAGCTGCTGATTACACAAAATCAAAATGAGGTCAGGACCAAGCTGAGAGGGATATGGGGACAAGGGCCATCCTTTTTTTTTTTTTTTTTTTTTTTTTTTTAGGCAATGGGGGTTAAGTGACTTGCCCAGAGTCACACAGCTAGTAAGTGTCAAGTGTCTGAGGCCGGATTTGAACTCAGGTCCTCCTGACTCCAGGGCCGGTGCTCTATCCACTGCGCCACCTAGCTGCCCCTAATGGTCACTCTTAAAGAAATGTGTCGTTGATGCTTTGGGTTTGTTTATGTGGATTGTTTTAACTTCCCAGTAACTGAGTCTCCTACCCCCAACCAATACAACTATCCCTTGTAACAAAGAAAAAAGAGTTAAGCCAAAGGAAACTAACACATGGGCCGTATACCCAGTGCTCGCTTCAGAGCTGTGATCTCACAAAAAGGGTTGTTCCCGGAAGGAGTTATGGAATGACCATGGGGGTGCATGATGACAGATCAGTTGGAGAGAGAGGGCTTAGGTTGCATTCGGGGATGTGCTGGTAGATGTTTAACAACAGGCTTTCCAGAGGGGGGAAAAATGTACACATGACACCCTTTAAAGTTTAATCTGTGGGGGCAGCTAGGTGGCACAGTGGATAAAGCTGTGTGACCCTGGGCAAGTCACTTAACCCTCATTGCCCCGCCAAAAAAAAAAAAGTTTAATCTGCGTTATTAATGTTTTCTCCACCATCTCCTTAAGTTTAGACAATCAACAAAACAATAAATCTAGTCTTGATTTGCAGCGTTTGTCAATTTCCACAGTGTAAATGTTCACCCTGAAAATTTAACAATAAGCTCTGAGCCCAATTTGGGCTGGCTACATACAGCACATCCCTGGTTGCATCTCACACTCTGCAATCATCTATTGTGAGACTACTATCTGCCCCCTTCCCCTATTATGCTGGACAATATCACATTCCACCCTCTCTCACTGCTGTCCTCCCTCCCCTGCAAAAGCTGTCGACTTCTCCCCTCATGCACCAGTCAGCAGGAATTCATCGTACTCACTTTGTGCTAAGTGCTGTGCAAAAACGTGTCCGTAATAAAAACATAGCCCTTATTATGGGCCAGGCACTGTGCTAAGTGTGTTATGATCATCATCTTGTTTGATAATCATAACAACCCCAGGAGATGGTGCTGTGTCTCCATTTTATAGATGTGGAAACTGAGGCAGAAGTTAATTGGTTTGCCAAGAGTCACAGAGCAAGCATCTGAGGGTGGATTTGAAACTCAGGTCTTCCTAATTCCACGCCTGGTGCTCTATCCACTGTGCCACCTGGCTGTACATCTAAAACATGTAAAAACTTATGCAAGAAAAATATATATTCTATAAATGAAACGTAATCTCAGAGCAAAACTACTAGCAGTGGAGGAGACCAGAAAAAAGCCTCTAGTAGAAGGCAGAATTTGAGCTTCATCTTGAAGGAAGTCGGGGAAGTGGGAGGTGGACGTAAGAAGGCAGGGCAATTCAGGCATGGGAGAGGGCCAGTAAAAAGGCAGTAGATGGAATATTGTGTGTGAGAGGCATCAAGGCCAGTGTCATTGAATCCATGTAGGGGGAGAGGACTAAAGTGTAAGAAGAACAGAAAGGTAGGAAAGGTACAGGCTGTAAAGAGAAATAAATGCCAAACAGCAATTTATATTTGGTCCCGTGGGGAAAGGCAGCCCTTTTGTTGTTGTTCAGTCGATTTTAAAGTTTGTGTCTGACTCTTCGTGACCCCATTTGGGGTTTTCTTGGCCAAGTTACTGGAGTGGTTTGCCATTTCCTTCTTCAGCTCATTTTACAGATAAGGAAACTGAGGCAAGCAGGGTTAAGTGACATGCCCAGGGTCATATAGCTAGTAAGTGTCTGAGGCTAGATTTGAACTCAGGAAGATGAGTCTTCCTATCTTCAGGCCTGGTGCTCTATCCATTGTGCCAATAGAATGCCCAAGGGAGCCCCCCCTAGGGATTAATAAATAGGGTGATGACATGATCAGACCCAGTTTAGGAAAATCACTTTGGCAGCTAGGTGGAGGATTAGAGTAGGTAGAGATCTGATGCCAGGAGACCAGCCAGAGGGTGACTGGCATAGTCCAGATAATGAATAGAGAGAAGGGGACATACAGGAGAAATATAGTACGCTGGCCCTTAGGGCTGTTATAAAGAAACCATATTCTAGACAGACTCCTGCACCAGATGAACAAGTGCCAATTGGGAAAATATCCCCTTCTTTCAACATACCCACACCCTGCCATGTGGTTTTCTACAGGAAGTGCCCCCCAGGATGTGGGCCAGTGTCCAGTAAGAGTGACCCTCTGTTTCATTTTCTATGGAATGGAGTAAGTCACACAGGATAAGCAGGCATGGATAGGTAGCAATTTGTATCACAGATTTCATTCTCTTTTCCCCCAAGATCTCTCCTCTTCAGAACTTCCTCATTTATGTCAAAGGCACCTCCATTTTTCCAGTCATACAAATTCATAGCCTTGTTATCATCCTCAACACCTCATTTCCTCTCACCCTACCTGTCATATCAGTTGCCAAAAACTATTTCTATCTCTGTCACCCATGGCCTAGGGAGGCCCTCCACCCTTAAGGGATGTCTGCTCTGGACTCACAGAGTCTGGATTCATCCCGGGGGAAGCCTGATCTTAAAAAAGGAAATCATGCTTTTTACTCACCCTCTCTAGCTTGTTATTTTCTCATCTCAGAGTAAAATTCCAGGGGAAAATGTCTTAAATAAAGTATTACTCACATCTAGGGTCTTAGCCAGAGGTGATTAATAAGGTTGCTGTGAAGATGAAATAAGATAATATTTGTAAAGCACTTAGCATTGTGCCTGGCACATAGTGGGAACTAAATAAATGCTGTTCTCTTCCCCTTTCTTAAAAAAAGAGATATTAATTGTATAGTGTAGTTGTGAAGTACTGGTCAGCTTTCTTTCATCTTTCCTTCCTTCCTTCTTTCTTCCTTCCTTCCTTTATTCTTCTTCCCTTCCTTCTTTTTCTTCTTTCCTTCTCCTTTCTTTCCTTCCTTCCTTCCTTCCTTCCTTCCTTCCTTCCTCCCTTCCCTCCTTCCTTCCTTGGTACTCAGAGTTAAGTGACTTGCCCAGGATCACACAGCTAATTAAGCTGAATTTGAACTCTGGTCTTCTATCCACTGCATCACCTAGCTGCCCCTATTTATTTCTTCCATCCCAAGAAATATTCTGAAAAAATCAAAAGACACAGAAGTCCTCATTAACAAATACTTAAAAGGATAAAACAATAATGCATTATACCTATTTTGCTACCGCAAAAGGTAACTTTATAGGACTGCTGAACAGTTACTTTGCATTCACCTTGGATTTGTTCTGTTCAAGAAACTCAAAAAGTCCAATTCTTCTGCCCATCTAGGTTCAAGATGACCTTAGGAAATTAATTCTTCCTTTGAAAAGTGATAGTCACAGTAACAGCCAAATTGTTTGATGATCAACTATGACAGACTTAGCTCTTCTCAACAATACAATGATCCAAGACAATGCCAAAAGACTCATGATGAAAAATGTTCTCCACATCCAGAGAAAGAACTATGGGGTCTGAATGCAGGTGGAAGCATACTGTTTTCACTTTCTTTGGGTTTTTTCTTCTTTTTTCCCTCTTGTTCTATTTCTTCTTTTACAACATGACTAATGTGGAAATATGTTTAATATGAGTGCACATGTATAACCTATATTAGATTGCTTGCCGTCTTGGGAAGCGATAGGAGAGAGAGAGGAAGGGAGAAAAATTTGGAACTCAAAATCTAATAAAAAAAATGGTTGTTGAAAACTATCTTTATATGTAATCAGAAAAAAGAAATACTATTTACATAAAAAAGAGAAAAGTGGTACAGTCATGAGAAGCACCGTCCATTGGGCAGATGGTGACAACAACAACAAACTTGTAAAGTTACAAATGGGGCTGAAAAGGTCCACTTATCAGCATCTCTATGCAGTAACTTGGGCACAGGGAGAGGAATGAAAAGCAAAAGGGTCTGCCAAAGACTTGAGGTCCAGTCTTGGGTTTATCTAGACAAATACTTGGTCTCATTGCCATGTTTTCCAGCTATAGCCCCCATTGATGATGGAATTGGGGAGAAGGAAGATAAATCTCCTCTCCCTCCTTGATGGAGGTCCAAGGGAGAAGTGGCAGAGTCCTGAAGTAAAATGCTCAAAAAGAAAGTGGATGGGGCAGCTAGGTGGCACAGTGGATAGAGCACCGGCCCTGGAGTCAGGAGGACCTGAGTTCAAATCCGACCTCAGACACTTAACACTTAGTAGCTGTGTGACCCTGGGCAAGTCACTTAACCCCAACTGCCTCACCAAAAAAAAAAAAAGAAAGAAAGAAAAAGAAAGTGGATAGATGCCTTCTATAGCACTCAGCCTCAGTGGGTGGCTCTTCCTGGCTTAGTCAACAATCATTTTTGATACAACTCCATATTTACAGAGGCCAAAGACCAACCAGAGCTACTGAGAATATATGTTCTTTAGCAAGAGGCCAGAGCACATTTCCCACCAGAAGGGGACAGAGAACTCCATGAGAAATACTTCAATCAAATCTCCACCATACCTTTATAACATTTCTTGCATTTTCCCCCTTTTCTCCTTTCAAATAGCTACCACCCTGGTTCAAGGCCTTAACACCTCTCCTGTGGACCATTGTAATAGTTTTCTAATTGGTCTGCCTTAAATCTTATACCACTCCAATCTATTCTCTACACAGCTGCCAAAATGATTGTTCCTTTACTCAACAAACTCCAGTTGTTTCCTATTGACTCTTGGATCAAATACAAACTCTTCTGTTTGGCATTTTAAGACCATGGTAACCTAGCCCCAGTGAGCCTTTCAGCTTTATTACTTTTTTTTTTTTTTTGCGAGGCAGTTGGGGTTAAGTGACTAGCCCAGAGTCACACATCTAGTAAGTGTCAAGGGTTTGATGCCAGATTTGAACTCAGGTCCTCCTGAATCCAGGGCTGGTGCTCTATCCACTGCTCTATCCACCCAGCTGCCCCTTAGCTTTATTACATATTACTCTCATTCTTTCACTCTATGGCCCAGGCAAACTGGTTTTCTTACGGATCCTTCTCTTTCTCACATCTCTATGCATCTATTGCATTGGCCATCCCCCATGCTTGAATGCTCTCTCTCCTTAATTCTGCCTCTCAAAATCCCTTATTTCCTTCAAGACTCAGCTCAAGCAAAAGGCAATGAACTCATATATACAAAAATACTTAAGACAGCTCTTTTTGTGTTGGAAAAGAATCAGAAGCAAAGAGTATGCTCATCATTTGGGAAATGACAATAAATGGAGGTGTAAAAATATAATGGAATTCTACTTTGTTATAGGACATGTTAAAGAGAATGATTTTTAAAATCTCTGAAGACTTGTATGAACTGATGCAGAGCAAAATGAGCAGAATCAGAAAACAATGTATTCAATGGCACTGATGTTTGTAAACACAAACATCTTTGAATGACTCTGATCACTACAATGGCCAACCATAATTCCAGAGGGCTGATGATCAAGTATCCTACCCACTTCTTGACAAAGAGGTGATGGACTTAGTGTTCAGATTGAGATATATACATATATACCAGGTTAATACGAATTTGGAGATACGAATCTGATTATATCACTTTTTTTTCTGGTGAGGCAATTGGGGTTAAGTGACTTACCCAGGGTCACACAGCTAGTAAGTGTTAAGTGTCTGAGGCCAAATTTGAACTCAGGTCCTCCTGACTCCAGGGCTGGTGCTCTATCCACTTTGCCACCTAACTTCCCCCATATCACCTTTTAATCTGGTAGTATTCGGCATGTTTCCTTATGAGTCCTCTGGGACTGTGGTTGGTTCCACTGTATTGAACAGTCATTCCTTAATTGATGGATATCCCTTCAGTTACCAATTCTTTGCAAGTTTATTTGTTAAGGATCTTATTTCTAATGGAAATCCCCCTGTCTAGAGAACTAATTCTATAAAAGAATAAAAGCCATTCCCCAAGTGATAAATGGTCAAAGAATATAATATGAACAGGCATTTTTCAGAGGCAGAAATTCAAGCTATCAATAGCCATATTAAAAAAGTTCTAAATCACTAATAAGTAGAGGAATATAAATTAAAACAACTCTGAGGTCCCTGAAGCCCATCAGAGTGATAAAGTTGAACAAAAAGGAAAATGACAACAATTAGTCAACAATCATTTTTGATACAACTCCATACTTACAGAGGCCAAGGACCAACCAGAGCTACTGAGAATGTATGTTCTTTAGCAAGAGGCCAGAGCACATTTCCCACCAGAAGGGGACAGAGAGCTCCATGAGAAATACTTCAATCAAATCTCCACCATACCTTTATAACATTTCTTGCATTTTCCCCCTTTTCTCTAGCACTATTGCTAGAACTGTGAACTGTGTACTGTTCCAGCCCTTCTGAAAAACAATGTGGAACTATGCTCCAAAAAGTTATTAAATTGTGTAAGACCTTTGACTTACTGATATCAATATTAGATGTATACACCACAGAGATAAGAAAAAAAAAAAGGAAAGGACCCATAGTACAAAAATATTGATAACAGCTTTTTTTGTTGTAACAAAGAATTAGAGACTAAGGAGATCCCCATGAATTGGGGAATGGCTGAACAAATTACATTATATTATGTATGGTATGTGCTGTAATGGAATACTATTATGCTGTGAGAAAAGGGCATGGTTTCAGAGACACCTAGGACTTGTATGAATTAATGCAGAGAGACGTGAGCAAAACCCGAAGAACAATTTATATAATAATGACATTATCATAAAGACAAACAACCTGAAAAGACTTAGGAACTCAGATCAACACAATGATATGACATTTGGATTTATGTGTTAAAAGACTCAATAGGTAGTTAGGGCCAGGTCCTCAATAGTTTTCAATATCAAACAAAAGGATTTATATTTGGTTTTAGTGTAAATAGGGAGCTGCTAGAATTTATTGAGTAAAGGAATATCATGGTCAAGCCAGTGTTTTAGCACGATCATTTTGACAGCTGTGTAGAGAATGGATTGGAGTGGTGCAAGATTTAAGGCAGGGAGACCAATTAGAAAGCTATTGCTGGCGCAGTGGATAGAGCACCGGCCCTGGAGTCAGGAGTACCTGAGTTCAAATCCGGGCTCAGACACTTAACACTCACTAGCTGTGTGACCCTGGGCAAGTCACTTAACCCCAATTGCCTCACCAAAAAAAAAAAAAGAAAGCTATTGCAATAGTCCATGTGAGAGGCTTTAAGGTCTTGAACTAGGGTGATGCTGGCATGTGGAGAATGCAAAATTCCCCTCTTTTGTCATGTTCATCAGTTTGCTGGGCAGGAGATTAAAACCTCAGAGCTGTTTTGGTTTATATTTCTCACTACTGATTTGGAGCAATATTTTTTAAAAATCACGAATATTTTATTATTTTCTAATTACATGTAAAGATAGTTTTCAACATTTGTTTTCACAGGATTTTTAGTTCCAAATTTTTCTCCCACCTTCCCTTCCCTTCTCCCTCCCCAAGACAGCAAGCAATCTGACATAGGTTATATTTGTACAATCACATTAAACATATTTCTGCATTAGTCATATTGTAAAAGAAGAATCAGAGCACAATGGAAAGACCTCAAAAAAGAAAAAGAAAAACAGCTAAAAAGTAGAAGCAGTATGGTTCAATCTGCATTCAGAATCCACAGTTCTTTTTTCTGCATGTGGAGATCATTTTTTATCATGAGTTCTTTGAAATTGTTTTGGATCATTGCACTGCTGAGAAGACCAAGTCTATCACAGTTGATCATCAAATAATGCTGCTGTTACTGTGTACAATGTTCTCCTGGTTCTGCTCATCTACTAACAGCATCAGTTCATCTCAATCCTTCCAGGTTTCTCTGAAATCTTCCTGCTCATCGTTTCTTACAGCACAATAGTATTTGGAGCAATATCTTTAATGGTCATTAATTGTCTATATTTCTCTTTTGGGAACTGTCTTTCATATCCTTTTAAAAACCCTCCAATTATCCATTGGAGAAAGGCTTTTGGCGTGGTATGTTTGTGTTAGAACTCTCTATATCTTGCTTATCAGACAATGGTGACATCTTTTTTGCCGGGGCAATGAGAGAGGGTTAAATGACTTGCCCAGGGTCACACAGCTAGTAAGTGTCAAGTGTCTGAGTTCAGATTTGAACTCAGGTTCTCCTGACTCCAGGGCCTGTGCTCAATCCACTGTGCCACCTAGCTGCCAATGGTGACATCTAAATGATTGAGAAAGTAACTTTAGGGGCAGCTAGGTGGTGCAATGGATTGAGCACTGGCCCTGGATTCAGGAGGACCTGAGTTCAAATCCGGCCTCAAACACTTAACACTAGCTGTGTGACCCTGGGCAAGTCACTTAACCCCAATTGCCTCACTCCCCCCCCCAAAAAAAAAAGAAAAGAAAAAGAAAAAAAAAAGAGAAAGTAACTGTATTTTGAAATTCATTCTACGTGAAGAGCATTTTGAAAATGGATTTTTGGAAATGCTTCCTTTGTCATATGATTTTATTGCCCCAAACTAAGTTTGTCTCCTATAAAAACTCTCATGGTTTCATGCTTTAAAAAAAAATAACACCAGGGGGTGGCTAGGTGGCGCAGTGGATAAAGCACCGGCCCTGGATTCAGGAGGACCGGAGTTCAAATCCGGCCTCAGACACTTGACACTTACTAGCTGTGTGACCCTGGACAAGTCACTTAACCCCCATTGTCCTGCAAAATAAATAAATAAATAAAAATTTAAAAAAATAACCCACTCTAAAACAGAATTTTCTAACCTGCTTACAAATCTTCCAAATGAAGTTTTAGTGGGTTTTTAACCAATTTGTTAAAAGCTTAAAAAATGCCACATCCTAGCATTAATTTGCAAGAACAATGAGTTGACATCAGGGAAGATGGATATTCATTAGCCAAATTTCAACAAAATCCTTTGTAAAATTGGTAGATGGAATTGAAAAATTAGCATCTTAATTTAGTAAGCATGGCCAAAGGTGTACTCCCATCGGGAACTGCTTATCTTTGTGCATTTTCTTTTCCTGGCAAGTCGGTCACTAAAACCAAAGTACTGAAATAAATTTAACATTGAACTATGTATATAATAAATAAATATAAATATTTATATATAAGCCTGTGTCGGCTTAAACATTTTTACTGATGGGGTATAAGATTGTAAAGTATAGAGAATTTGTATTTAGAGAATTCACTTTATTGAAAGGTATTCTGGGGAGGGTTCAAATTGAGGGCAAAGTGCAGTGCTCTTCTGGGACAGAGAAGGTAAAAAGTTCATTCAACCTTTGCCCCCCAAATAGGGCTGGCCCAGGGGAAAGATGAAATAGAATAGTGCCCATAGGACTCTTTCTTTTTTCCTTTCTTCCTTTCCTTCCTTCCTTCCTTGGGTGAGGCAATGGAGTTAAGTGACTTGCCCAGGGTCACACAGTTAGTAAGTGTCAAGTGTCTGAGGCTGAATTTGAACTCAGGTCCTCCTGAATCCAGAGCCTCTTATCTACTGCACCACCTAGCTGCCCCCATAGTACTTTTTAGAAATACTGTCATTCTACTCAATCAAGGCAGTGAATTCATTTAAATTAAAGCTTAATCTCCATATCAAAAATGTATATTTCATAAAAACACAGAAATAAGAAATATATAGCATCCCTTATGTTTTTCAAAATTTAATATTGTACCTGAGTTCATAACAATTATATTCATATCAACAGAAAACAATATGATATAGTAAGATCTCTGTTCAAACCCTGCCTCGTACTCTTACTAACTCTAGCAAGCTTTCTGTGCCTTAGTTTCCTCATCTGTAAAGTGGGGAGAGTAATAACAGCAGTAGTTACCAGTCAAAGGACTTGAGCTCAATACCAAGTTCTTCCATTTATCACCTCTGTGACCTTAGGCACTTCCTTTTTCTCATCTAAAAAGAAGAGTTGAGCTAGATCAGGACTTCTTAAACTATTTCCACTTTGTGACCCCTTTTTGCCAGAGAAATTTTTACAAGACCCTGGCTATGTAGGTATATAAAATAGGTACACATAACCTTTGACAGTTGCCAAATTTTTCACACCCCCCCCATTCAGTTACTCAACCCCCATATGGTGTTGTGACCCCCAGTTTAAGAAGTTGGGAGCTAGGGCAGCTAGGTGGCGCAGTGGATAAAGCCCCAGCCCTCGATTCAGGAGGACCTGAGTTCAAATCCAGCCTGACACTTGACACTTACTAGCTGTGTGACCCTGGGCAAGTCACTTAACCCTCATTGCCCTGCAAAAATAAATAAACAGATAGATAGATAGATAGATAGATAGATAGATAGATAGATAGATAGATAGATAGATAGATAGATAGATATAGATAGATAAAAAAGAAGCCCTGTACTAGTACAGGCCTTTACCTCTAGGAAGCTGGTTCCTACATGACCTCTATTAGGAGCCTTTACATCTCTATATCTAAGATCATCAACGAAGGCTTCTCTTACACATGTCGTAGGCTTGTGGTTTTTTCTTTTCTTCCTTACCTATTTTGAATTTGGAGTTACCAAAAATTTGAGAAGCTGGGGGTCTCCTGCCAAATACCTTAAATCACTCACACCTTTCTGTGTGATCCATTACTTGCATTTTTTCTCCCTGCAGAATTTGAAATGTAAAATGACTGTCTTCAGTAGGAAGTGAAGTTGTTCATTTATCAGGCATCAAGCAGGCACATTCCGATGATTGCTGTCTTTTTTGATTTTCCACAAGTCAGGACTTCATAATCTGGTCTAAAATGGGAATCCTTTCAGCTTTTCATGTTTCAAAAATATGCGCTTTTTAAAATAATCACTTGCTTCAAACTTAAAGGCTTAGAGCTTGAATGCAGATTTCAAAGGTATATTAATGGAGAGTGGATGGAGGTCCCATAATTTGGGTTACTCCTTGGAAATGATCCGTGGCCTCTTAGAGGCAAAGGCTTTGCCCTGTCTGGCTTCATCCAGGTCTAGTTTCAAGCAACCTCTTCGATATTTGTGGCTTGTGAGGACTTCCATAATCAACGTTCATGAAATCTGAGATTTAGGGTTGGAAAGTACTTTAAAGATTATCTGTCTGTTATACAGGTGAGGTAACTAAACTGAGGCCCTGGTATGTAAAGCCATTCTCCTGCATTCAGGATTTAAACCCAGGTCCTCTGATCCCTGGCAGCTAGGTGGTTTGGTGGATAGAGCAGTAGACTTGAAATCAGGAAGACTCATCCTCCTGAGTTCAAATCTGACCTTAGACACTTATTCGCTGTGTGACCTTGGGCAAGTTACTTAACCTTGTTTGCCTCAGTTTCCCCATATGTCAAATGGGCTGGAGAAGGAAATGGCAAACCACTCCAGTACCCTTGCTAAGAAAACCCCAAATGGGGTCCCGAAGAGTCAGGTACAACTGAAACAACTCAACAACAACAAAAACCCTTATGATCTCTCCACTTTGCATCTGCTGCCTTGACTAATTTCACCTCCACAGAACCAGATGGCCCTCCCAGGCTAAGCTCATCACTTTTAAACTCACCACCATGCTGCTGACTCAAGCTTGATTGACATCACCTCCATCAGCTTCTTCTTCCCTCTGATTGGAGGGCTGGAAGGTGGGAAGGCCAAATCTTCTAATGCCTTCCTTTTTTTTTTTTTTTTTTTTTAGTGAGGCAATTGGGGTTAAGTGACTTGCCTAGGGTCACACAGCTAGTAAGTGTCAAGTGTCTGAGGCCGGATTTGAACTCAGGTACTCCTGACTCCAGGGCCGGTGCTCTATCCACTGTGCCATCTAGCTGCCCCTTAATGCCTTCCTTTTTAAAGGGCAGAAACTGGACACAGCTCATTTCATTCTGCATCTGCTGCCCTCCTTGGTTTCAACTCTATGGTTGGGTAATAGTAAGTGCTTAATAAATGTTGGGGGAGAGGGAGGGGGAAGGGGAGGGGGAAGGGGAGGGGGAAGGGGAGGGGGAAGGGGAGGGGGAAGGGGAGGGGGAAGGGGAGGGGGAAGGGGAGGGGGAAGGGGAGGGGGAAGGGGAGATTTCCTCTACCAATGAAGACTGGCCAGTGTTCTGAAATTTACAGTCTTAGAGAGTTGTCTAGGTGAGAAGTGGCCTAGAGAGAGGATAAGTGACTTGCCCAGTGACAAATAGCCGGTATATATGGGAGGAAGAACTTGAAACCTGGCCATATTGACTCAGTCCACTAATTCACCTTGCTGCCTCTTATGCTACCTTAATAGTATGAAATGGTTCAATACTTTAGGTAATTGTTGATGTTCCCTCCTTTCTCTTTGAATTAACATTTACGTGATAATCTGTTTACACATTGTATTCTCCCAATAAGATCTCGGATTAAGAGCCAGAAGGCATCACCCTAGCTCAAGGCCTTAAAGCTTCTCACATGGACTATTGCAATAGCCGTCTAATTGGTCTCCCTGCCTTAAATCTTGCACCACTCCAATTCATTCTCTACACAGCTGTCAAAGTGATCGTGCTAAAACTGGCTTGACCATGACATTCCTTTAGTCAATAAATTCTAGCAGCTCCCTGTTTACACTAAAATCAAATATAAATCGTTTTGTTTGATATTGAAAACCCTTGAGGACCTGGCCCTAACTACCTATTGAGTCTTTCAATGCATAAATCCCAATGTCATATCATTGTGTTGATCTGAGTTCCCAAGTCTTTTCAGGTTGTTTGTCTTTATGATAATGTTGTTATTATATAAATTGTTCTTCAGGTTCTTGCCTCACTGACCACCGGGCAATGGAGAAAGTTTACCTGCTGGAGCTTTCTGTATGTACACTCAGTTCTGGCTCAGCAGCCAATTAAAAGGCTTTTTGTCACTTCAAAGTAAGCTGACAGAAAAACAGAGAAAACTATAGTCTCTAAGAGGCAGAGGTGAAGAGAGATCTTTCTAGGCATGGAGGTGGAAAATGGAATATTATATTTAGTGTGAGGAGCAGTTAGAAAGCAACTTTGACTAGACAGTAAAGTTCATGAAAGAAAGAAATACATAATATTTGGAAAGGTGGGTTAGAAACAAGTTTTAAATACCAAACAGAAGAATTTACATTTGATCCTAAAGGCAATAGGGAGCCACTGGAGTTTGAGTGGGGGCGTGACATGGTCAGAACTGTGCTTTAGGAGTATGTCGTTGACAGTCGTGCGGCAATGCATCGAATGGGGAGAGAACTTCTGTGAGCCTCCAAGTGAGGGGAGAAGTAGCAGGGGAAATAACCTGCTACCTACTACTGGCTCCCTTATCTTGCCACCCATGCATCATATGGCCATCTATAAATGCATGGTACTGCTGTATCTCCTTTATTTCTGTGTATCTGTTTCCATTTCTTAGGTGAATGAATATCAGGGATGGAACAGGCCGGTTAGTAACCATGTGAAGAAGAAGCTGGTAACAGCCATAGTCAGGTCTGGTGAGAAATCAGTTCTGCTTGAACCAGAAATCTGCTCAAAACATCCCTGCTGTGAATCAACAGGTCAGAGACACCCTGTTCTACAAACAAGGGAGAGTGTTTTGTCCATCATCCTGAAATGAACTATGCCACACCTAGAAGTGAACTTGAGGGGGCGGCTAGATGGCACAGTGGTAAAGCACCGGCCCTGGATTCAGGAGTACCTGAGTTCAAATCCGGCCTCAGACACTTGACACTTACTAGCTATGTGACCCTGGGCAAGTCACTTAACCCTCATTGCCCTGCAAAAAAAAAAAAGTGAACTTGGTAGTGGAAAGGATGTTTTGCAATCACCACTTTAAGTCTGAATCCACTCTCCTTAAAACCAAGTCAGTTGACTAACATCTATTAAGCACCTACTGTGTGCTGGGCACTGTGCTAAGCACTAAGGATACAAAGAAAGGCAAGAGATAAAATCCCTGCCTTTGAAGAGACCACAACCGAACAAGGGAGAGATAATATACAAACAACTGTATATGAACAAGATATGGAGAGAACAAATTAGAGATAGTCTCAGTGGGAATGTACTAACATTAAGGGGGATCAGGAAAGACTTCTTATGGAAGGTAAGATTTAAGCTGGGACCTGAAGAAAGCCAGTGAAGCCAGGAGGTAGAGATAATAGAGAGAATTCCAGGACATCAAGTGCCCATAGTTAGGAGATGGAATGTCTTGTTCTAGGAAGAGGCCAAAGTCTCTGGGTCACAGGGTATAAGACTGAGGAGGTGGGGGGGGGGGCTTTGCATGCCAAATGGAAGATTTTATATTTCATCTTGGAGGTGATATGGGGGAAACCGATAGGAGAAAGTACATGGGTCCTTAGGATTCCTCTGTAAAGAATTACACTCTTGCACAAGACCTAATTAGGAATAAGAGAACAGGTTTATTTAGGGGTACACGAGAAACCAGCCGGGAGGAAGGTTTTGCCAGAACAAAACGCTTCCCCCCCCCAACTAACTTGTGGGGTGCCATTTTATAGGGTTTAGATGAGGGTGGGTAAGAGTCTCTTACTGGGTGAGGGGCTGGTGGTCTTCCCGCATTGCGCTGTGGTAGGAAGAATCCCTCGTGAGCGATCTGGTGGTGGGTGTCAACTTTGTCCTGATGGGTCTAAGCAGTCTGCTGATGGGCAGTTCCAGGGGGTCTTCTCCTGGATTACCTCATCCAGATGCTTAGGAGGACTGGAATGTGGGGTGATGGTCCTGGAGCATGCTCAGTTCAATCTGTGCCGCTTATCTCCGTTAGGTGAATGTGTGTGTCCTTGATTGTGTTCAAGGAGAGGCCTACTTGATTTCAAGGGAAAACCCCTGAGGTTTCAAGGAAAAAGTTCCTTGAACCCCCCAGAGAATTGTTGGGGTGACTGGGGCCCATAATCCTCCCATGACAGAGGTAATAGGGAGCCATGGGAGTCGACTGAATAGAAGGGCAATTTGGTCAGATCTGTGTTTTAGAAAGATCAATATGATGGCTGAATAGAGGACGTATTGGCAAGGAAAGGCCCTTGAGGCAGGGAGACTAGGCTAGGCATGGTATGCCTAGTCTAGCATACTAGGTAGGCCAGGCATGAAGTACTTGCACCAAGATGACAGTAATTTTGAAGAAATTAGAAGGGTAAATATACAAGAAATGTTATGAAGGTAGGAAAGGCAGGACTTGACCAGCAGTTGGATATGGGGGTTGGGGGGGGGGAGGTAGGGAAGATGTAAGAGAGAAAGAAAAGTAAAGAATGACACTTAGGTGAAGCTAGGTGGCTCAGTGGATAAAGCACCATCCTTGGATTCAGGAGGACCTGAATTCAAATTCAGCCTCAGACACTTGACACTTACTAGCTGTTTGTGACCCTGGGCAAGTTATTTAACCCTCATTGTCCGCCCCCCCCAAAAAAAATAACACCTAGAAAGCAAGCCTGGGTGACTAAAGGGATGATTGATGTCCTCAAAAATAAGAAGAAAGTTAGAAAGAAGGGAAGGCTTGGGGGAAAAGGATCAGAAGTTTTGTTTTGCACATGTTGAGTTTGAAATGTCCATGGGACATCTAAAAGGCATTTGAAAAAGTATGGACTGGAGCTCATCCAAGAGACCAGGGCTGGATAAATAGACCTGTTATTTACACAGAGATGATAATCAAACACTTGGAAGGTAATGAGATCCCCCAAAAGAGTGAGGTCCGGGATAGCTGTGGCTGTGCAGCCTCCACCATCCCCAGAAGCCTGGTCAAACTTTCCCTGCCTACCAGTAAATATTTCTTTTTAAAAGCTAGTTTATGCTAATTGACTAATTGCTATTGGGGAAATTTTAATTGGGTGAATGATATGAGAAAACCCTCCAATACCTCAACTTTTTTTCTATAGAACCCTGTTAGGAGAGTGAGTCCAGAGCCAGTGCTTCGTTTGTTTGCTTTTTTACAGATACGATCATGTCAAACATTTCCACATTGGACAGGTTTTGAAAGAAAAATCAGAACAAAAGAGGAAAACCACAAGAAAGGGGAAAAAAAAGAACAAAAAGTGAAAACAGTATGCCTCGATCTGCATTTAGACTCCATAGTTCTTTCTCTAGATGTGGAGAGCATTTTCCATCATGAGTCTTTTGGAATTGTCTTGGATCGTTGTATTGCTGAGAAGCACTAAGTCTACCACAGCTGATCATTGTACAACGTTGCTGTTACTGTGTACAATGTCCTCCTGGTTCTGCTCACTTCACTTTGCATCAGTTCATGTAAGTCTTTCCAGGTTTTTCTGAAACCAGCCTGCCTATCATTTCTTATATACAGCACTACATGTTTTATGTAGACCAGTTGTCTCCCCCAATCCTTGGGGGAGGGGGTAGACTTTTTTATTTTTGTATTTCTAACACAGTATTTAGCACATATTAGATCTTTTTTTTTCGGGGGTAATGAGGGTTAAGTGACTTGCCCAGGGTCACACAGCTAGTAAGTGTCAAGTGTCTGAGGCCAAATTTTAACTCAGGTCCTCCTGAATACAGGTCTGGTGCTTTATCCACTGCGCTACCTAGCTGCCCCACATATTAGATCTTTTTAAATGTTTTGCTGTTGGTTAGAGGTTATCCAGTTCAACTCATTATATAGATAAGGCCTAGAGTAATATTTGAACCTCAGACTTCTGACTCCTGAGTCTTGTTCTTTTCACTGTGTATTATTCAAGGACTTTTCTGTATCCTTGGTGCCTAGCACAGTACCTTGCATATAATAGGTGCTTAAATGTTTATTGGATTGGTAAGGAATGGAATATGGAGACATAATATTCCATGGTAACTAAGCCTGTTGTTAGAATATAAACTCCAGGGGCAGCTGGATGGCGCAGTGGATGGAGCGGCCAGCCCTGGAGTCAGGAGTACCTGGGTTCTGATCCGGCCTCAGACACTTAACACTTACTGGCTGTGTGACCCTGGGCAAGTCACTTGACCCCAATTGCCTCACTAAAAAACAAAAAACAAAAACAAGAATATAAACTCCTGGTGAGTATTTGTATCCTGGGGGCTTAGCACAGTGCTTGGCACTTAGCAAGCACTGAAGAAATACTTGATTGACTGGATTAGAACAGTTGAGGGTGATGCTTAGCAGCCATGCCCACTTTGGGGATCCCTTTTGACTCTTCCAGAAAACAAATAAATAGTGAAGAATTTCGGTAGAAGTGACAATATAGGATAAGAAGAGCATAATTGATTAGCAAAATGCTTAGAGGAGGAAGGGCTGGGGTTGAGGGGGAGGGTGACAAGAAACCTCAGGTACCAGCTGGATCATACCACAAAACTTTAGTAAGGGGTTTTACTGAAGTAGCAAGAATACTCTGAAATGAAGAGGAAATGCTGAGAGAAGGGTGTGGTGAGTGGCAAGAGGAAATGAAACAGAGAAAAACAAAATCCAACAAAACTAGACCTTCTATTCCCTTGATTTAACTGGAACTGAGGATTTTGCAAGTGTCAACAATTGCTTTCCTGGCACGATTTATGTAAACTATAGAAATAAAACCTATTTCTTTCCCTGCCCAGGAAATTACCCTTTTTAGGACAATGATAGTTACCTAGTTAAACAGAGGATAGGAAATTTGGTGGATAATAAGAATGCCAAGTAAGGAAATATTTTACAGAGTCATCTCATTAAGGCTCTAGCTCTAGCTCTAAAGCAGCAGTTCTCAAAGTGAATTCCAGGGACTTGTGGAAGTCTTTGAAGTTACAACTACTTTCCTAATGATATGAAAACATTTTAATTTGTAATATAATAAACACTGAAACACACAACCCATATAAAGAAAAGCTCTTTGGAGAGGGGGGAGAGAGGAAGGGTCTTCAATAATTGTTAAGAGTATAAAGAAGTCCCCACACCAAGAAGCTTGAGATGTGCAACTCTAGAGGATATGCTCTTTGTTTTAGGCTCGCAAAGGGTTCTGATCTGAACAAGCCTAAAAACTCGAATTTCCAAATGTCAAAATTAGAAAGTACTTCAGAGGCCAATAATACCTGGGAGTATTAACCCAGAACTGGGAACTTGCTTTTAAAAAATATTCTGAGGGGCAGCTAGGTGGCGCAGTGGATAAAGCACTGGCCCTGGATTCAGGAGGACCTGAGTTCAACTCTGGCCTCAGACACTTGACACTTACTAAGCTGTGTGACCGTGGGCAAGTCACTTAACCCTCATTGCCCTGCAAAAAACCAAACCAAAACAAAAAAACCCTACTAAAAATATTCTGACAACTATTATAATATTACTGGTTTCCTTTGTAATCCTACGTATTTTATTTTATACATTTAAAATCGTTGTTTTAAGAAGGGGTCCATAAACTTTACCAGGCTGTTAAATCTTTTTTTTTTTTTTTAATTATTATGGAACCCTTTAATACCCCTGTTCTAGACCAGGGTTTCTTAAATTTTTCCACTCACGACCCCTTTTCAGCAAGAAATTTTTATGTGATTGTTGTGGGGAAATAGTGTGGGTCCTTAGGATTTCCTCTGTAAAGAATTACACTTTTGCACATGTCCTGGTTAGAAATAAAAGAACAGCTTTATTTGGTATAAGAGAAACTGGCCGGGAGGAAAGTTTAATACTTTTTCCTCCCCAACCAAACTAGGGAGAATCCTTTTTTTATAGAGCCTAGATGGCGTGACCACCCGAGTGAGATTGAAATGTCCCTTTTTGGTCAGTGGGTTGGAAGCAGTCTGGTGAGGGGTGGTTGTTCTGTTGCCTTGAACCACTTTGGCAGCAGCCATGCCTAATAGGGTTATCTCCTCAAGGGGTGGTGGAGACTGGAATGAAGGGTGGTAGTCCTGGAGCTAACTCAGTCCAGATCAGATGCTGCTTATCTCTTTAGGTATGTCTGTCCTTTGGTTTAGTTTCTCAAGAAGGCTCCTTGATTTCCCCCAGAAAACTTCTGAGGTACCCCAGGCCCATAACATGACCCTGGGTATATAGGTATATAAAATAGGTATACATAACCTTTTACTGTTTTGAAATTTTTCATGACCCCCACATTCAGTTACTCAACCCACAGTTTAAGAAGCTTTGTTCTAGACCAACCTGTAGCTAAACAAGACTGAGTGATCATCCGACCTTTGTCTCTGAGGGCAGAACCCATTCCACTTTTCTGTAGCTCTAATCAGGAAGGGTTTGGGGTTTTGTTTTGTTTTGTTTTGTTTTTAACGTAAATTTAAGCTTAAAGATATCTCTTTACTCCCCGTTCTGCACTCTGGGGCCAAAGAGAAGTCAAATTCTTTTTCCCTGTAATGACAACCTTCTAAATACTTGGAGGTAAGTATTGTGTTCCCTTCTCCAGGTAGTTTAAACAGCCCCAGATCCTTAAGCTAATGTTCCTGAATCCACCAAATTATACTTTGGGGGAAGAAAAAGAGCTCGTGACTTTGTAAAAGACTTCATATTAAAAGCCCACATTTTATCTCATCATCATCAGTACACTCCTATTATGATGAGGCTGTTAGGAAGCTAGGGCAACAGACTTGTGGGGGCAGGAAGCCTGGAGACGCCACACTGGGGCTGCCTGTAGTAAGTATGTAAGAGCTAAGACAAGCAGGATTTTGCTGGTATTTTGTAGGGAAAGCCATTACCTTGTTATTTCAGAACATCTTGTCTTTGGAGGAAGGAAAGCAAGGGAGCAAAGAGATCCTTCATTGTGGAGAAGCAATGAACCTGCAAAAGAGTCTGTTGGTTTAAGTTGGGGTGGGAAAGATTCCCAGTGTGTGTGTGTGTCCCTGGGGAAATCTCTCAAGGACCTGGGCTCTTTCCTGGGCTCCAATCCCACATGACTGTATAATGAACATTTCAAACTAAATGTGCTGGGGCAGCTAGGTGGCGCAGTGCACCGGCCCTGGAGTCAGGAGGACCTGAGTTCAAATCTGGCCTCAGACACTTAACACTTACTAGCTGTGTGACCCTAGGCAAACTCACTTCACCCCAATTGCCTCACTAAAAACAACAACAACAAAAAACAACAAAAAAAAACCTAAATGTGCTGTAGGCTTCTTAAATTCAACACCACCCTCCCAGTCCCTCAGGCTCACAACCTGGGAGTTGGTCATCATGGATTCCTCACTATCTCTCAACCCATCATATCCAATCTGTTGCCAAAGATTGTCGATTTCACCTTTGCAGCATCTCTCAAATACATCCCCTCCCCTCCTCTGACACTGCCACCATCATCGTCACCTAATCCATGGATTATTGCAATAGTCTACTCAGGCACTAAAATGTTTTTCCTAAAGCTCTGGTCCAATCACCCTCTCCCTGCCCCACCAATAAACTCCGTGGCTTCCTATCTCCCTCAGGATCAAATGCCAAACACTCTGTTTGGTATGCAAAGCCCTTCATGATCTAGCCTCTCCTACCTTCCAGTCTTCTTTCTTATACCTTCCTCCCTAACCTGTACTCTTTGATCTAGTGATAGTAACCCTCTGACTTTTCCATGACCATTCTATCTCTCTATCCCTCATGCCTGGAATACTCTTCCTCTTCTGTTCCAACTACTGACCTACCTGATTTCCTGTAAGTCCCAACTAAAATTCTACCTTCTAGAAGAAGCCTTCCCCAACCACTCTTAATTCCAATGACTTCTCTCTGTTAATTCCTATTTATCCTATACATAGCTTCTATGTAGTTATTTGTTTGCAAGGTGTATCCCCAAAGGCTGTAAATTCCTTGAAGGCAGGGACCATCTTTTGCCTTTGTATCTCCAGTGCTTAGCAGTGCCTGGAACAGAGTATATGCTTAATAAATGTTTTTGATTGATTAATTAAAAGCAGAACTGGTTAATTCTCTCCCCAAACCCTCCCCTCTTCTAAACATTCCTAATACTGTGGAAGGCACCCCTATTCTTCCAACCATCAGTTTCATAAACTCTTCACTTTCCCTTAGTCCTTATATACAACCAATTGCCAAATATAGGTGTGGTAGGAACCTAGGACACCCCCTTTTCTCTCCCTCACCCCTTCATGCAAGTTATGTTACTTATTTTTTTAGAAAGGTATTAAAGTTATCCATAAGACTTGATTGGCAAGGGCAGTTAGGTGGTGCAGTGGATAGAGCACAAGCCCTGGATTCAGGAGGACCTGAGTTCAAATCTGGCCTCAGACACTTAACACTAGCTGTGTGACCCTGAGCAAGTCACTTAACCCCAATTGCCTCACCAAAAAAAAAAAAAAGAAAGAAAGAAAGAAAAAGAAAACTTGATTGGCTCAGGAGACTAAAGGCTTAGGCTGTTAACCTAATTTTGTGGTTGTCTGATGCCCCAAAAGTAATCTATAAATTACCTAACAAGTTAGAACTGAATTCATTCCAGTTGTTGGAGGGACCATAGCTTTCTAGTACACACCCCTGAAGAACACTGAGGTGGGGGGAGGGTAGGAGAGAATTCAGCTTCAGTCTTGACCCTCTATCCCCTTTGGCCAAAAGAGAGTCTTTTAAGCTTCAAAGGATCTGAACGTTTTTCCTCTGGTGTCCCAGCAACATTCTCTGCTTGGCTTATGGCAGTGCCTACATTGGGAACCAAGGACAAACTAGATACAGATTCACCATAGTTAAAGGAACCTTCTTGACACCCCTAAAATGAAAGAAAAGGACTTCTAACAATAAGAAATTGTAAAAATAAATAAATGAATGAATGAAATAAGAAATTGTAAGTTACCCCTTTGTTACATGTGCTCTCTAAGTTGGAGTCCACTTTCCCCTGGACTCAGTGTTATATCTGTGGGAAAGTGGGTCAAGACCTTGGGGATGGATGTTTTTGCACCACAATTGTTATTACTAAGCAAGCACCTTAGTAAATGCTCCCTTTCTTTTTTTTCCTTTTTCTTTTTTTTCTTTTTTTTTGGTGAGGCAATTGGGGCCAAGTGACTTGCCCAGGGTCACACAGCTAGCAAGTGTCAAGGGTCTGAGGCCGGATTTGAACTCAGATCCTCCCGAATCCAGGGCTGGTGCTCTATCCACTGTGCCACCTAGCTGCCCCAAATGCTCCCTTTCTAAAAGCTAGTTAAGGTTGACTGACTATGATAATCTTGGGTGGAAGCACACGAGGAGGGGCATAAATCAATGACATTAGGGAATTATGTTCTTTTTGACTTCTCAAGAATACCCCTAGAACCCTAATGGGGAGATGTAACCCTACTCCAGGACCTACAACTCATCCCTAAGAATAGGATTTGGGATTAGGATCCTCAAGCTTTATATGGACTACATATACATAATACACAAAAGAAATAACAATATAGGACAGCACATGATAAATACCAAATCAGTGGTATAGACAATGGTGCTACAAAAGTTTGTCTAATCATGAATTTCCAAAGTAGAACAGACCTTATAAGTCGTCTCCTTCAACCTTGTACCTAATGCAGGAATCCCCTCCAAAACTTCCTTAGTAAGTGATTGTCCAGGCTCAGTCTGAATACTTCCAGTTTTGTAGAACTCCCTGACTCACACAGCAGCTCATTCCATCTTTGAATGACTTTGTTAGAGATTTTTCTTATATTGAACCAAAATTAGCCTACCTATAACTTCCTAGCTCTTCCCCTACTAAAAAAAAGTGACCAGAACTGAGTATAGTGCTCCAAATGTGGCCTAACCAGTTCAGAGTGCAGTAGAACAATCATTTCTCTTGTTCTGGACAATATACTTTTTATTCACGTAGCCTAAAATCACATTAGCTTTTTCTGACAGCCAAATCACCCTGTTGAGTCATATTAAACTTATAATCAACTAAAATTGTGTACCATACCCTATACTTATTGTTAGGGTGAATTGTTTGCAATTTCTTTATTGTGTGACAAGTATTTTTTTCTTAAATTGTGAAACCTACAATTTAAAAAGCCAAATTTCATTGGAGGAACACAAGCCATGACTCAGGACCCCTTTTACAGGGAAGAAGAGAAAGGGAGTAGAATGCCCAAAAAGGGGTCCCATTATTTATTGGCCCAAAGGTATGTAGACCACTTTCTAGTTGTGTGATTTATAGCAAGTCACTTAATGTTATCAGTCTCAGATTCCACATCTCTAAAACTGGATTAAGAAAACCTCTTTGACAGGCAGTTTTCTGATGAAGAAACCAAAGCTATCTATTCCCATATGAAAAAATGCTCTAAAACTCTAATGATTAGAGAGATGCAAATTAAAACAACTCTGAGGTACCACCTGACACCTATCAGATTGGCTAAAATTACAAAAAAGGAAAATAATAAATGTTGGAGAAGCTGTGGAAAAATGGGACGGCTAATGCATTGTTGGTGGAGCTGTGAACTGATCCAACCATTCTGGAGAGCAATTTGGAATTATGCCCAAAGGGCGATAAAGCTGTGCATACCCTTTGACCCAGCAATACCACTTTTGGGTCTTTTTCCCAAAGAGATCATGGAAAGGGGAGAGGGACCCACATGTACAAAAATATTTATAGCTGCTCTTTATGTTGTGGCAAGGAATTGGAAGTTGAAGGGATGCCCATCAATTGGGGAATGGCTGGACAAGTTGTGGTATATGAATACAATGGAATACTATTGTACTGTAAGAAACAATGAGCAGGAGTTCATAGAAACCTGGAGGGTCTTGGGTGGGCTGATGATGAGTGAGATGAGCAGAACCAGAAGAACATTGTACATGGTATCATCAACATTGTGTGTTGATCTACTGTGATGGACTATATTCTTCTCACCAATGCAATGGTACAGAAGAGTTCCAGGGAACTCATGATAGAAGAGGGTCTCCAAATCCAGGAAAAAAAAAAAGAACTGTGGAGTATAGATGCTGAATAAACCATACTATTTCTTTTGTTTTTGGTGCTGTTGTTTTTCTATTTTGAGGTTTTTCATCATTGCTCTGATTTTTCTCTTATAACATGACTAATGCAGAAATATGTTTAATGTTATTACGTACATATATATATATAAAACCTATATCAGATTACCTGCTGTCTAGAGGAGGAGGGAGAGAGGGGAAGGAGGGAGAAAAATCTGAAATTGGAAAGCTTGAGAACTATCTTTACATGTAATGGGAAAAAATACTTTATTAATTAAAAAAAAAGAAAAAAGAAGAAAACCTCTTTGTAAGCCTTAAATCACTATTAAATGTGAATCGTTATTACTATTGCCCACTCAACCAATGAGCTAGGAGGCAGAATTCCTGGAAATAAGAATTAAGTGGAATGGGAAAGGGTTGGAGTGTAGAGAATGAGGCATCAGGACCTTGTGTTTGAACTGAAAGAAGATAAATCTGAGAAGAGATCTTGCATGGAAGCAGCACCTATCAGATATTATTATTAGGATCATTTTCACGATAGTCATTAAAGAAGAGGAGGCCTGAATACCAGTGAACAGCTGTGTAATAGAGAAGTCATCTTAACCAGGATGGCCTTGCCAGTGGTTTGCAAATGACATCCACACTTGTATGAACTGTTGCAGAGTAGAGTAAGTAGACTCAGGAGAATAACTTGAACAAATAATCACAATATTGTAAAGACAAACCATTTTTGATGGTTTGCAATGCTGATCAAAGCAATGACTGATCACAATTGATGAAACATACTACCCACCTCTTGACAAAGAGGTGATGGACCTAGAGTGCTGACTGAGATATAGATTTTTTGGATTTGGCCAATGGAGGAATTTATTTTACTTGACTCTACATGTTTTGTAGGAGCTTTGTTTTTCTTTCTTTCTAAGAGAGGAGGGTGGGAAGGAGAAAAGGTATTAAAGGATTAAAAAAAAGAAAATTTAATTTAAAAAAAGAAACTGACTTCAAGCAATAGGGGAAACTAGGGAAATATATTAAAGCCTGGCATAGATGGTGGAAATAGCCAGAAGAGAACAAGTGGGGATGCTTTGTGGTCATTTCAATTGCATAAACACCATTTCCAGTGAATGGAAGTAATATTCACCTTCGATACTTAAAAAGGGAAGGAAATTATTTCCTTTGCCATATTTAGTGGACTGGACACAGAATTCTGTTGTGTGTAGGGGTAATTCTGTGTTAGTCATGATAGAAGCATAATCCCATGTAAGATTCCACATAAGATTCTCATGCACAGGAAAAGGGGTGATGATTATATAGCTACCATGAGAGTTTTTTCTTCTGTTTGTGTTGTGTATACTAGTTTGGATGATGCTCTTCTAGAAAGAAAGCCTGGGGAATGAGTATTGGTGTGTCCCTTTCTCTTTTAGGGATCTTGCATTTTTCCACTCTGCTTGGGATCCTACACATCCAAGTCGAGGTTACTAATCCCTCTTAAGACTTCCTATGAAGATGAGATTTTTATTCCACTCATGAGGGCAAATACACTCTAAGAGTCTTCCTCATTCCCTAGGTTATGCTTAAGACATTTTGTATATAGCAAAAACATGGGCAAAAGAGACTTGCAAAGGACAAGAAAGAGTGAGATTCTAAGAGTTGAAGCATAAAGATTTGGAGGGTCAAGGAGATAATAGCAGCTTCTCACTCAAGTCTAATGAGAGACCTCTTTAGAGATAGATCTCTACCTAGCTAGGTCTGGAGTCAGGAAGACAGTACAAATCCAGCCTCAGACACATTCCAGCTCTATGATGCAAGTCACTTAACCTCTGATTCCCTCAACTATAAAATGAAGATAATGGGACCTCCCTCTCAGGGTTGTTTTGAGGACCAAATGAAATAATATTTTTAAAGTGCTTAGCATAAGTCTTGGAACAAAGTAGGTACTTGATAAATATTTATTTCCTTTCTTCCCTTTTCTGAGGTTGGGGAGTCCTTGCTCATACAGGGAGCCAAGGGGCTAGGGCAGGACTTTTCCAAGGTCATAGTACACATTTTATTCGTTACACTAACTCTCTTTATGTATGCTGTTTTGGAAAGTGTGTGGCTTTGAGAGGGTAATAATAATAATGTTCATGCAAAAAAAAAGTACTCTAGACAATAGGAGTTGACCTATTAGTTCCTTGGGGCCTTGAAACCAAGAAAAGGAATTCTTGGTAAGGGAGAGGATTTTAGAAAGAAGATACTGGGGACAGCTAGGTGGCACAGTGGATAGAGCATCCGCCCTGGATTCAGGAGTACCTGAGTTCAAATCCGGCCTCAGACACTTAACACTTACTAGCTGTGTGACCCTCAGCAAGTCACTTAACCCCAATTGCCTCACTAAAAATTAAAAAAAAAATTTAGAAAGAAGATACTCCCCTATTCACAACTAAGGGTTGGGGAAGCAGATCTTTAAGGAGCCCAACAACTAACACCTATCAACCTGGTCAAAGCAATCTGCTAGAATTTAGAAATCTAATACTTGATCTAACATCTAGCCCAGAAAAAAACTGGGTTAACTGATGTTCCAGTACTTCTGGGTTATGTTTTCTGTGCCTTGACGTGGTGTATCTTGACTTAAGCAGACCTTGGAGCATTTTTGCAATGTGTATTTCCCTAGGACAAGGTCACCAAGGAATGCTTGGTCTCCTCCGAGTCTATGCAAGCAACAGAGATTTAGGTAATAGATACTAGGAGATAATGACCAATGATGAGTCAAATACTTGCAAATTTTGCCAACCCCTGCTTGTCTGAAGTTTCTGCCAAAGCTTTCTCCTTTTGGTCAAGAGCATGCCTGCTTTAGAGGTCTTGAGCTTGGACATATTTGGGATTACACATAGGGTTAGAATTGACTAATATTGCCTCCATAAATTTGCAAGGTCCCTGCTAACCCTTTCAACATTTGCATGTCATAAGAGAAAACTTCTCAAGAAACACCTAAAAGAAGGGTTGGAGTGTTATTTTTAGTGAGGAAGGCAAAGGGGGGAAAAGGCTATCTTTTGTAAGTTCAGCTGGGTGGTAGGGAGACCAGGACTAAGGGGGAAAAGGTGGTGGAACTTAAAATCCAGAAGTGGGAACTAGAGTCAAATTGTAAAACTGCTGGTAAGTTGGGGAGGGGGAGGAGAAAGAGAATAGGGGGTGGTGTTCCTGGGAATGTGAACCCATTTTGTTACAAAACCCCACCAATATTATTTACATGGTCTACTGTTAAACCACCTTGCCCAAACCTGCATTACAGAATTACAGACTTAGGACCCTAGGGGTCATCTAATCCAACCCATACTTGAGCAATAGTTTTCCTAGATTATTTTAAAGCTAAACTCATTCCCATTTTGTTTTGTTAGATTCCTCTTCAATTATTTGAAGATATATGTAGATACTAAGCCTATAATTCAATTTATTAGTCATCCCATCCAGTTCTTTCATCCCTAAATGTGATGAGAATACTATCTATTGGGGGCAGCTAGGTGATGCAGTGGATAAAGCAATGGCACTGGAATCAGGAGGACCTGAGTTCAAATCTGACCTCAGACACTTGACACTTACTAGCTGTGTGACCTTGGGCAAGTCACTTAACCCTCATTGCCCCACAAAAAAGAGAGAGAGAGAGAGAGAGAGAGAGAGAAAGAATACTATCCCTTCATTTAACTGACTAGTTTAAAATGTTCAACAAAACAGATTTAAAGATAACATCCTGCAGCAAATTCCTGGAAATCCTAAACCCTGTTTTAAAAAGAAAAGAAAAAAGAAATGGGGTTAGTTTGTTTTATTTGTTTTCAGTCAACCCATGCTGGCTCCTAGTGATCACTTTTTTTCTACCCAAGAGATTCAATAATCAGTCCTAGAATTTTGTCATGGAAAAACCTCAAGCTCCCTGGTCTATAGTTGATGAAATTTATTATTCTCCACTCCCCCCCCACCTCCAAGCTTTGAAAATAGGAACAACATTGTCCTTTGTCTGTCTTCTGGCATTCCCCTAACTCCTCAAAAAATAGTTTTAAGAGTTAGCCCCATTTACTATGAACTAATCAGCAATTGTATCCTCTCAGCAAGGAACTATTGGGCACATCCATACTATCCAGGGATAGTTGGTGTCTTATCTGTCTCTAAATGAAGACTCATGTTCTATAACCTACTGGTTCTTAACCTGAGGTTCAATAACTTGATTTTTAAAGTATCTCAGTAACTATATATGTCAACACAATAGTAAGGACCGTGGTGAAAAATACCAATGCTATATTTTTGTGGAATTAAATAAAATAATTACAAAATTCACATAAGAGAACAAAAGCACAAATATCAACATTTTCAAGGGAAATTATGAAAAAGAACTGGGAAGTTTAATTGTCAGATTTCAAATTATACTATCTAGTAGTGTTTAAAAAATAGAAATATTATTTCAGTGGAAAAAATGCATTAAAAACAAGATATACATAGTAGTCTACTGTTCAATAAATAAAGAATCATAAAACATCAAGAACATTATTCATTATCCAAACACAGTTGTTGGGAAAACTGCATAGCAGTTTGTTGATAAAATGGGAACATACCACCATTTCTCCAAGTGAACTAAAGATTTAAATTTTTTAAAAACCCATAAACTGGAAGACAAGAAAAGTTGTATCTTTCACAACTGTGGAGAGGTGATAAATTCTTAACAAGCTGTGACTTAGAGGAAATTTTACAAGATTAAATAGATGAATTGTACTATATAAAAATAAAAGTTTTTGTATAGCAAAACCTAAGTATTGAGGATAAGAAAGGAGGAACACTGGGAATAAACATATTTATCAAATATTTCTTATAAGTCTTGACAACCAAAATTTATAAGAAACTGACTCATCTATATGTAAAAGCAATTCTCCAGGAGATCAGTGGTTAGAGTATAGAAAAGGCTGTTCTTGAATAAGAAACACACATGCATTATGAACAACTTGGAAAGAATGTTCAAAATCTCTCATCAGATATGTAAATTAAAATAACTCTGTGATTCCACTGACTCATCAAATTGGCAAAGGTAATAAAAGACAACAAAATTCAGTACTGGTAAGGCTATGATTTAAACAGGTATAGTATTGCACTCTTTTTTTTTTTTTTTTTTGGTGAGGCAATGAGGGTTAAGTGACTTGCCCAGGGTCACACAGCTAGTAACTGTCAAGTGTCTAAGGCCAGATTTGAACTCAGTACCTCCTGAATCCAGGGCCGGTGCTTTATCCACTGCACCACCTAGTTGCCCCCCAGTATCGTACTCTTTAGAAAGTAATTTGTAATTATGCAAGAAATTAGCAAGAAAAAAAGTATATACGTTTTGACTCATTTGTATTACTAGGACTCTGTCTGAAGGTCATCCATAGGAGAAAAATTTTCTGTGTAAAAATAGTCCAACACTACTATTATTTACAATGAGGGGGAAAACCTGGAAATAAACTAGACATCTGGGGACTGGCAATGAGCTGAATAACTATGGAGCTTCTTACCAATGCCCCTCCCCCTTCCTCTTTCTGCCTCCTGGCTGGAAGCTGACTGCCCACTTCCCTAAGGTTGGGTTCCTTTAGTTACTGCCTCCCTCACCACCACCTCCCACCATATACTACACTCCCTAACCCCAGTACAAGGCAAACAGGGCTGCTCACACCTTTTGGATGATCAAAGATTCAAGATGGTTCTGGAGGAGAGAGTGAGACTGGTGACTTTGAAAAGCCTTGCCACATTTAAATACAATTCACTGCAAGTCATGACATGACACCCCCCCCCCCCATATCATGGTCTTCTTCAAGACCAAAGGACAAACAACAACCAACATTCTGTAACAGCTGTCCCACTGGGGCCCCAACTGGTCAGCTCCAGTTGGGCAACGGCTCCTTTTTTTCATCTCCCTCTTCCCTCTTCCCCCCATAGAGGGAATCATACTCTACATGTGGGCTCTCTGCCCAAAGGAATATTTTGCTGAAACCCCACAAGATGTTTTGGGGTTTAGATGCTAGATTTCTTCTAAGGAGAACTCCTTAAACCCAAATAATTTTGGCTCTCATAGATTCACCCACAATAGCCCAGGCCTCATTTGGCCAATGTTTGGCCTCCTAATGTCTCAGAATGGGAGTAAATAGCAATAGTTTCTATTTTGGCCAGAAACCCTGACAGTCTTCCCTACCCCCTTCTATTTATTTATTTAGATTCTTTTTAGCTAGGTAAAAGAGGCTTTATGTAATGTGAGGATCCCTGGGCCCCACCAATAGCTGACCGTTACAGTTTGTGGGTCTTCTATTTGCCCTGAATCCAGAAGTATGCTGGAGCTGGCTCATACTGGCAATTTTCAGTGTGGGCATTTATGTTTTGAAAATTAGCAAAGTAGGTATCAGGGTTTGATTTATTGTTAATTGTTTAGACTTCATAAATTGAAGGAGAGGGGCAGCTAGGTGGCGCAGTGGATAAAGCACCAGCCCTGGGTTTAGAAGGACCTGAGTTCAAAGCTGGCCTCAGACACTTGACACTTACTAGCTGTGTGACCCTGGGCAAGTCACTTAACCCCAACTGCCTCACCAAAAAACAACAACAACAAAACCCATAAATTGAAGGAGAGAATGTTAATGTTAATAATGCAGATTACTGGAGTCAGGAGTACCTGAGTTCAAATCTGGCCTCAGACACTTAACACTTACTAGCTGTGTGACCCTGGGCAAATCACTTAACCCCAATTGCCTCACTAAAAAAAAATAATAACAATAATGCAGATTAAACCTACAAGTGTGTTATAAATGTATATGTATTTATGTAAATATATACATATGTGTGTGTGTATATATACACACAGAGGAAAACTGTTTGTTAAACATTTAACAGCAACATTCCTCCTTGCAGCTGAACATCCTTTTGTGTTATCTCCCCTAAATATTTTAGAATATAAGCTCCTTTAGAGTAGACTGTCTCATTTTTTTTCTGTTTGTAACCTCAGTGCTTAGCACAATACTTGACACATAGTGAATGTTTTTTCCTTTATTTATTCCTTAGTTAACCAAAATATATTTACTCAGCCATAGCAAGAGAAGGCTTAGCACAGGTTCTCTTACTCTGAGTCGCCAGGCAAGGGAACCTGTTTCCCTATCCCTTCCTCCATGTTTGTGTACTCTTCTTCTCTGTTTATTTATTTTTTTGGGTTTTTTTTTTTTTGGTTTTTGCAGGGCAATGAATGAGGGTTAAGTGACTTGCCCAGGGTCACACAGTTAGTAAGTGTTAAGTGTCTGAGGCCAGAGTTGAACTCAGGTCTTCCTGAATCCAGGACCAGTGCTTTATCCACTGTGCAATCTACCTGCCCCTATGTACTCTTCTTCTCACAACCCCCACTTATAGTATGGAATAAGTTCCACTTCCTTCTTCCCCATTTCTTTCCTAATGTATTCTCTTTTTCCACCCTTTTCTTTCCTCTATTAAAGCAATCAAAAGAGAACCAAATTACCTCTAGTTCCTCTGTAACCTCTGAAGTCATTTGAATTCTAAAGGGACACTTCACCCTCTTTTAATAATGGCTTCATTATCATTACTCCCTTCAAACTTTTCAAGGTGTCACAGTGAATAGAGTATAAGCCTGAAGTCAGGAAGACTCATCTTCCTAAATTCAAATCTGGCCTCAGACATTTACTAAATATGTGGCCTTGGGAAAATTGCTTAACTCCATTTGCCTCAGTTTCCTCATCTTTAAAATAAACTGGAGAAAGAAATGGATATCACTCTATCCCTAAATCAATATATTTGCCAAGAAAACCCCAAATGGAGTCATAAAGAATCAGACACTGCTGAAATGACTGAAAAACAACAATAACTACTTAAATGTATTTAACTTTATAAGTTCATCTTAAATCCTGTTTGCAAATTTTGTATTTCAAAGTTTCTCTTAGCTATTATGTTTTAATAAGGAATGTTTGAAAGTCTTCTATAACCTTAAAGATTCATTTTTTCTTCTTGGGGGATTATACTTTGTCTATCAGGGTAAGATATTTTTGTCATAATCTTTTCTTTTTTGCAATATTATATTCCAAGTTTTTCTCTACTGCAAAGTAGTTTCTGCCAAATCTTGTGTGAACCTGGCTGTGATTCCTTAGTGTTTGAATTCTTTCTTTCATGACGATTAGCAGTATTTTTTCTTTCACCTGAAAGCTCTAAATTTTAGCTATGTTACTGCTAGGAGTTTTTATTTTAGGGTTTCTTTCTAGAGGTATTCAGTAATTTGTTTTTTCTATTTTCACTTTATCTTCCAATTTTTATTTATGATTTCTTGGAATTGCATCTGGATTTCTTGGAATTTTTTGGTCATGATTTTTAGGTAGTCCAATGATTCTTAAATTAGCTCTCCTTGACTCGCTTTTTAGGTCAGTTCTTTTTTGAAAGTAGATATATTGGGGGGCAGCTAGGTAGCACAGTGGATAAAGCACAGTCCCTGGATTCAGTAGGACCTGAGTGCAAATATGGCCTCAGACTATTGATACTTACTAGCTGTGTGACCCTGGGCAAGTCACTTAACCCTCATTGCCCCGTTTGGAAAAAAAAGAAAGTAAGTAGATATATTACATATATCTTTCAATCTTTGAATTTGTTCTGGTGTTTCTTATTGTCTCATGGAATTATTTAGTTCTCTGGGATCCATTCTCTTTTTCAGAGATGGTGCTAGTCAGATCACATTTTTCCCCTTCTGTTCTGAGCTATTTCTTTTCCTTGAGAACTCTTATTTCACTTACAATTCTATTTTTCCTCCTCTTGTTTCATTCCTTCTAAGTACTCAGAGCTTGTGAGAGCTTGTGGCTAAGTTATTTTTTTCTGAGGTTTTATTTATAATTATCATGCAGATACTCTTTTTTAGATTTGCCTCTTGGATATCAATTGCCCTTTATATTTCTTTAGTGTTTTCCTCTCTTTACTCATATCTCCAATTTCAGTTCCTGATTTGTTTGCGGGGAGGGGGAGTTGAGGGTGGTGGTAGGGGGGTATATCTAGGGTCTGGTACATCTTCTATCCACATTCCTGAATGGGGTAGTCAGGTCCTATTTTGCCTGATAGGAATTTTCTGGGTTCCTATCACTGGCTTCCATCTTTCCTACTGTATCTACTCCCTGAGTGCTGGCAGGTTTCAGCAGGCATACTGATTTTTCTCTTTCAATTTTTTGATGATCATTCAATCTGGCACATGTTTTAAAAGATAACTACAAGAGACTATGTGGGAAATCTGAGTTCCTCTATACCTTTCATACTGACATCTTTAGCCAAAGTCTAATTTTAAAATATCTTAATTATATAGCTTTTTTGGAGGTATCACTCTATCCCTAAATCAAAATTTTCAGGTATGGACTTTTGTTAATGCACTATTTGAAGGCTAATCTTTTTCTTCTAAAAAAAAAATCTCCAACAGAATACTCACTTTTCTGGGAAACTGAATCTGTAATCTAAGAATATGTATATTTAAATTGTAGTTTTCTGTTCCAACTTCATCAATTCTTTCTAGTCTTGATTTAGAAATCCAGGGAGAACCTAATTGGTGTGTAACACAGGTATAGCCCATATAATGCATATTCCATGTGATGCATGGGATCTTGCATTTGTATAAGAAGCCTGCACCAGCTTGGATGCTACCTTCCTTAAGCCCACAGAAAGACAGTGTGTCATTAAATTAATTATCAAAATAAGGAATGCAACATCAGATTCCTCTACTGGCTACACGTGGCTATCTGTGCTCTCTCCACCAGCCAAGTCTTTCTGTCTGTTACTCTGGTACCTGAATGAAATAGCCTTCCTAAAGCTGAAGTATCCCTATTGGCCACCAGAGGGTATTTAGCCTTCAAATACTCAGACTATTTCCCCTTCTAGCAAGCAGGGGCATAGTAGGGCAGTGCAGTGAGGGATTTAGGTGGCATCATGGAGAAAGTGCTAGAGCCAGAATGAGGAAAATCTTAGTTCAAATCCTGGCTCAGAAAGCTACTACCTGTGAGATCTTGATTGAGTCTAATGTAAAGAGCTTTGCAAAATTGAAAGTCCTATCTAAATGTTACCTATTATTATTACTATAACTGAATTATCCAGCTCTTTAGGGCTCTGAATAGAAGCTAAGAAAGTTTAATACAGGGGAAAGGTTATGGTGTTTTAAGTGAGAAGACCAGGATTAATTTTCAGCTCTGGAGCTTACTACCTACAAGACCTTGGATAAGTCATTGAACCTCTCTGAGACTCAGTTTCCTCATCTATGACATCTATGAAATAAGATGCTGGACTCAATGACCTACAAGATTCCATTCAGTTTTATTTTATTTTATTGTGGGACAATGAGGGTTAAGTGACTTGCCCAGGGTCATACAGCTAGTAAATGTCAAGTGTCTGAGGTCAGATTTGAACTCAGGTCCTTTTGAATCCAGAACCAGTGCTTTATCCACTGTACCACCTAGCTGCCCCCAATTCAGTTTTTTTGTTTTTTGTTTTTTAGTGAGGCAACTGGGGTTAAGTGACTTGCCCAGGGTCACACAGCTAGTAAGTGTTAAGTGTCTGAGGCCGGATTTGAACTCAGGTACTCCTGACTCCAGGGCCGGTGCTCTATCCACTGCACCATCTAGCTGCCCCCCCCATTCAGTTTTAAATGTATGATCTTCTGAAAATGAATTTTGTTAAAGAACGAATTTATGACTTGTCCCCAACCCACATTTATAATTTCTTTTTGGTTCAAACAACTCCCCATATTCATAGAACACAGTTCCTCAATTTACTCTGCACAGATAGAATTACTAGTCATAGAATAAAATGCCAAAGTAATTGACTTTATGAATTGATGCAGAGTAGAGTAAGAACCTTGGAAACAATTTACAGAATAACAACAACACTGTAAAGAAAAACAACTTTTAAAGACTTACCAGTAAATGAATCTCCTATCTCCTCTAAGACAGAGAGGAAATGAACTCAAGGTGCAGAATGGGATTTACATTTTCTGACATGGATAATGTGGGAATTTGTTTTGCTCGACTGGCTCTTAGCATAGTGCATGGTACATAATAGACTCTTAATAATGTTTATTGACTGATTGACTATGTATATTTTTTACAAGGTAATGTTTGCCTTTTTTTCTACTGAGGAAGGAGTTAGGAGAGAAAAGGGGGCTAGTAATAAGGTAAACAAAAGAAAAAGAAAAAGGAAGAAAAGAAGCATTTTTAAATGTACAAAAAGAAGAAGGAAAGCAAGAAGGAAATGGACAAGCTGGACAGCTTTAAAAGCTCTCTCTTGAATTTTGTATATTTATGGAAGTATGTATGTGTATATATATATATTAATGTAACATATATGCATATATATTTAAAATGAAAAGCCAGCTATATATGAGATTCATAGTTTCATATACAATCCTCTTTTTCTGTTTAATTTGTTTATGGAAATATTCATTTTAGGGTGTTAGTTAATTTCAAGATAAAAAACTAGAAAAATATAGAAAAGAAAACAAATAAACCAAGATATTCCCCCATTGGAGCATCCATCCAGTTGCCTTCTGAAACTCTTCACATGCCTTCTCATGACAGAAAGCAGATAAAGAGAAGCAGGGAGAGGGGACAATACGTGAGGCCTGACTTGGTCATATCAAGAGAAGGCTTAGCACAGGTCCTCTTACTCTGAGTTGCCCACAGCAGTCTTCTGGGCAAGAAGTGTGAGAAATTGTAGAAGGAGAATGCTGTTCTCCTTTTCATCTGACCAGAGAGAAAGAGAGAGACAGAGACAGAGACAGAGACAGAGACAGAGAGACTCTGTGTGTGTGTGTGTATGTGTGTGTGTGTGTGTGTGTGTGTGTCTTTAAGTTCTAATTCCCAGTCACTGATCTGGTCTTGGCTCTGAACACTGATCCCTTGTGGTCTTTACTCCTGCATGTTCCCAATCATGGTAAATAGAGGCACTGAGTTACTGTTACGGGAAACTCAGGAGTCTTATTCGCAATGCCCATTGCCAATTGTGCCCATGGCAGGTAACTAACCCCAAGTTAACCGACCCAACTCTTCTCATTGTCCACCCCAAATAATAGATATGAAGTGTCTCTCAAGGGAAAGGACAAAGAAATGGATAATTTGGAAACCACAATCTCCCCACACAGGTTTTGCCAATTCCCAATATTTCACCAATCTGTTTTCTCTGTAAGGACTTCAAAAAAGCCCCTCTGTTCCCCACAGGGAAAGAACAGTATTCTAGATTACTTAGTAAAGGTACTTTTGTCCTTTCTTGCATCTTCAAGAAATTTTTTCTTTATCTTTGTAGTTTTGAAATATGGCAATAATGTCCTCTGAGTTAAACTTTAGGCTTATATAATGTTGCTTATTCTTTTTTTGTTGTTGTTGGTGGTGGTTTTTTTGGTTTTGCTTTTTAGTGAGGCAATTGGGGTTAAGTGACTTGCCCAGGGTCACACAGCTAGTAAGTGTTAAGTGTCTGAGACTGGATTTGAACTCAGGTACTCCTGAATCCAGGGCCAGTGCTCTATCCACTGTGCCACCTAGCTGCCCCTATGTTGCTTATTCTTAATAATTCTGGGAGTTTTTATTATTCATTTAAATATAAGGTCTAGATTTTATTCCTTTAAAATTTTTTTTATTCCTATTTAATGTTTTTTAGTACACTAATCATTCTAAGATTTCAGTTTCTAGGTCTAGACTCAAGGTTGATGTCATTCTCCAGCACCCTCTCCAACTGTAGTGTTATAGAAATAGCACATGTATGGGGGCGGCTAGGTGGCACAGTGGATAAAGCACCAGCCCTGGATTCAGGAGTACCTGAATTCAAACCCGGCCTCAGACACTTGACACTTACTAGCTGTGTGACCCTGGGCGAGTCACATAACCCCCACTGTACCGCCAAAAAAAAAAAAAAGAAATAGCACATGTAGGGGGCAGCTAGGTGGCACAGTGGATTAGCCCTGGATTCAGGAGACCTGAGTTCAAATCTGGCCTTAGACACGACACTTACTAGCTGTGTGACCCTGGGCAAGTCACTTAACCCCCCATTGCCCAGCAAAAAAAAGAAAAAGAAAAAGAAAAAAGAAATAGTACATGTTTAGGAGTTGAGAGGTGAATTCAAATCCTACCTCTAAAATTTACTAATGTGTACTTAGGCACACCATTTAGCCTTTTGGAGACTCAGTCTCCTCATCTGTAAAATGGAGATAACACATGTGGTACTTATCTCTCAGGGCTGTTGGGGGAAGTATCAAGTTCTGGTTTGTTCTATTTTAATTTCATTATCTAATGACCTTGGCATTGCTGTATATGTATCCTAATATCTAATGACTGCAATCTTGTTTTACTTCTTGTGTATTATTTGTTTTATAAAGTTTTTTCCATTATCTCAGATTTTTTAGCTTAATTAAAATCTTTCTTTAGTTCCTTTATAATATCTGTTCTCGAATAGTGTCTGTCTCACCACAATTTTTTGTGGTGTTTTTTGTGCTTCATTGACATGGATTTTTCCTTTTTTCCCTCTTTTTGTATTGCAAAATTCAAATTTTATTATTTGTATTCCCTTGATTTCTTCATTGTCTTTCAAATGTTTTTGTTTTGTTTTTCTTGTCATTTTGAGAATTTTTTTCCCTTTTAATTCATGTGTAAATCCTCAAAGATTTTAGTAAACTACAAGCCAGTCATTTGTATAAAAACAGTGATTTAATGAATATTAGAAGAAAGTCCTTAGAGGTTTTGATGGACTCCAAGCCCCAAGGAGGCAGATTTTGGCTCAGTTGAAGGAAAAACTTTTTTTTTCTTGGTATTATTTTATTTATTTTCCAATTACATGTAAAGATTGTTTTCCACATTTATTTCTGTAAGATTTTGAGTTCCAAATTTTTCTCCCTCCCTTCTTTCCCCACTCCTGCAATTAGATGTATATATTATGCATGCATGTATGCATATGTGTATGTGTGTATATATACATACACTATACACACACAATCATGTTATACATATTCAAGGAAAAACTTCTGAACCATGAGAGCCAGGTGTGCTAGAGCCAGCTGAAACTAGCTTGGGAGAGCTGATTGTTAAATTTTCATGGTGGCATTTACACCTTACACACTGGCTAATGCTACAAATCAGGCTTTGATTTAGTATTTGGTTGATCGACTATAGTCTACTAGAGTTTAGACTCTAGATTTAAGAAAATAATGGAGAAAATGTTAATATTGCAGGTTAAAGTGTGTTGTGTACATGACCCCTGCCTGAAAAGAGCCTGTTAAACATTTACCAGCACATCCCTGATTAGAGCTGTGCAAAAAAAAAAAAAAAAAGTAATGGACTACTTCAGGGGCATAGTGAGGGGCACCAAAACAATGCTCTATAAAGACTGGTTGAAGGAACTAGGGGTATTTGGCCTGAAGAAGTTGCGAGTTCCCCAGTATGGAGATGTTCAAGTAAAGTCTGAGTAATCACTTTTGGGAATGCTGTAGATGAGACTCAGGCTTCAGAAGAGCTATATTACCTTTGAGGTCTAGTCCAACTCTGATTCTATGATTCAATGATATGGTAGGTAAAAAAACTTAAAGTAATCTTAGGATTGATTGACATGTGCATAAAACTAAATTTTTTCAAAGGCAGCAGTGCAAAGGATAGAGCACTGGAGTTGGAGAAAGAAAACGTGGGTTTGAATCCCAGCTTTGCTACTTATTCCTGTTGTGACCTTGAACAAATCATTTAAGCTCTCTGGTCCTCAATTTTCTCATCTGTAAAATGGGAAGATTGGATTAGATGGGCTCAGAGGTTCTTTTCAATTCTTTTTGTTTTGTTTTGTTTTTTTGCAGGCAATGGGGGTTAAATGACTTGCCCAGGGTCACACAGCTAGTAAGTGTCAAGTGTCTGAGGTCAGATTTGAACTCAGGTACTCCTGACTCCAGGGCCAGTGCTTTAACCACTGCACCAGCTAGCTGCCCCAGTTCTTTTCAATTCTAAAGAGCATAGTGAGGGGCACCAAAACAATGCTCTATAAAGACTGGTTGAAGGAACTAGGGGTATTTGGCCTGAAGAAGTAAAGGCTTAGAGGTGCCATGATCACTGCCTTCATATATTTGAAGGGTTATCATATAGAACAGGGTTTAGATGTAGTCTGTGCAGCCATAGATGGCAGAACAAAGACTAATAATAAGTCAAAGGTACAGGAATGCAGATTTCAACATAACAGTTAGACTAGATTAGCCTTTGAGTTCCTTTCCAATTTTGTAAGGGGAAACTCAGAATTGTCCCAATATATAATAGTCTAACTTAAGTGGTGATAAGTTTCCAGTCACTGGAGGTCTTCAAACAGAGGCTAGATAACTACTTATCAGACATTCTGAAGAGGAAGTCATGCTATAAGGGTTTGTGTGTGTGTGTGTGAGAGAGAGAGAAAGACAGAGAGAGAGAGAGAGAGAGGAGAGAGAGAGAAATTCAGATTCCTAGATCCTTACTAACTCTGTTAGGAATTTATCCTGTTATGAAGTATAAAGGAATGTATAACTTTCTCTATTGACTGTCTAAGCTTACCCATCTCCCTATGAATTAGCATATGCCATACTGACTCAAGGGATATATTATGTCCTTGAGTACCTAGCAGAGCATCAGTTCTAGAAGGTACGAAATGGGAGGCCCCATCTATCTGTGGGGAGCTTATAAAAACTGAGATTACATTGTTCCGGGGTGATCAGATTATGAGGGTCAGTGAATAAAAACTGATCTCAGGGGGCAGCTAGGTGGCGCAGTGGATAGAGCACCGGCCCTGGAGTCAGGAGGACCTGAGTTCAAATCCAGCCTTAGACACTTAACACTTACTAGCTGTGTGACCCTGGGCAAGTCACTTAACCCCAATTGCCTCACTAAAAAAAAAAAAAAAAGAAAAAAAACTGATCTCAGACTAAGCTAAGTGGGTTGTGATTCTTGGCTACCTCATATCTTAACTTTTTGGGGGGGGGCAGGGCAATGAGGGTTAAGTGACTTGCCCAGGGTCACACAGCTAGTAAGTGTCAAGTGTCTGAGATCGGATTTGAACTCAGGTCCTCCTGAATCCAGGGCTAGTGCTTTATCCACTGTGCCACCTAGCTGCCCACATATCTTAACTCTTAAAGAACAACATCCAAGTGCAGAGAATAGAGATCAGTGTGGACTGAGCCATTTACTTACCATTTATTTAGACATAAGTAGATTTATTTGGACATAAATAGGCTAAAAGGTATTTCTCTCTTTTAGAAGAGGATAAAAGAGCCAGGTATTAAGGAACTCTGTTTCCCATATCCCCAGCCTAACTAGATAATCAGCTATTTTCTATTATCTGAGTAGATATTCTTTCTCATTGGCATACATAATAAAAGTCTGAATTTTTTCTTTTACCTATTTTTGGCAAGAATTACTTTGCCAAGGACTTTATTGTTTCCTAATTATGTATCTTTTTTTCCTTCCTAATTTTAATGACCTACTTAAAGAATGAGCTCTCTCTCATCCATGTCAAAGAATCATCATTCATTTTGTGGTTCTCCTCATTTACTGGAAGCCTATTTTCTTTTGAGCAATTTTCCCTGAAAAGTTACCAAAAAACACATTTATTTTCTGTTGGCCTGTCATTCTATTTTTTCCTTCTTATTCAGAATTGTCTTCTCTGAAAGATTTTGATTATTGTAATATATGTGTATATTCCAGTATCTGAACTGGTCATATAGGACTAACACTTTTGTATAGGTAAAAACTGGAGAGTAAAGGAGTTTAGTTATAAAGGAGAGTGAATCAAGAGAGTCAATGTTTTATGTAAGGAGGTGTGTAGTATGTGGTATATTTTATTTTGCCCAAGTAGCTTATGTGTGTCCATATGAGCTTGTCTAGATGTAACTCTCAGAAATGCCTGAATAGTTATCTCTTGAGTCTCCTTCACCCACCCTTCTCCAAGATGACTTTGATTCCTGCCCAAAAGGGAGGCAGGAGATTGGGGCCAGAGGATACTGGGCTAGAATTATGTCAATTTGCCCTACTTTCAATATTATTGGTCTAGAGGAATTTAATTTTTAGATTCAAAGCTGAATTTCTTATGGCTTAACGCTTAATGAGGAAGAAAGAAGTGCCCCAAGCTATAAATCCAAGGCTTACCTCTCTTCCTAACAAATGACAATTCCACAATAAACATACATAGGAAATAGCAAATAAACCCATTAATCCAAGCCAATAGCAAACAGAATTCAGAAAAGTTATAAAGATGGGAATATACCAGGCAATACCCAGAGTGAATGAGCTTTCCCATTGGCAGCAAGATAAGTCAGCTCCACAGAGAGAAAAAAACCCTATATCTCACCCAAAGGGATATTCTTTGAAGTCTCTAATATAGCAAGCAGAAGATAGGGAAATGATTGAGATGCCAGTTCCTTTATATGGTAGCTTCTTCCAGAGTCTTTCTCTCCCTCCAGAAATCAGAAGAAAATCTAGGCCTACTTATCTTCTTTCTTGAAGCTGGAAGCCAGAAAACCTCTCCTCTCCCAAGCTCTCATCAACTCTGAACATTGGGTAGTCAATCTCCATCAGTCAGGAGGGGCCTATGCAAATGGTCTTTGAGGTACCAGTTACATTTCCAGATCCCCATCCCTACAATTCATCATACATACATTTTATTTATGGGGTAAGTCAATGATATTAGCTCCTAAATATTGTTCTATCAGCTAGCATGTCTCTTCAATGTACTTCTAACTATCTGTTTCCCCAGTATGGAACAAGGAAAGCTTTATGAAGGAGGTATCATTTGATTTAGGCCTTAAAAGATGGGCAAGGTTTCACTAGCGAGGAGGGTATTCTAAATGGAGAGGAAAGCATGAGCAAGTACATAAAGATTCAGGAGTTTAGGGCACAAGGAAATGTTGGTTAGTTAAGAAATAGCTAGTTTGATGCTGAGTGAAGTGAGCAGAACCAGAACATTGTACACAGTAACAGCAACATTGTGTGATGATCAACTGTGATAGACCTTGCTCTTCTCAGCAGTGCAATGATCCAAGACAATTCCAAAAGACTGATGATGAAAAATGCTCTCCACATCCAGAAAAAGAAGTGTAGAATCTGAATGCAAATCAAAGCATACTATTTTCACTTCTTTGTTGTTGTTTTGTTGTTATTGTTTCTTGAGGTGTTCCCCTTTTCTTCTGATTCTTCTTTCACAACATGACTAATGTGGAAATACATTTAACATGATTAACCATATATAACCTATTTCAGATTGGTTGCTGTCTTGGGAAGGGGGAAGGGAAGGAATGGAAGGGGGAAAATTTGGAACTTAAAATATTATAAAAATGAAGGTTGGGCAATTAGGTGTCACAGTGGATAAAGCACTGGCCCTGGATTCAGGAGGACCTGAGTTCAAATCCATCCTCAGACACTTGATACTTACTATATGATCCTGGGTAAGTCATTTAACCCTCATCGCCCCACAAAGAATAAATAAATTAAAAATTTTTAAATGTTAAAAACTATTTTACATGGAATTGGAAAAAATAAAATACTATTAAGATTGCAAAAAAAAAAGGAAGGCGCCAGTTTATAGAAACTCTTGAGAACCAGAATAAGGAATTTGAATTTTAACTATTGAGAATGGGAAAATGCTAGTTATTTTTAAACAAGAAAATAAGATAATAAAAATATGTGTAGATGATAGATTTGGGGTGAGGGAGAAACTGCAGGTGAAGAAACCAAACATAGAGAAGTGGAAAAGAAGGCTTTGTTCAGTCAGGATCTCAGTTTGAACTTTGACTTTTTCATTTACTACCTTGTGAGCTTGGACAAATGACTCCCCTTTCTCTGAGCTTCAGTTTCCTTATTTGTAAAATGAAGGATTTAGTCTAGATGAAGGGTTCTTAACCTTTTTTGTGTCATGGACCCCTTTGGCAGATTGGTAAAGTCTATCAACCCCTTCTCAGAATAATGTTTTAAAATGCATCAAATAAAACACATAGCTTTATAAAGGAAATCAATTATACTGAAAGACAGTTATCAAAAAAAATTTTTTTAAAAACAAGTTAATAAACCCCAGGTTAAGAACCCCCGCACATGAGGGCAGCTAGGTGGTTCAGTGGATAAAGCACCGGCCCTGGATTCAGGAGGACCTGAGTTCAAATCCTGCCTCAGACACTTGACACTTACTAGTTGTGTGACCCTGGACAAGTCACTTAATCTCCATTGCCCTGCAAAAAAAAAATAAATCACCACCACCACCACAACAAAAACAAAACCCTGCACTAAATGATCTCTACAGTCCCTTCCAGATCTAGATCCTGTGGAAGTCATGATCCTCTAGATTATAAGGGCATGAACTAGAAAAGAAATGCAAAGGAAAAAATGGATTCAAGAGACATGATCAAGGAATAATGAGGGGAAAAAGAGCATGGAGAGTCAGTGATGATTCCTTCCAGTAGGAAAATCAGCAGGGCAAGCCAATTTGGAGGGGGAGAAGATGAGCTTCGCTTTAGACATGAAGAGCTAGCTGAAAAGTTAGGTAGAAGTGCCCAGCAGGCAGTTGGAGATGTTAGGAAACATGAGCCACTTAATGTCTTTCAGTCTGTCTCCTCATCTGTTAAACAAGGAAGTTGTATTCGATGACCTCTAAGGTTCCTTGCAGGTCTAAATCTATGAACCTATAATTCCCCTCTGATGGCATTGTCACAATGACTGTACTGGTGCCCACTTCCTGAAGGCCAGGTGTGTTACATTTCATCCCTCCCTTAAGGTTGCTTGGTATCCTTAAGGGGATCAAGGGCAGGGTGACTAGGCTTCCTGCCACTGACTCCAGACCCTTCCCATAGTGTTCCCTCCATTCTAGGACTTCTTTTGTACCCGATTTCCATTTAACCACTTGGATTAGTTGGATTAGTTTTAACAAAGCAATATTTACTTTAAAGGTATAATAATAAATATGCAAACATACTCTCTAGCATAGCATATAATGCTACTCTACAAAACCTCATATTCTGGAGAGGGGAAGAGGATTAGGTTCACAGTTTAGTTTAGATCCTAAATAGCACAGTCCTCAACTCAAGTACAACACCACTTGAGTTCCAAAACCCTGCACCCTGGCTTCTCAGAACTTCCTTGCTGGACTGGCTGGCTACAACCTCTGGCCTGAAATCCTGACTCCAAATTTGCCATGGCTCAGTGGATTTTACCTCCTGCACCTGAAAGTGAGGATAAACAAAATGGACCAAACAGAGCATCTCATCAGGATTTACAAACTAGATTATATACATCCAGATTATTACCAGGATATGGAAATATATTTCTTAATTAAGGCACTTAAGCCTGCATGTGAAACTCCTTAGGCAGTAGAACAGAGCATGAAATCAGATTCTATTAGAACTGAATTAAATGCACCTGTTTTTAAAAAGCAAAGATTTCTTGTTTATAGATGTGATGGGGTCATATTTTGTGATGAAAGTAAAATTAATATAAGTGAGTACTGGTTCTTACTTTATATATGGGAAAATGGCAGTGTATTTTCAAATTAAACAACATTATTTCATAATTTAAAAATCCACAACCATTTAAAACAATAATAAAAATAATTTAGAACAAAAGGACTCTCCAAGTTAGGAAATTTGGAAAAGGTAGGATTTCCTTTCCTTCAAAATCACTGTGCTATGTTGATTTTGATCTGAAGCTATCATCCCCTAGTGGCAGTCTTAAAGTCAGGAAATCAATATGAATCCAGGAATATTTAATACTGATCAATCATTACTCAGAGTATTTATAGTTGCATCAATATTTCTCAATTAATTAATGAATTCTTTTAGTCAATTATAATTACCCTATATATGACAATCTTACAAATCGGCTGCTTGCTAATTCTTTTAAAATTCACTAAAAATTCTTTGATTTCATACTTAATTCATTATAAAACTAATGGATTAGAATCCTGTTATAATATAATTTGTTATTGCAGAGACTCAAATATAACATGAGTCAAAGTAGATTTCCCTGAAGGTGGCATTACTGTTGTTTGTCCTTCATTCTCAAAAAGGACCATAGCTTAACTCACAGTGAGGGAGAGCTGTGCAAGGTCATGTGAGTGAGATTTTCCCCATCCCTTAGTTATAAGAGATTTACCATAGTTATAAGTGATTTGATTAAGATAATAATCAATATATTAACTAAAAAATTGTGATTTATTCTATTTAATATAGATTATGTAAGGTCAAAAGGTTAAGTCTTTTCTCATATTTCCTAATTTTCCAATGTCAAGCATTAGGTAATATCACAAGATCTAGTAGTCAGCAATACTATATTTTAATAATCACAAGTAACATACTTTCCTATAAGAGTTCACATTGCTGACCAGTGGCCTGACAATGACCCACCCTATTGTCATCATAATGCTGACATTTATAGTCATTTAGGTAATTCCTCATATTTCCTAAGAATATGTTTTAATTTTAGAAACACAACTAATGATATAATGCTGTACAAGTGTAAATTTTGGAAGGGTATATAAACCCATGGATTGTGTAATTCTGTGTCTTTCAGGTGCAATGCCTGGATGATTGGCTTTATTGGGAGGCTAAAACCCTCTCAATAAATCTATTGGCTTTGTTGGGGGACTAACCCTCTCTCAATAAACCTATTTGCTTCAGCCTGGAAACATTGTTGTTTTTGTTCTTCTGTCGAACTTAAAAATTTTCCCGACAGTCACCAGCCTCACTCTCTCCTCCAGAGCCATCTGGGTCCAGTGGCAAGATATACAGCAGGATGACTAGAAATGGCCCAAGATGAACAAGTAGTTTAAGGCACCAGATTCAAGGTTGCTCCTGTCCTAACAGAGTGTTCTAGTCTCCATATGGAGGTGCAGGTTCATATCCCACACCTGACTCCTGAGGTGCCGTTGTAGAGCACTAAGGGAGTGAGAAGTCTAGCTACATACCGGCTGTATGTAGCTGTTTGACCTTCAGAAATGTTCTTCAACTCTCTAACCATTAGTTCAAAAGGAAATTGTAGATGAAGACTCTAACCTCAGCCATGGCCACTCCCTGATCTCAGAAATTTTAGCATAGGAGCCTGGGACAACAGATTATCTATCACTTGTTGTTCAATCATTTACAACTCTGTGACCCCATTTGGGGTATTCTTGGCAAAGATACTGGAGTTGTTTGCCATCTCCTTCTTCAGCTCATTTTACAGAAGAGGAAACTGAGGCAAACAGGGTTAAATGGCTTGCCCAGGATCACACAGCTAGTAAGTATCTGAGGCCGGATTGGAACTCAGGCCTTCCTGACTCTATCCACTGTGCCACCTAGCTGCCCTAAATCTATCACTGCCCTATCACTTATCAGTTCTAAACCGATCTCTTTATATATTGGGACATACTTTGCCAGCAATTTAATTGGCAGATACAGTCCTATCATGGGGACATATGCTAGAAATCCCCTATTGCTTACCCTCTCTAAACACAAAACATAACTGGAGAATACAAAAAACACATGAAAGGGAAAAAATCTGGGAGATCAGACCCCCATGATCCTGCCAAACAGCCTGCTCTGGTCTTTCTTCTCTCTTGTATTCACAAACTAGTAGAACAGGGCTTTTGGAGTATGCTCAGATTACCTAACAGGGAGGACCTCTTCATCCCCTACCTGTGAGCAAGGGTAACCTAATTTGGTGTCTAACCAGAAGAGATCACATCTTTAAGGCGGCAAGGCCATGCATAAAATAGTCCCTCTTTCTGGCTTACTGCAGCACCTTCCTAATGAATCTTCACCCTCGGGGCAGGAGAGAGGAAGCAGGAAGAACATAACAGGGGATTAAGTCAATTTGATGTGTGTAAGGTGGCACTTCAGTGTTTTCATTGGCACTTCTCTGGTTATTTAGAGAGTCTGAAGAACTTTTCAAGTGATAAACAATGTGAATTTTCTCTTTCAAAAATTGTCTGGTCTTTTCCTTTGGTTCTATCCTATTTGGAACTGGACCAACAAACACTGGGAGGTATGCAAACACTCCTCCTCTGGGGGAAGAATAGTAGGAATACAAGTTAGGAACTAAGGAAGAACAAATGCAAAGACCAGGCTGGTATGTACCAAGATTTCCTTAGAGCAGAGATGCCAAATAAGCAACCGGAAGGGAGTGTGGTCCACAACATTCCTGAGGGTTGCCTGAACCAGATTAAAATGTAACTCCTACCTGATTTTAATGTATTGATGTATTGATAAAAAAAAAAAAAAGATTTATAAATATGTGGGGTTTTCTGAGTCAACATGTGGCCCATGGAAATCATTATTACAATTTAGTGGCCTGGTTTCTATTTGAGTTTGACACCCCAGCTTTAGAGAATTAAAACCTCAAGAGTTGAGATAGATTAATGAGAAAAAACTAGTTGCTCTGGGGGCAGCTAGGTGGCACAGTGGATAAAGCACTAGCCTTGGATTCAGGAGGACTTGAGTTCAAATCCAGCCTCGGACACTTGACACTTGCTAGCTGTGTGACCCTGGGCAAGTCACTTGACCCTCATTGCCCTGCCAAAAAAGAAAAAACAACTAGTTGTTCCAAGCAGAGCCTCAGGCCAGAAGGTCAGTATCAGGTAAGTGGAAAGAAAGAGGGTGTCAAGAAATGACTGATTTGGGCAGTTAGGTGGCACAGTGGATAGAGCACTGGCCCTGGAGTCAGGAGTACCTGAGTTCAAATCTGGCCTCAGACACTTATCACTTACTAGCTGTGTGACCCTGGGCAAGTCACTTAACCCCAATTGCTTCACCAAAAAAACAAAAAACAAACAAAAACAGAAATGACTGATTCAATTTGTCTTTCCAGTCCCTTCCCACCCTGACTCCCTAACCCATGCTGTGCCATGGGGCAGGTCCAATACGGTCCCTGACCCTGAGTAAACTATAGATACTACTAGCTATTTTTCTCTCTTTATGTATAATGTCCCAACAGTTAGGTGGTGCAATTGGCTAGAACCCTGGGCTTGGAATCAGGACGGCCTGAATTCAAATATGGCTGCAAACACTTATTAACCATATAATGCTGGGCAAGCCACTTTAACCCCTATCTGCCTCCATTTGCTCATCTGCAAAATGGGTATCATTGTAGCAACCTTCTTCCCAGGGTTGGTTGTGAGGACTAAATGAGATCATGTTTGTAAAGTGCTTTATTATCATTATTATTGCTATTGTTGTTATTATACATTATGTTTATGGGTACTATCCTTATCCCTGCATAAGCTTGGCCTGTAAGCTGTGCCTCGGCATCTACCACCACCACCTCCCCACCCTGTTTTGAGGATCCTGTTCATCAGAGGCACCAACAAAAAAAATTTGAAATTTAGGGGAGGGAGAAGAAACACTTGCCTTGCCCCAATTCTCTGTCCAGACCCAAGTCTTCCAGTTTCTTTGGAATGTGCCACAGAGGATGAGAAAGATTAAATGTCTCCCCCAGGGTTCCTAAGTCTAGTGTTCTCTCTACTGTACCCCTTAGTCTAGACATCTCAATCACTATCTTTGAAACCTTGGAAATAGCAATTATAGATTCGGAAATGCTTTTTTGTTCTCTGTTGCTTTGGAGGTGGGGGACTGCAAGTAATGGATATAATCTGCAAGAAGACAGATTCCAGTTCAATGTAAGGAGCTGTCAAGAGGTACCTTGGCTTAGAGAAGACTGGCCTCTAACCCTTGCTTGCTGTGTTACTGATCATGGGCAAGTCAATTAAACTCTTGTTTATCTGGGCCAGTGTCCTCCAACTATTTTGACAGTGCCTTAAAATTTTGTGGTTATTTATAAATTATAGCCATGTAGTGCTGTAATAATAGGTTGCATTATGAAACATACACAAGAAATAGACATAAAAAAGGAGATAAAGGGGCAGCTAGGCGGCACAGTGGATAAAGCACCAGCCCTGGATTCAGGAAGACCTGAGTTCAAATCGGGTCTCAGACACTTGACACTTACTAGTTGTGTGACCTTGGGCAAGTCACTTAACCCTCATTGCCCCACCAAAAAAACAAAACCAAAAACCAAAAACAAACCAAAAAAAAGAGATAAAGGTGAAATAAACAGTTAAAAATATTTTATTTATTAATTATACAAAAATGTTCTTTGCTCTCACTAAAACATTTTTTTATTGTTTTTTTGGGGTTTTTTGGTTTTTTTGCAGGGCGATGAGGGTTAAGTGACTTGCCCAGAGTCACACAGCTAGTAAGTATCAAGTGCCTGAGGTCGGATTTGAACTCAGGTACTCCTGAATCCAGGGCCAGTGCTTTATCCACTGGCCATATAGCTGCCCCTAAAAATTTTTTTAAAGTGAGAACAGTGTGATTATATATACTTTGGTATTTTTTTAAAACCCTGTGAATGTCCTGGTAGATAGGAAAGACCTATAAATAATCATTGTTTTAGTAATTAATTATTCAGTTAATTCAATTTATGTAGTTAGGTAAGCATGTGAATCTTCTCAGCTATTGAAAGCTACATGACAATAATCAATGATAGGTCATAATTCAATGCACTTTTTTTTTTTGTAGGGGCAATGAGAGTCAAGTGACTTGCCCAGGGTCACACAGCTAGTGTCAAGTGTCTGAGGCTGAATATGAACTCAGGTCCTCCTGAATCCAGGGCTGGTGCTTTATCCACTGTGCCATCTAGCTGCTCCCCAATGCACTTTTTATATTAATCAGAGTAATCACTTTTAAGACAGGGCCTGAACCTGTGTGAGCTTTTTGGGATAGGGAGCTCCAAGGTGAGGAAATACCTTTCTGTGAACGTATCATCACTGCCATTTAAAGTCTTAGAGAGTTACCCAGAGCAGTGGTATCAAACTCAAACAGGAATGGGGGCTACTAATCTGCTGTGTCTGAAGCCTCTGACCTAGAGCAATGGGGAGTGAAGCACATGGCCCAGAATCCCCCAGCCTGTATGTGTCTGAGCCAAGTCTTCCTGCCTCCAAGGTCAGCTCTCTATTATACCACGATGCCTTACATAATTTTCACTGCTTTTTATATGGTTTTTCTAGCAAAGTTATTTTATTCCATTCTTCATTGGAAATGATGTGTTGCTGCTGTGACACTGTGTTTGCATAACTAGTTTTATACAATTATAAAAGGACTGGATGCTATTCACCAAAGGCCATCTGCTATTTGCACAGTCCGACCCGCCCCCTCCCCTCCCTTGGCATGCCCCTGCCCTGCCTCATCTCTTCTTTGCCCTCACAGGTCAGTTGAGGGGACACTGTTTCCATGATCCTTCCAGCTAAGTTCTCTCCCACCTAAATTTTTCTTAAGTTCCTTATATGTTGACCTTGCACTCATCATAACCCATCCTGTATTATAGTTCCATGGGTATACATCATAACTTAGACCATCCATGAAGGCTGAGGTTGTATCTTTATCTTTGTAGTGTTAAGATATCAGTTCTTGAATGATGTTGAAAAGACTTTCTGAAAATGTTATGGAAATGTGTCTTGAAAAACAGAGGGCAGGATAGGGATGAGGCGAGCTAACAAGATGTAAACTATTTTCCTGGAATATCTGAAGAATAGAATTGTAGATGGCTAGAAGGATGGAGCTGGGCAGCTAAATGGCCCCGTGGATAGGGCACTGGGCCTGGAGTCAGGAAGACTCATCTTTTTGAATTCAAATCTGGCCTCAGACACTGACTAGCTGTGTGACCCTGAACAAGTCACTTAACCCTGTTTGCTTCAGTTTCCTCATCTGTAAAATGAGCTGGAGAAGGAAATGGCAAAGCACTCCTATATCTTTGCCAAGACAACCCCAAATGGGGTCATGAAGAGTTGGACATGACCGAAAAACTACTGAACAACAAAAGGAGGATGAACCAGGAGATTCACTCTTTAATTGTCTTGCACGCTACATAGAACTGTGGGGTAAGTGATCTCATGGACTAGGTACCTGGTCAAAACGGAAGTAGATAAATAAATAGATGGGAGGGATGGCTAGGAGGGAAGGCCTTTAGGGTTTCTGGACAAAATAGAAACAAATTGCTCTTTAGACCCACTCTGAGGCATCAAGTGGCCAACCAATAGCCAAATGAGGCCTGGGATGGGACATATTGTTTGCCAATCAATGACAGCCAGAGTTATTTGGGTGTAAGGAGTGGTTCTTAGAAGAAATCTAGCACATAAACTCCAAGACATCTTGTGGAGTTTCAACAAAAAAACATATTCCTTTGTGCAGATCACCTGCAGGTAAGGGTATGATTCTCTATATGGAGAGGGAGAGGAGGTTGGGAAAGAGGAGGGGAAGAGAGGAGATGGGAGTGGAGGAGAGAAGAAAGGAGCTGTGCTGCCCAACTGGAGCTGACCAGTTAGGTCCCCAGTAGGACAGCTATCACTCACAGAATGTTGGTTGTTGTTTGTTCTTTGTTCTTGAAGAGGACCATGATATGGAGGTGAGGTCATGACTTGGAGTGAATTAGATTTAAGTGATATCCTGGCATCAGAAGTTATTTCTGCACATTCTTTTTAAAAAAATCTTTTAGGTCACTTATTTTGCCCTCTATAGAATTAAAATGTTCTTTTTTTAAAAACAATGTTGCCTTTTGTTTTTCTTCTGAAAAGTTTCTTCTACTTCCATATTTTTGTGTCACTAAAAAAAGAGCTCGATGTCACTAAAAGTGCTTTGAAATTTTCTGAAAGCAATCCAAGTATATTCCTCTCTTGATTTTTCAACTCTGGGCCCAGCTCCTGGTCTCTCTGTATTTTGTACCAGATACATTCATTCAGATGTTACTGCATAAACTCTAATATGTATATCCAGATGTGATCCTCATCTACTTGATCTTTTCCTCAAGGATGACACTTTAATTCTATAGAAACCAGAGTGACTAGTCTAAAAGATAAAGACAGGATTACAGAAGTAATTTAAAGTCATAGGATTAAGGGTCACAGTTTTCCCAGAAGAATACGGCAAATTTTAAAAAATGAATACCCTATAATTAGAAATAATATAAGAAAACTAAACAAAACTTCTATATATATAGAAAACAAATGCATGCATCAAAAAAACCCACAGATTGCTTGGGGGGAGGGGAGAGGGGGGATTCTTCATACCTTAAAGTGTGTAGTTATTCGATTTCATTGTTTCAATAAGACATTTTCTAAGTGGACAAGAGAAAGAATTTAAAATATGAAGGAGTGACAATTAGAATGATATAGTATAATGGTGGGGTCAGTTCAATCAATCAATTCAATCTACTTAAAGTGACTAATAAGATGCTGTTAACTTTATTAGGGAGAACCCTCCTATAGAATAAATCAATTAAAGGAATTAAATGAGGTATAAAAAGTTTTTAATCAGTTTTAGAGAAGTGAAAACCATGGGATGAAATGAAATGACACCACAGCAAATATATTGAGATTGCCTGATGAGGCAAAGGTCATCTCCTGTGAGGCTTGTGTAAAATAGTAAACCACTTCAAAACCCAAGCATATGAGTTGTGGGCTTGCCTGGAAGAAAGAGAGAACTCTTGTGAGGAAATCACTTTTGTGGGAGAAGAGCAGCCTGTTTCTCTAGGCCCCTGATCCCAATTCCCATATTGCTATATAGAGCACGGCTTCTTAAACTTTTTCCACTAAAGACCTCTTTTTGCCCCCCAAATTTTTACTTGACCCCAGATATATAGGTATATAAAATAGGTAAAAGTAACCTTTTACTGCTGCCAGATTTTTCATGACCCTCACATTCAGTTATGTGACCCCATTTGCTACCCACAGTTTAAGAAACTTTGGATGATGTCAAAGGATTTTGACATCTCCTGAGTATTTTAACACTTTCCCCAGAAAAGCAGTGGTTGATGGGCAGTATCTGCACTGAGACCCAAAGACCAACTAGATACCCCAAGGAAAGACAGTGTCAGGAATCTACAAGGAGCCCAGCAGAAGACTGTACCATACTTATGGGAAACTTAATTGAGGACCTCACAAAGAGAAAAAAAGAATTTAAAGGAGGTATGAATTACCCCACAGGTTTTTTTTTTTGCTAGGCTTGGGTTCACTTTCCTCAGGATTCTGTACATAATCCTTTTGAAAGTGAGGGTTCCATGGTTTGGGAGACAGTTACATGAACTATTTTTACTACAACATCTTTGTAAATACTCGTTTCTAAGAGTTAGTTAAGTTTGGCTGGCTACTTGTTATCAACTAATAATAATAAGTGGGTGAAGCACACCTGTGGTGGCTTGTGAGCTATAACACTAGAAAAATGTTCATGGCCCTCAGCTTTACTGCTGGAAGCCTGAGAGATGAAGTAGCTGTTGCCCTCTGGGGTCCCAGTCTGTCATTGCTTGTAGGAGTGAAGATGATATCCTCAGATAGCACAGGATGGTTCTGCATTTGCAAGATATAGCTGGAGAGAATGAAATAATATATTCCATAAATATATAAGATATTTCACAAGTCCCAGGCTCATACCAGGTGCAGGATGAGGTCAATGCAGCCTGGGGGGACAAGTGGCAACTGACAACTTTGTCATTCACTCCCCAGTTTGGGGGTCATAGATCCAGGATGGACAGAGGAGAGGACCAAGAGAGGTTTCTTGGGGAAGGTATTGCTTGAGATGAATCTTGGAGAAAAACCAAAACTCAGGGATTTGAAGAAGTGGAGGTGAGGAGGGAGTCCATTCCAGCGAAGGGGGTAAAGCCAGGACAAAGGCACACAGGTAGGAAATGGATGGTCGGGGCAGCTAGGTGGCACAGTGGATAAAGCACCAGCCCTGGATACAGGAGGACCTGAGTTCAAATCTGGCCTCAGACACTTGACACTTACTAGCTGTGTGATCCTGAGCAAGTCACTTAACCCTCAATGCCCCACAAAAAAAAACAAAAAAGAAAAAAGAATTATATCTTCTTGCACACAAATCCAATTAGAATAAAAAAATATTTTATTTAGGCACTAGGGAAAGGAAACCAAGAGAGAAATCATTGAACTTCTTCTCACGGGGAGAAGGCATGACACAGAGGCATGACTCTCTGAGATACCTATCTCCCCCAGCAGAAGACAGGCAAATACTTTTATAGAGGACCATGGTGGTCCGATGGGGTAATCATATGACTTTGGAAAGTTCTGTTATTGGGGGAGGACCGTCCCCCACTGGTGGTGGCTGGGGGAAGTTGGGCAAGAGGCTACTCCTATCTCTCAAGCCATCTCTGTCCCCCTCATACCAAAAAGGCAACAGCCATGCCTAATCTTATCTCCCCAAGGGGAGGAGTGAGGGAGACTGGAATGAAGGGTGGTGGTCCTGGAGCTAATTCTGTCCAGATCAGATGCCACTTATTTCTTTAGGTGTGTCTGTCCTTTGGTTTAGTTTCTCGAGGAGAAGGTTCCTTGATTTCCCCCAGAAAACTTCTGAGGTACCCCAGGCCCATAATAATGATGTAATACTATTTTTCTATAAGATGATGAGCAGGATGCTTTCAGAAAAAAACCTGGAAAAACTTACATGAACTGATGCAAAGTGAGCAGAACCAGGAGACTATTGTACACAGTAATAGCAATAATATATAATGATCAACTCAGCCACACAAAGACCCCAGACAATTGCAAAGAACTTGTAATTAAAAATACTTTGCACCTTCAGAGAACAAACTGATGGAGTCTGAATGCAAATTGAAGCATATTTTTTAATTTTTTTGGAAGCATACTTTTTAACTTTATTTTTTTGTGTGGGTTTTTGTTTTGGGCCTGTACCAAATAAAACTGTCCTTTTACTTCTAACCAGGATGTGCATGAGAGTCTAATTCTTTACAGAGGAAATCCTAAGGACCCACACTATTTCCCCACAACAGTTTTTTGTTTGTGTTTTCTTTCACATGATTAATATGGAAATATGTATTCCATTATCGCATGTGCCTATGTGAATTTCTTGCCATCTCAGGGAGGGGAGGTAGGAAGGAAGAGAATTTGGAACTCAAAGTTTTAAAAACTAATTTTTTTACATGTAATTAGAAAAAATAATATATTATTAAATATTCTCACAAAAATAGGTGATGAAGTACTGAACTAAGATAGGTTTTGTATAAGTGGGGAAAAGGAGATGTAGGTATGAGATGCTGAAGAGCTAGAAACAAGAAAATTGGGAGAAAATAGAGGAGTCAGAGGGAATGCAGGTGCTATGCAACTCCCAGCTTCCTAGGTGAAAAGAGAATAGTGGCATATATATATATATATATATATATATATAATATATATTCCACCATTATAATAGTGGCTTATAGTATTTCTCAACAAGAGAGGAGAGAAGTGGACAAATCAAATAAAAGCAATGGGGGGCGGAGAGCTAGGTGGCGCAGTGGATAAAACACCAGCCCTGGATTCAGGAGGACCTGAGTTCAAATCCAAACTCAGACACTTGACACTTACTAGCTGTGTGACCCTGAGCAAGTCACTTAACTCTCATTGCCCAGCAAAAAAAAAAAAAAAAAAAAAGCAACAGGGACTGGGATTGTAGAAGAGGGAACCCAGACCACTAACAAATATTCTAAGGGGGGGGGGTTGTACACATTTATTGTAAGGGAGAGGCTTTGTCTTGGGGGTGGAGATTTGCATATTAGCAGACCCCTCTTCTTTGACAAAGGGTTTTGCCTGACAGAACTACATACCTGCTGTGAAGAGATGCATGAGTATGGGAAGGCAACTAATTCTAAGTGAGTGGCAGGGGAGGACCTAGAACCAGAAATAAAATAATGCAGCCTTATCCTCTCCTTATCTGGGACAAATAATTATTTCTCTATCTACGCAATACTGCTTCCATCCAACACTACTTCCCTCATGAATTTGTATTTGTAGGAATGAAGCAAAGAAGGGAAAAGAAAGATAGGGTAAGATCCATAATAGCTATAACAATAAAAATTGGGTGAAAGAGGGAGTTAAACCTACTTCAGAACTTTACACAGAAAAAAGGAAGAAGGAACAAATAAAAGTATACCCCTTAAACTAAAAAAAAAAAAATTCAGAATAGTCTGGAAGGGAAGAGGAAAAAATGAGGACAAGAAAAAGGCAGCCTTTTTGGAAGAGTACAGCAAAAGAAAGTTATTTAAAAGACTGGAGGACAGGGAAGATTGTGAAACATTTCCCTAACAGTGGGCAAACCGAAGTGCAAAAGAAGGGGAGAATTCAATGAATATATTTTTTTAAAAGACAAATTAACAATGTAAATAAATTCAAGGAATTTGGGACCAGGCTGGCAAACAGGATGTGGGGGAAGAGATCGGAAGAGATTCTGTGGAGATAAACTAGCAACACCTTAGTGGAAACAAAACTAATCACAATGACAAAGCGTTGATTTTAACTACGGGGATTAAAAAAAAATTAAAACAAAAAAGTGGAAGAAAACACATTAAAAAATCATAGCTTTAGATGGGAATAATTTAATCCAATAAAATGTGGGAGCATGATGTTATGTCTGTGCCAAGGAGAGCACAATGTTTTCCTAATGAACCTACATGACAGGACTGATTACCTTGGCAGAACTCTATGTAGTATTTCCTGACACTCAGGTGCTTAGAACTAGCTCACCTTCCCAAAATAATTACATCTAATAGAAAACTAAATAAATAAACAAACAAATAAATAAATGTATATGTAACCAGGCAATGGCAAATGAGCCCAGTCATTATAAACACATGCAGTCTTCTGTACTGATGCAAGCTCTGTATGGAATTGAGCATGTGTAGACATTCTGTACCTGGTTTCAGTCCATTCACCACATGGTGAAGAGGAAGTTTTTTGATTGGCCTCTTAGTTGGTACTGGGGTGCTTCAAAAGTCAGCCCTCCAACTTTTTCTTTTTCTTGCCTTGCTGCGTTTTGATGAGAGGCAATGTTATAAAGGGAGGAGCCATAGGCCCTCGCCCAACTGAGTTTAACATATGAACTCCCAGGGGCAGCTAGGTGGCACAGTGGATAGAGCACTGGTCCTGGATTCACGAGGACCTGAGTTCAAATTGGGCCTCAGACACTTGACACTTACTATCTGTGTGACCCTGGGCAAGTCACTTAACCTCAATTGCCTCACCAAAAATATATAAAAAAACAAAACAAAAAAACATATGAGGTCCCCTGTTCACATATGAGCCTGTGTCTTTTGCCTATTGGTGTTTATTCTTTCTTGTTTTAGGTAAAGAAGAAGAAAGATGGCCATGACCCTATGAGCTTCAAAAGGTCAAGAGAATGAACCAGCCACTAGGAGGTCCAGGATGGGAGTTCATACCAGGTTTTATAACTGGGTAGTCTAGCACTTTGGCCCTGTGGAATGACTTCTGGGACATGGACTCATCCAGAAGCTCTGTTGCATTTGGATAGGAACTTGTAGAAATTATGTTAAATCTAAGCCCAATTTCCTCAAGGACAGAGGTAGCATTGGGAATAAAATGTTCCTAAGTGTTGGGGGAAAAATCTTTGTACCTTTGTTGTGGCTAGATCATCTAAGTAAATGTCCCTTTATAAAAACTAATGGATGTTAATTGGTTAAATGGATCTAGAGTGTTAGTCTTTGGTAGGTAATTGTGAGAACACATCAGAATGGGGGCTTGAGCTTATGGAATTAGAGAAAGACTTCCCTGACTCATCAGGGAACTCTGAAGGAGAGATGTAACTAACCTCACACTGCAAGTCCTGCCATGTATATATTTTGATGTTAAGTCTATAAATGACTAAAATTCAATCCTTATTTTCTTTGCAAAATATAAGTGCTTTAGGATCACCGCCAACCCTTCCCTTTTCCTGCCTTTGTCCTGGTCTTTTTTATCTATTAAAAAAAAAAGTTACCATTATTTTCAAGTCTTACTGTTTCAGCGTCATTCGATGACTCGGCCAATGTAATTGTGATTTTTTTTTGGTCCGGGCAGTTGGTGTTAAGTGACTTGCCCAGGATCACACAGCTAGTAAGTGTTAAGTGTCTGAGGCCGAATTTGAACTCAGGTCCTCCTGAATCCAGGGCCAGTGCTCTATCCACTGTACCACCTAGCTGCCCCAGTAGTGATTTAAAAAAAAAAAATGACCCTATGAAGAAGCTTCTTTTACATTAAGATAAAAAAACAACTAGTTAATTAAAAAGTATGTTTATGTAACTTCCTAGGGATCCCTATTTAGTTAATTACAAAGTCTCTTTTGAAGTAGAGGCTTTTCTCCATTTTTTTCCAGACCACTTTGGTTTTTAGCTGTCCACCCTATGCTCTCAGAGCTCTTTGAGACTGGTTATGAAAGTGTAGCCCATGTTATTAAATTAAATTGTATGTCATATTTGAATTTCAGATTATTTGGGGGTTTTTGGTAGAAAAATCTAATAAGATTCTGATTGGTGTCTATTGAAACTTTCTTTTTTGTTGTTTCTGGTACCTTTAAGGATCTTTATTTTTTTCTTATTTTGGTTGTTATTGTATGTTATGGGCCTAAGGTACCATAGAAGTTTTCTGGGGGAAATTGAGGAACCTTCTCCTTAAGAAACTAAACTGAAGGACAGACATACCTAAAGAGATAAAACAGCACCTGACCACCATCCTTCATTCCAGTCTCCACCACCCCTCCCCTCTGGGAGATAAGATTAGGTGTGGCTGCTGCCTTTGTGGCTTAAGGGGGACAGAGATAGCTTGAGAGATAGGAGTGGCCTCTCGCCTTCCCCCAGTCACCACCAATTGGGAAGGGAACTTTCCACAGTCAGATGATCATTCCATCCGACCACGTGGGTCCTCTATAAAAGTATCTGCCTGTCTCCTGCTGGGGGAGATAGGTATCTCAGAGAACCACACCTCTGTGTCATGCCTTCTCTCTATGAGAAGAAATCCAAGGACTTCTCTCTTGATTTCCTTTCCCTAGCACCTAAGTAAAAGATTATTTTATTCTAATTGGATTTTGTGCAAGAAGGTGTAATTCTTTAAAAAGGAATTCCTAAATAACAATAAATCTCTAGTTTTTACACTTCAAAAAAAATAAATAAAAAAAATAAAAAGGAATTCCTAAGAAACCCCAATACTCCCAACCCCAACCTCCATCAATTTCCCCCATAAAATTGTAGTTATGAAGTTTGAGGGTGATAAGGCCTAGGTGAGTTCAGTTTTAACTTTTTTAGAGGTATGATGATTCTTATGATGTCTAGGTTTTGGGAATTCTAGGAAAATTTTTTTTAATTTGCTGAAATGTGATAAGAAAATTATTTTCTTCAAGTTTATTTTCCTTTCTTTACAGTGGGGAGAGAGGACTATAGGTATGGAACACTGGATATATTCAGAATCAGTTGATGTGTTTGTTAGTTTTGCTGAACTATTTTTTCCTCCTCTTTTTATTCTTTGTTACAAAGGAGAGAGGGTAGTGATATGTTTGAAAATGATGGTGACATAAAAACAAAAAATCCATAAAATTTTTTTAAAAAAAGATTCTTCTTTTCAATATTTTGAAGGACACAAGCAACTGAGGATTCTTCTCCTTGATTTATTCTCCAAATTCAACACTTTTATCTGTATTGCTTCCAAATCTCTTTCTAGATGAGTTATTTTTTTAACTTGTTTTTATACTTCAACTGAATTATCTACTAATCTGTGTTCTAATGTATTAGAATTGCTTTTAGTTGTATCCGTTGATATTTTTCAACTTTTATTCATTATCTTTAATTTTGTTGAAATTTGCTATTATCTTCACACAAGATTTTTTAACTGCCTTGAGTTCTTTTAATTGCCCTAAGGATTTCTTATCTGTGTTCACTTCCTCTTTTAATTATTCTCATTATTTTTTTTCTAATTTTAATTCTCCCATTAATTTCTTGAGTAGATCTGTTATACATTTGAACATCTCTTGAGATTTCTTACAATGTTTCTTATCCTTTTTCTAATAGTTTCAGTATGTTTTTTCTGGTGCTTTTTCTACTTACTTCTCTTGCTCCCTAATATTTTATTTTGTTTTACTAAATTGGGACTCCTCTTTAACTTGTTCATTGTTGAAATTCTTTCTATCAGTTTTCATTTTCTTTTGAGAATTCCCCCAAATCATATTCCATTTTAGCTTTTCTAAGGTTGTTTTTGAGGGACAGTGTGAGGAGCTTTTGTTCCCTCTGCCTTCTTCTTCTTCTTTTTTTTTTTTTGGTGGCGGGGCAAATGTGGGTTAAGTGACTTGCCCAGGGTCACACAGACAAATATGTCTGAGGTCATATTTGAAATCAGGTCTTCCTGACTCCAGGGCCTGTGCTTTATCCACTGTGCCACCTAGCTGCGCCCCTCTGCCTTCTTCCGGGAGTTTCCTCTCCCTCTCAACTTTTTAGGAAAGCAAATTTTGAAAAGTCCAGACAAAAGATAGGTATGAATGTTCCCTTGGTCTGAAGCTCTAAAAGGAAAGATGGTTTGAGACAGATAAAAGTAGGTGTGAGAACCAAAATTCCGATGCTCACCACAGGTGATACTGTTGGTCCTGTTAAAGATATTAAGCAGGAAGTATTTAAAGACCCCAATTGCAGCTTCATAGGGAGTTCTCTAATGAGTTTCTTGGGGGGTTTTTTGGGTGAGGCAATTGGGGTTAAGTGACTTGCCCAGGGTCACACAGTTAGGAAGTTAAGTGTCTGAGGCTGGATTTGAACTCAGGTCCTCCTGACTGTAGGGCCAGTACTCTACCCACTGCGCCACCTAGCTGCCCCTCTAATGAGTTTTTAAAAGAAGATTAAGAAATGTGGAAACTGGGACATTTAACCAGGAAAGGACTGATTGTGCAGAAAAAATACGTGGCATTTTTTTTTTTTGCAGGGTAATGAGAGTTAAATGACTTACCCAGGGTCACACAGCTAGTAATTGTTAAGCATTTGAGACTGGATTTGAACTCAGGTCCTTCTGAATCCAGGGCTGGTGCTTTATCTACTGTGCCACTTAGCTGCCTGCCACATGGCATTTTTGAAAGAACAGCAGATTTGGAGTGAGAAGATCTGGATTTGATTCATGCCTGTGGAACTCTCCATATTTGTTTGGCCTTAGAGATGTTGATGTACTCTGAACCTTAGTTTTTTTCCCATGTGAAATGTGGATAATACTTGTGTAGTAGTATTTCTCCCTTCTCCCTCCATGCTATCCCAAGTTCAAAGGTATCCACCAACCAACAGCTTGTTGGGGGATACAACATGTAAAAACTATTTACAAACAAGATATCTCAAGAAGAGGCGACAATCTTAGAGGGAAGTCACTAGCATTAGGGGAGTCAAGGAAAGTCTTCTTGCAGAGGATCAGATTGAAGCTGAGACTTGAAGGAAGTCAAGGAAGTGGAGATGAGGAAGGAAAGCATTCCAGACATGGGGAACAGCCAAGTAAAAATGTCTGGAGTAGAGAAATGAAGTGTCCTTTTCAAGTTACAGCAAAGATATCAATGTCCCTGGATTGTACAGTAGTCAGAGGACAGTGAGATATATAAAGGATGTGATAAAATAATGGGATTTGGCAGATGCCCTGGGCCCCACCTGAAGATTGATTTAGAATGGATTGAATTGGGTGAGACTGAGAAACTGACTGAGAATCTACTTAAGAATGACTTAATCGGGGGCAGCTAGGTGGCACTCTGGCCCTGGATTCAGAAGGACCTGAGTTCAAATTTGGCCTCAGATACTTGACACTAGCTGTGTGACCCTGGGCAAGTCACTTAACCCTCATTGCCCCACCAAAAAAAAAAGAATGGCTAAATCAAGACCACACCTGGCTGGCCCTGAGTGGGCTGTTGTTCTCAGAGGCTGTGGACTCTGACATCAACAGGAGACCACTCTCAACCAATCAGCTTGAAGGAGCTCCCCTTTTGGGGAGGGAGACAGGAAGTAGAAAGTGTAGGCTGGGGCTGAATCTCTCTCTTTTTGTTCAGGAATCTGGCGCGTGTTGCCAGACAGAGAAAAGAAGGGTCTTTCTTTTCATCCATGATTTTGGCATGGTGGTGGCAGGGGCAGAAAAGAGTAGAAAGATCTACTCCACATGTTTTCTATAGAAGAGTAGATAGCTAAATAAAGGTGGCTTTCTCAACTTCTCTCTCTTCACTAACTTCTAATATACTTTAATAAATCCTCTTGCTGAATTTATCAGTAATCTTAGCCAGTTTCCCCCAAAAAACTGGGTAGGGGAGCAGGTTAGGACACACATTCGATTTTAAATATCAAAAGGAAATGATAGGAAGGGGCTGGATTGTGAAGGTCTACAAAAGACAGAGGATTTTATATTTTAGTCATAGAAGCAATAGGGAACAATTGGAGTTTATTGAATTGGGTGTGATGTGGTCAGACCTGCACTTTGACAACTGAGTGAAGGATGCACTAGAGTAGGAAAGACTTGAAGCAGGGAGTCCAGCCAGCAGGTATGAAACAATGAGAACCTGTGCCAGGGCACTGGTAGTGTCAGAGGGGAAAGGAAGGCAGATACTAGAAGGGCCTACACCTACGAGGGTTGGGTGGATCAAATGAAAGTTTTTTGAGGATGGGGCATACATGGATAAGTTTGTAGGCATCAAGAAGGCAGCAAGAAGATGGGAGAGACTGAAGATTAGTGAAATAGATTAGGGATGACACAGGGAGCAATCTGCTGGAGAAGTTGGGATGGAAGAGGATCACTTGTGCATGTAGAGGAGTTTGCTTCAGCAAAGAGAAGGCTCATCTCTTCATATGAGGGAGAAGTGAAGGAGGAGATGTTAGGGCAAGTCATCTGAGGAGAGTGAGGTAAGGAAGGGAGAATTCAGAGCTCTTGATAAATGGCCTCAATTTTTTTTTTTTTTTTTGGTTTGTTTGTTTCCGCAGGGCAGTGAGGGTTAAGTGACTTGCCCAGGGTCACACAGCTAGTAAGTGTCAAGTGTCTGAGGATGGATTTGAACTCAGGTCCTTCTGAATCCAGGAATGGTGCTTTATCCACTGAGCCACCCAGCTGCCCCTAAATGGCCTTGATTTAAAAAATAAAATAGGAGGTAAGATTCTCAGCTGAAAAGGTGGTGGGAAGAGGAGCTATGGAAGGTTCTGGGAGGTATGAAAAGGTTTGGAAAAACCACCATGATGAGTGAGATAGGAAATTGATTAGGGAGGTATAAAGGCAGTGAGAACCCAGGTGAGAATATGTATTAATAATCTGTAGTAGACTAAGTCAGTAAAGGTTTAGGATTTCGTCCAGTTTAGGAATAGGAGCAAAGACAGTGGGTGGTGGGAGTAATCAAAAGCTGGGGTTTAGTAGTGCAAGATTAGTGATAGGATAAGAGAACAAAGGCCTAGAGAGAGTAGTGAAGAGCGTATGGAAAGGGTAGTGGCTCAGTGGGCAGTTAGGTGACATAATGGTTAGAGTAAAAGACCTAGAGTCGAGAAGACATGAGTTCAAATTTGACCTCATATACTTACCAGTTCTGTGACCTTGGGCAAGTCATTTTACCACTGTTTGCCTCAGTTTTCTCAAGTATAAAATGGGGATAATAATAGCATCCAACTTCCAGGGTTATTTTGAGGATCAATGAGAATATTCGTAAAATACTTAACATAATAGGTACTATATAAAAATGCTGCTGCTGCTGCTGCTTCTTCTTCTTCTTCTTCTTCTTCTTCTTCTTCTTCTTCTTCTTCTTCTTCTTCTTCTTCTTCTTCTTCTCCTCCTCCTCCTCCTCCTCCTTCTCCTCCTCCTTCCCCTCCTTCCCCTTCTTCTTCTTCGTCTTCTTATCCAATGGTATTGCATGCTGAGGTGGTTGCAGCTGGTACCTATATCCTCAAGGTCCCCTGAGCTAATAGAAGCCCAACTGGGGACATATTATCCCTTACAGGGAAACCCATCCTGCACCCAACCAATATATCTCTATCTGAATGCTACAAGTGACAAGATTTTTCTTTTCTTGTACACATACGGGTACATGTTTCTGCAGGTGGGGATAGACACATAAGCAAAGAACACATATGATTAAGGAAGATGCATGGTATGAGAAATAGAACTCCAAAAACTTCTGGAACTCAGCATTGTTGATGTGTCAAAGGCTTATTTATTGTCATTCTTGTGAGAATGGGCCATTCCCTAGGGGAATGGGGAACAAAATGGAGGCTTGCAAGCCTTTTTTATCTCTTAACATGACTGGCCCCTCCCCTTCTTCCCCAATTACTCAAGGATTACAATCTGCGGCCAAAAATTGGCACCAAAAACTAGCCAACTGGAATGCAGTGTTCCTTAGCCAATGGGGGTGGGGGTGGGGGTGGGCGACACAGGGACAACCCTTCAACTCCTCCCCCACATAGACACTGTTTAGGAGTAGATCTGATTGTGACCAGCCTAGGGTTTCCCTGAATCATGTGATTTTGTTTGTTGGGGGTGGGGAGGAGGTAGACCTTTAACACAACTGAGAGGAGCCCAACCCCCATTTCCTCACACATGGGAGATATTCATGTAGGGATTATGTGTAGCCAAAGGAATATCAGTAACCAGAGAACATGCATGAAGGAGCACAGATATGAGGAAAGATACAACAATAGAGAACGGAAATTCGGCAACCAGCAGAGGGCTTTGTGATGATAGTACCAGAGGACATTTGCTGCTTTGAAAGAATCAAAAATATGAGTTGCCCCAGTTATGTTTGCGCCCTGGCCATGGATATCGCTGGAGTAGGAAAGTGGGAGGCTCTCTGCTGGGTGGATGCTTCTTTTGTGGTTCCTGAGCACTTTCTACTGTTTGCTGGTCTTCAGGACTATTTGCTGCTATTTAATATGTAGGTTGTGAACACTTAGAAAGGGAAGCGATGATAACTAGAAGCCAGCATAGAACCTACGAGTTTAATAAAATTAACTTATTTCCTTTTTTTGACAGATGTATCATATTGGTAGATCAAAGAAATATATTGAATTTAACTCTCTTTAAAAGAACTGATGGAGTCTAAAAGCAGATCAAAGCACACTGTTCTCATTTTGGGTTTTTTTGTTTGTTCTTCTTCCTTTTGTTGTGTTTCTTTCACAACATGACTAATGTGGAAATATGTAACCTATATCTGATTGCATACCATATTGGGGGAGGTAAAGAAAGGAGAAAAATGTGGAACTCAAAATCTTATAAAAGGGGCAGTTAGGTGGCACAGTGGATAGAACACCAGCCCTGGAGTCAGGAGGACCTGGGTTCAAATCTAGCCTCAGACACTTGAGTACTAGCTGTGTGACCCTGGGCAAGTCACTTAACCCCAATTGCCTCACCATAAAAAACAAACAAAAAAATCTTATAAAAATGAATTTTGAAAAAAAAGTGCAGAATTGGAAATTTTTAAACATGTAATTAAAAAGTAAAAAAAAAAAAAAGAATCTAACTTTCTTCAAACAGATTTAGTGCCTCCCAAGTCCCAGGCTCTGTGTTCAGGACTGGAAATACAAATTCCAAAAAACAAAAACCCAAATCCCAGTCTTTTCAAGAAGCTTTTACATTTAATAAAATTTAATTTTAGTCCTCCTGACCAGAACCTCTAGATATTATACACCTAGTCCTTAGGGAAGTGAATTCACTGATTTTTGGAACTCCTTCCCTAAGGCTGAGCTATAATACTTGGTTAGTCAGTCAACAAAGCATTGGTTAAGTATGTTATGGGCCTAGTCAATAAAAACTTGTTCTGAAGATCTCCTTTTACACACACCATCCCATTTCACATTTATGATCTTGCAAATCACAAGAGAATATTTTCTGTTTTGTAATTCCTAGGTTGTTGATTCTAATAATGAAATTATCTAGTCCACGGTTTGATTTTCTTATTGTTCTGATGAGGCAAATATTCTCAAATAACCCTTTCTTGATCATTCCTTTAATATATATTCATTGAGCACCTATTTTGTATAAGGCATTTTGTTAGGTGATATGGAGTGAGTATGTGGGATGGGGGGGGGGAAGGGGAAGGATTTTATCCTTGTAGGAAATACTCAGTGAGTATTTCTTCCCACCTTTGAAGGTCAACTGTTCAGCAACTTAGTCTCGGAGTCACCTGGGTTACTGATAGGGTAAGTGGTCATACACTACACAACTATTAGGTATCAGGACTTAGACCAAAACCGTACTGCCTTTGATACCACTACCCACTATACCTGGCTGCCTCTCATGTTGGAAATATACAGAAGTAATAGTCAGTCAATAAGCATTTATTAATCACCTACCTTGTACCAGGCAAGGTGCACAGTCCCTATCACAGCTTTCTTTTTTCTCTAGCTGCCATTTAATCTCCACCTGTAAACTGAGCCCAACCACAGTTTCACTCTTTTTGTCCCCATTTGGGGTTTTCTTGGCAAAGATCCTAGAGTGGCTTGCTATGTCTTTGCCCAGGGTCACATAGTTGTGTGGCCAAATTTGAACTCAGGTCTTCCTGACTCCAGGGCCAGAACACTACATAATACAACAGGGAACTGCCCCAGAACTAATCCTGGCCCAAGGCAAAAGATAGTTTATGAGAACATGGGTAGTGCTTTCTCACTGATTCATCCCCGAGTCAGCCTTGTTGGTCCTGTTCTGAACTTTGTGAACCAGCTTCCTACCATGGACTCCAGTCTCTCCTTGCTTGAGTGATCAAATTCCCTGTTTTGTACATGAGTGCAGAGTTGGAAGAGCCCTCAGAAGCCATCTCTCACTCATCTCATCCCTGGAAAAGGATCCCCTCTATAAAAAGGAGAGAGGAGATCCCTTTTTTTACTATGTAATGAGTATCCCACCAGTCAGTCCTCATTCACTACTCCCTTCTGGGTCTCCAGCTGAGACAATGCTATGGTTTCTACTTTTGATCTTTGTCAGCCTCCCTCTTGTCTTCCTTTCCTTTTCTGGGAATGATTCTGGTCATATTGTATAAGGTGTTGCACACTCTCTCCCTTTTAGATTCTGAGATTTGAAGTTGATAAAGTTACATAAAGGAAAATTTAGCCCCCTTGCCTGAACCTGAAATTAAAAACCCTGGATTTAGCTATAGAGCAAGAAGGGTGTTCTTTGTCTTTAATTTTAATTTTTTTTTTTTTAGTGAGGCAATTGGGGTTAAGTGACTTGCCCAGGGTCACACAGATAGTAAGTGTTAAGTGTCTGAGGCTGGATTTGAACTCGGGTACTCCTGACTCCAGGGCCAGTGCTCTATCCACTGCGCCACCTAGCTGCCCCTCTTTGCCTTCTTTAGAAGACAGCAATTCACTGTTCAGAATGTTCCTTGTCCTGCTTATGTTGGGACTCCAGTGTCAGACCTCCAAACTTTCCATCAATATCTTCAGGAATACCCTGTACCTTAGACTCAGTTTTCTCTATCCTAGAGTTACCATAGAGTCTTTTTCTATTCTATTCTATTCTATTCTATTCTATTCTATTCTATTCTATTCTATTCTATTCTATTCTATTCTATTCTATTCTATTCTATTCTATTCTATTCTACTCCATTCTTTCATTCATTCTTTCATTCATTCTTTCATTCATTCATTCATTCATTCATTCATTCATTCATTCATTCATTCATTCATTTAGAGGCTGTTTTTCTCTATCTAGCCCAGGCTGGAAGTATAGCAACTCTTCATGGGCCTGATCTTAAAGCTGACTGGCAAAGAAGCTCTAGCCTTCTCCATTTTCCCCATCTGGACTGGTTCATTACTCTTTAGGCAGCCTGGTGGCCCTCCTAGGGCCTTACCATATTGGTGTGATACTTAGTGCAGACACCTTAGCCTGTCTGGCAGCAGGAACTACAGACATAAGGGCACCATGGAGTCTGGGGGCACAATGAAATCACAGGTCCAGACCAATGTCAAAAGTCAAAATAATCATACTGTGGTTAGATGGTGTGCTGAACTCATAGTGATGGGGCTATAGCTGGATTAAGATCCCATCCCTTTTGACCATTTTCCATTTTCCAAACATTGCTCCCCCCCCAACAAGTTTAGACCCCTCAGATTGGGCCATTCTTCCTCTTTTCAAAGCTAGTCTTGCCTAAGGATGGTATAGTGTATAAAGTGCTACCCTACAATCCTATCTAGAGTCACTGAATTTTACATCTGGAACATAATTTCTTTTTAAAAATGTAATTTGAAAATGTTTTAATGTTTTGTCTACATATCACTTATATTTCCAAATATTCCTTCTTGCCCTCTCTGAGAGCCATCCTTCATAACAAAGAAAATAAAGGGGCTGGGGGTAGGTGGGTGGTGATGCAGCAAAACTAACATATGAACCAAATCCCATGCAGTAGATAGCCTCCCACCTCTGCAAAGAAGGGAGGAAGGTGCGTTCCCATAGCTCTATTCAGGGGCCAAAAACATTCTGTTTCATTGTTTTGTTTTTATTACTCTTCTGGAAGGCACTTTTGAGATTATCTTGCTACATACTGAGCTCTCAAACCTGCCCATTGGATGATAGAGCAATTGCAGAATGGCCACAGTGTCAGAAATGTGGCCTTGACTGTATCTAAGTAGCCTGATCACACACTGGGAAAGGTAGCGAGTGCAATCACAGCACCCGAGATGAGGTGCCTCTCTCTCCTCCTTTCTGACAGATCTGAGCTGGTGAAGACAGTGAATTTACTAATGGGGCAGCTCTCTGGCTCTTGGCTTGTCTGCTTCCCAGAATCCTAGATTTAGAAGAGACTTCAAAGGTTATCTAGGCCAGGGCTTGTTAAACATTTTCCACTCACGACCCTTTTTTGCCTGTGAAATTTTTACATGACGCCCCCCCCCCCCATATAGGTATATAGAATAGGTATACATAACCTTTTACTGTTGCCAAATTTTTTGCAACCCCATATGGGGCTGCAACCCACAATTTCAGAAGCGTTGATTTAATCTAACCCATACCTGAACTGAAAGCCCCTCTATTCACTTCCCAGTGAATTATTTGAAATCTTCCATTGACTGGGAATTAGTTGCTCTCTGAAGCAGACCATTTCACTTTTAGACAGTAATTATTGTTGTTGTTTTGGAGGTAATCAGGGTTAAGTGACTTGCCCATGGTCTGGCAGCTAATAAGTGTCAGAAGCCACATTTGAATTCAGGTCTTCCTAACCCTAGGCCCTGCACTCTATTCACTGTACTACTTAGCTGTCCCTACAGTAAATACTATTAGGAAGTGTTCCCCTACTAGTCAAAAGCTGCCTATTCGTAAATTCTGCCCATTGCTACATAGTGCCATGCCCTCTGGAGCTATGTAGAATCTTTCTCATTCCTCTTCTAATGACAGCTCCTTAAAGATTTGAATACTTAAGGCCTTATACCTCTCTCACCCACACTCCCACACTCTAGGAATTTTCCTCTTTGGGAACTAGTTGATTTTTTGAACCCCACTGTAAAATTTTACATTTATCACTATTAAATCTAACACTAATATTTGGCTTATTATTCTGACCTGCTGGGATTTGTTTGTGTGGGGGGAAGGGGGAAGCCTTAATCCTTACTCTGTAATCCAATGTTTTAGCTATTCCTACCAGCTTTTTTCTCTTCTTTCCTTTTTCTTACAGTAAACAATTAGAAGAGATATGGGAACTGACGGAAGTAGACTTGGCGGAAGCCCCGCGAACTTGATATAGGAAGCGTTCTTTCTCTTCCGTTCTCTTTGGTCCCGGCGGCAGGAGGAAGATGACGAAGGGAACGTCTTCGTTTGGTAAGCGCCGGAATAAGACGCACACTTTGTGCCGTCGCTGTGGCTCTAAGGCGTACCATCTTCAGGAGTCAACCTGCGGTAAATGCGGGTATCCTGCCAAACGCAAGAGAAAGTATAATTGGAGTGCAAAGGCTAAGCGATGCAACACTACTGGTACTGGTCGAATGAGGCACCTAAAAATTGTCTACCGCCGATTCAGGAATGGATTCCGTGAAGTAACAACACCTAAACCCAAGAGAGCAGCTGTTGCAGCATCTAGTTCATCTTGAGGAGTCAACTGTTTGTTAAAATAAATGCCCTGAATCAAAAAAAAAAAAAAAAGAAAAGAAAAGAAAAAAAGAAGAGATATGGGAGCTGGGAAGGCAAGAGGGAGATTGACAAAGAACTAAGTCTCCATTATTGGTAGCTGAAGACCAGTTCCCGACTGATCATAGTTAGTACTTCCTGTGCTTTATTTTTAAAATAATTTTTATACAAATGATAGAAGAAGTCACACAAGATAAAATGGAAAATTTTGATTATACAAAATTTAAAAGTTTTTCCACAAATACATCTAATGCAATTTAACATTAGAAGACAAATGGGTAACTGGGGAAAAAATCATTGCTGCAAGTTTCTCTAATAAAGGTCTCATTTCCAAGATAGGCAACGGACTGATTAAATTTATAAGACTAATAGCCATTTCCCAATAGATATATGATCAAAAGGAAACAAACAGGTAGTTTTCAAAGGAAGAAATCTAAGCTATCAACAGCCATTTGAAAAAATTCTCCAAATTACGAATAATTAGAGAAATTCAAATTGAAGTGATTTGGAGTTCTACCTTATATCCATCAGACTAGCAAAGAAGACAAAAGAGGAAAATGACAAATGTTGTAGGGCCTGTGGGAAAACAGGGCACATGAATGCAATATTGGGTGGAGCTGTGAAGTGTAGTAATTCTAGAAAGCAGTTTGGAACTCGGCCCAGAAACTTACTAAACTGAATGCCTTTGACCCAGCTATAACATTATTAGGCTTGGACTCCTAAAGAAATTTTTAAAAAAAATCTTTGTGCAAAGAAATTTATAGCAACTCCTTTCATGGTAGCTCCCAAATGAAAACTAAAAGGGTAGCTTCCTCTTGGGGGAATGGCTAAAAGAATTCCGGTATATTGGAGAAGGGGAGGGGAGTAGGGGAGAAGGAAAGGCTGATTTCCATTAATTAAATAAAATTTAAATGAAAAACAAACAAAAACAAATTGTGATATATGACTAATAGAATATGCTGGTGCCATAAGAAGTGGTGGGATGGATATGTTCAGAGAAAATCGGGAAGACCTTTATGAACTAATGCAGAACAAAGTAAGCAAAGCTAGAACAATTTATGGAAAGATAGCATTATAGAGGAGAACAATTTTAAAAAACTTTAGGACTCAGAAACCTGGAAGGACTTGCATGAACTGATGATGAGTGAAATGAGCAGAACCAGAAGAACATTGTACACAGTATCATCAACATTGTCTGTTGATCTACTGTGATGGACTAGATTCTTCTCACCAATGCAATGGTACAGGAGAATTCCAGGGAACTCATGATGGAAGGGGATCTCTAAATCCAGGAAAAAAAAAAAAAAGAACTGTGGAATATAGATGCTGATTTAACCATAGTATTTCTTTTGTTTTTGGTGCTGTTGTTTTTCTATTTTGAGGTTTTTCCTCATTGCTCTGATTCTTCTCTTATAACATGACTAAAGCAGAAATAAGTTTAACATTATTTATATATATATATATATATATATATATATATATATATATATATATAAAACCTATATCAGATTACCCAGATTACCTGCTGTCTAGGGGAGGGGGGAGGGAGGGGAGGAAGGGAGAAAAATCTGAAATTGGAAAGCTTGTATAAACAAATGTTGAGAACCATCTTTACATGTAACTGGAAAAAAAATACTTTTATCAGGAAAAAAAACAACCCTTTAGGACTGTTATCAATGCAAAAGGAACCCCCCCCAAATGAAGGAAACATGCCATGCACCTCCTGCTAGAGAGGTTATGAACTAGCGTGGAGGTGATAGTTAAACCCAGGGAATTTGATGGTTAACTCTGGATGTTCTCGAGACCCCTTCTCTTTTCCTGCTACACTCTATCTGGTAACCTTACCAGATTCCCTGGCATAGAGGGAGAAGGCAGAAGGGCCCAGGGGAGAGTCTTGGGGAACATCTGCAATTATAGATCATGTGGATCAAGATTAGGACTGAAAAGATACCATCAGACATCCTAAGATGTCATTGGTAATTTTGGAGGGAACAGTTTTATTTGAGTGATAAGGTCAGACGGATGCTCATTAAGTGGTGAAAGGAATATCATAAAGGAAATAGATGATGGGTACAAAAGAAGGTCAGTTGGCTCTCTAGCAAGAGTGAAGAATAACTCATGGATAACTAGTGTGCTGCATTAGTGCCCTGGCATATAAACACACATTGGTGAAGTCCTATGCCACACTGGGTGGATTTTCTGTGAATGATCTATGGGACAATAAGGGGTGGATGAGCCGTGGTTGGCACAATTAGAAGAGCCCACATGGATGAACCATGGGGCACAAGCTGAAGCAGTCTCCTACTAATGCTAATAAAGCTGTTATAGGTGGTTAGGTGGGTTATGGAACATGCCATCCCAGGAAAGGTACAACTTCAAGTGACTCAAAAGACAATGGAAAGATTAATAATAAGAACAACTAGCGTTTACATACCTCCCTTGCTAAGTGTTATTCAGATAACATCTCCTTGATCCCTAGGTGCTAATATTATCCCCATGTTAGTGTTGAGGAAATTGTAGCAGAGGTTGAGGTGACTTGTTCAAGGTCACACAGCTAGTAAGATTCTGAAGCTGGATTTGAACCTAGATCTTTGTGTTGTTTTTTTGTTTGTTTTGGGTTGTTGTTTTTTTTTTTTTGTGGGGCAATAAGGGTTAAGTGAGTTGCCCAAGGTCACATAGCTAGTAAGTATCAAATGGCTGAGGCTGGATTTGAACTCAGGTCCTCCTGAATCTAGGGTGGTGTTTTATCCACTGACCACTTAGCTGCCCCCTTGAACCTAAATCTTCGTGATAAGAGGCCCAGTAACTCTATCCACCATGTCACCTCACTCCTTGAGATACAAATGACTGTATGGCAGCTCCAGGATATTGTCAAATATTATCGTATTTCATGATGTGGCCAGCATGAAAAACTGTAAAAGGCATCATTAAGGACATTTATGACTGTAATGGCATGTGGATTCATCATGGAAGAAAAATGAAGGTTAATAGGGGGATAACCTAAATTTTGCTCTAGTGTTCACGAAAATTAAAAGAGTAAAGTGAAGTACTTGTGTATATTAGGTAAAGTTTCCATAGAGGAATTCTGGAAAAAACACAAACAAGGATGGCGAAGGATAAGAAGACATGGAAGGATCGCAACTGGTACCACTGGAGGAATCATACATGCTGCTTAAGGTCATGGATACATTGAACTAAATATAAAAAAAAATTTGTCATTACAACTGTTGTGATTAACTGTGAATTTGTATTCAGTGAAAACTCACTAATTTATCCAAATTTAAAAAGTCAGTCTCACAAAGAAAAAAATCTAAATTACAGAATCCTTTCTTGAAAAAAAAATGTAGTTATGATTTGAAGGACATAAAAATATTATTTTGAAATAAGCAAAATTTCTAGAGAAATTTGTAAGTCCTTTAATATGAAGGTAAAAATAATATGTAGGCAAGATGTAACAGTGGATAGACATTTAGATCCCACATCTAGCAATCAGGAAAACCTGGGCTCAAGTCCCACATCTGACACATGCTGGCTGGCGGTGTGATCTTGAGCGAGTTGTTTAGTTTCTCAATGCCCTCCTGCAGCTCTCTAAGATGGTAAGTTACAAATCAATAGGGGAATCTGCATTGAGAGAGGGAGTTTCCTTCTCAGGAGCTACCTATACTAAAGAAATCACAGATTTTGGTTTTTAAAAAAAATCATGAATGAGCAACAATGCTCTTTAAAAATGGGTTTCTTTCTTTCTTCCCCTCTTTCCTTGCTCCTCCTTTCCTTCTCTACCTCCCTCTCTCTCCTTTCCCTCCCTCTTTTCCTTTCTTCCTTTCCTCCCTTTCCCTCTTTGCCTCCTTTTCTCCCTTCTTTCCCTCCCTCCTTTCTATTTTCTTTCATCCTTCTCTCCCTTCCTTCTTCCTTCCCCCTCTCTCCTTCCCTCCTTTCCTTTCCCCTTCCTTCTCTCCCTTCTTTTTTACATTCTTTCCCTCTCTGCCTCCTTCCCTTCCTTCATTCTTTGCTTTCCCTCTCTCCTTTCCCTCCTTCCTTCCTTTTTGAGACTGGGTCTCCCTATTTTGCCCAGGCCAGAGGTGCAGCAGCTACTCATCCCTTATGTCCCTGGTTTTCTGATCTGTCTCCTTAGGCAGCCTGGTGGCCCTCGGTTTCCAGTGGCTTACCCTACTGGTGCTGGAATTAGTGCTGGAATCTGGCTTTAGCTCTACTGTATCTCAGAACTCCAGGGATCCAGTGATCCACCATCTCCAGCCTCAGTAGGAGCAGGAACTCCAGGGCTGTGCCACCACACCTGACCAAACAGTGCTATTCAAAGTGCCTAACAGCTTGACATTTGAATTTCAATAAATTAAACTCTCTCCATTATTGACTGCATTAATTTGGGTAGTAAAGGCATTTTAATAGCTCCCAGGTAAACTTGTGTCTAATTGTTCCTAAATCCTCAAGTAATCACACCTGAATTAATGAACTCCTTCCCTCTCTTTTTTTGGTTAGCAAACTTGAAAATCTGATTGATTTCCGCCTCAATATTATGCAGTAATGAAGTCAATGGGGCTTCAGGAAGGGAAGCAAACTTTGCCCTTTCCTTCCAAATCTGTTCCATCTGGATTTTTCCTACAGCGATGCATACCTGTAAAGAAAAATCTCATTTTGGCCTACCCCAAATAGTACAATAAAGATGCTGTGATTGCCAAGAGAAGCAAACGGAGTGATGATACATGAAGTGTACCCCAGAAACTTAATGTGGTGTATCATTGGGAATGAAAGCTTGGATCAGAAAGATGCTGAAGAAATCAGCCAGCACAACTTTGGGGACTCTAGTTTGGTTTTAATCATTCTTATTACTAGGACCACTTGGTAGGATCAGCAAGTTCTGAGATGACTTAGTTCTGGAACCAGCTTTGCAGAATTAGATTCTGTTTCAGAGAAAATTAAAGGTCTAGTTTTGTTAGGGTCTTGTGAGCTTGGTAAAGTACACAATAGCCAAGACTTGTCTGTAAATGCTTCTAAATTCAAAAGACTACCACAGAATTAAACAAACTTATGTAAAATGTGTGCTGATATGGGACAGAATTAATTATCAGATTGATTGTGAGTCGTCCCAAAAGAATTACAAGACTCAGTACCTCAGTTTCTCAAGTTTTATTGCAATACTGTGAGTGAACACAGGGAGAGAATCAGAAAAGGGGAAAGGTATCTCTTGAATAGGGAAAGAAAAGACAGTTATATTTATAGTATGGATAAATTCATTATCAGTCTTATTATAATAATCTCCTCCTTAGGGAGGTACATGGGAGGGCTTATCCTAATTTGGAGTTCCTGGGGGCTTTAGCCAATCCCCGAGGTGGATCATAAGGTGAATCTGGGGACAACAAACTTGGCCTTTTCTGTGCATGTCACCTTTTCATTCCCATGCCTAGTTTCAAAATATTTTCATTTATCAATTACAATTTCTGTACCCTGTCTGTGTATCATTGTTATCGTTAAGGTCTCTATGACCTGCCTCTTTATGTTCTTGTTATGAGTGCTGATTAATGTGGGTAAGGAGAACCTAGGCCCTGACTTGTTTCCCAAGTTTTAAGTTATCCATTAATCCCTTTTGGAGCTGGAGTCTGTACATTATAGCCCCTCTTGGAGCTCAGATCTAAATTAGAGCTTGGGTCTTAGGTTTTTCTGTTAACCCCTTTTTTTGCCTCCTACATCATGCCCACATAAGAGGAATCCGTGGATTTATATGATCTCAAGTATGGACTACCTATAAAAGAGATGGAGACCTGGGGGTAGGGGTGAGGTGAGAGAGAAGGCAAGCAGGGCCTTGAGACTGGATATTTTCTCCAGCCTCCAAGTGGGGTAAAAGACTAGAATTATGTCTATCTGCCCACCCTAAATATTTCTGGCCCAGAGATATGATTATTTGTATGGGTTCAATGCAAAAGGTGATCCTATAGTTCAGACAAAAAACTCATGATTAGCAGGTGAGTAAGCCTAGTTATCATAGCAAACAGAAATTGGAGAACATGTACATATTAAAAAACACCAGAAAATACAAAAATGAATGAATTCTTTACTGAGAGTGAGATGAGACCTTAGCTCAAACCAAGAAAGAAGCCCCAAGCTCAGCTATGGGGAAAAGATTTCAGCATAAACCGGAGATCAGGTCGATGCTGAAGATCCATCCTTCCCTACATATTTAAAGCTTCCATAGGCTTTGTATGTGTGTGTCTCTCTCCTGAAAAGTGTCTCAAACCACACGCGTCCTGGCCCACGGTGTCTCAAATAATGCATGTCTCTCTCCCCAGTGATTCCAGCATTAACTCCATCCCTCACCCAGGTCTGCACCATAGCATAAGCACTCCCTCTGCCAATCAGAAGTCACCTCTTCTATGAACATAACAGCACTCAAAACATGGCAGGCTTGGGTCAAAGCCTGGCTATATTTACAAGGATGGAGGGCAGGTTATCCTTTCCTGGCATATCTGTACAGCTATTCACAGAACTGGTACACTACCTAGTTGTTCCAGTCTTCACCACCCTTTGTTTTAGAGCTATGTGTTGAGATTCACATAAAAGGGGAAACATTATTGGTTCTCAGGTCTATCATAAGATGATTTATCAGGGATTCTTAACCTGGGGTTCATTAAGTTGTTTTTGAGAAAAATATTTTGAGAACTGCATTTCACTCTATTGGTTTCCTTCATGATCCTATGTATTTTCTTTCAGGTATTTAAAAGCATTATTCTGAGAACAAATTCACAGAGTTGTTGTGAGAATAAAATTAGTTAATATTTGCATAGTTCCATATAAATGCTAATTGTTGTTGTTGTTGTTAAAAGGGGTTGGTCCATAGGCTTCATCAGACTGGCAAAAGGGTCTGGGACACACAAAAAGGCTAAGAATCCTTGTTTTAAACATAATTAAAATTGCTTTTGATCTTAAATAGTTTTCCTTTGGTTCAGTGAAAAACTAAAATGGCAGCACTTGAGTGCCAGGGAGAAATGTTTTGTACTTTTGTACTACTTCTTATATATCTTCAATCACAGTGCAGCAATACTTGGTCTTTGTTCTTCTCCAGTGCTACCCACATGCATAGATAGCTGTTTTGCAAAAAGCCTGAGCTTGAACAACAGAATAGATGAGATACTTTGGGGTCCCCAGGGGGGGCATAAAAATTAGGCCTTTTATTCTTAGAGCTATTTAATGATGTCAAGCTTTAAAATAAGAATTTCTCTTTGATAACTGCAATCTGAGAAAGCAACCTACACACTAGGTAGCCTGGTGGGGTGTTGGCACACACATCATACAATATAGATGTAGTGAAAGCAACCCACAAAAAATTATTTAATAGTCTGCTGGCATCTGATTTTTGAAAAGTGGTCTTTAAACTGTACTTTTATATAGGAGAAAATTTGGACATATTTCATATTTCAGAAAGAAATGGAGCCATAATGACTTTTTTTAAATTCTGAGAATTTTTCTAAATTATGTGAATATTTTTTGCTTACACTGCCAAAGATGGTCTTGATTTCCTGGAGTCAAGGTCGGTGCACCTTAAAGGATAATCAGACATCTCTCCAGGGACTTGTGAGGTAACTTGTACTTTCTGCATTATTCTAAGATTATAAAGTAGGAGTAATGAAGTCCTGGAGACCTAGAACCAGAGCTTTTACCCTTGGGTCTGCGAATTTGTTTTTAAAAAATATTTTGATAACTGTGTTTTGATATACTTGTATTCTCTTTAATCCTGTGTGTTTTATTTAAGAACCCTTGTTATAGGAGTTTAGGAACAACAAGGTAATGGTTTGGTTTCAGCAGTTTTCATGAAGGCAGAAAAAGTCACCATATATGAAATTTTTGAGTTTCTTTATTTGGGTGAGGTAAAGAGAGAGCTTTTGCTTAAGCAAAAATAATTACCATAATCTGGAAGATAAGGGAATCTGCAAAAAATGAATAGAAATAAAATGAAACCTTACTTAAGTTATTCAATGATAAAGGTAGAATGGAAAGGAAACAAGACAAACACATTATTTTACTAGGAGACAAAAACTGCATTTACATGAGTGTAGATGAATTGAATTGGGAGTTTGTTACAGGTTATTTAAATTAACCATGGAGAATAGCACCTAAAAGGAACACACATTTAAGTGTATTGAAAAGGGAGGCCCATGTTTAGTAAAATGGGGGAAAGCATCTTAAGAACATAATACAATTTCTATCAAAATGAAAGACGCAGAAGACAAACAAGATGATACGGTTTCCTAAGTACTTGCAAAATACATGTTGACAAAGAAATATGCGAGAAGTAAGAAAGAAGAATCTAAACTAAACTAAAATATGGAAATTCAGAAATGAACAAGCAGGATAGCCGAGACTTTAGAGGGGTGGCTTAAAAGGCAAATAGTTAAAGGAATAAAACGTGTATCTTCTTCTTATTTTTCATATGTATCTTATTTCATAGTGATTGTCGAATATATTTATGTCTGAACAAATTCTCTCTCACAACTGAGCCTGCCTTCCTGCAGTGAAATCGTAATCCTCTGTTTATGACTCCACAGTATGTTGCTATTGAAATGATAATGTTGACAACAATGACAACAGGTTGGAGCAGGAGATAGGCCAAATGAGGCCTGTGCAGGGTATGTGGAGAGGAGTGGAGTGGAGAAAATTCAAAGTATTTCAAGGAAGGGAGAAAATGGGGCTAGTTGATCAAAATTATATCTCACTATAAATAGTGATATAAAATAAAGGGCAGAGTACAAACACAGGAAAAAAGACTCAAAACAAAAGCTTACTAAGTCTTGTGGAACTATAGGGGATAAAAAATTTAAATATAAGGCTGTATACACAGGAAAAGAATTATAGTTGCCTATTATTTGAGAAAATGGGGCTTTATATTATTAAAGAAAAGGTCTTCTTTGGTTTAGTCAAGAGAACAAGCATTTATTAAGCACCCCCTACATGTCAAGGAGTCCGCTAGGTGGCACAATGGATAGAGTGCTGGGCCTGGAGTCAGGAAGACTCAACTTCCTGAGTTCAAATCCAGCCCCAGACACTTACCAGCTGTATGACCTTGGGCAAGTCATTTAACCCTGTTTGCCTCAGTTTCCGAATCTGTAAAATGAACTGGAGAAGGAAATGGCAAACCACTCCAGTATCTGTGCCAAGAAAACCCCAAATGGGGTCATGAAGAGTTGGACATGACTGAAATGACAGAACAATAACAACATGTGTCAAACATTATGCTAAGCAGTAGGGATACAAATAGAGGCAAAACCCTCTCTGCTCTGAAGGAGCTTACAATATAATGGGGAGATAATAGATGTCAACTATTTATATATACAGGATAAATTGGCAATAATCCCAGAGGTAAAATACTAACATTAAGGAGGATTGGAAAGGTTTATTGCAGAAAGTGGTTTCCAGCTAACACTTGAAAGAAGCCAGGAGGCAGATATAAGGGATAAAATTCCATCTATAGGGAACAACCAGTAGAAATGCATGCAGTTAGGAGATGGAGTGTATTAAGTGAAGGTCACCAAAGAGGCCAGTGTCATTGGATCAGAGTATATGGAGGGGAATAAGGTTAAGAAGTCTGGAAAGTTAGGAAGGGACCAGGTTATGAAGAGCTTTAATTTTTTTTTTTTTTAGTGAGGCAATTGGGGTTAAGTGACTTGCCCAGGGTCACACAGCTAGTAAGTGTTAAGTGTCTGAGGCTGGATTTGAACTCAGGTACTCCTGACTCCAGGGCCGGTGCTCTATCCACTGCGCCACCTAGCTGCCCCATGAAGAGCTTTAAGAGACAAACAAAGGATGTTTTATTTGATCCTGGAGGCAATAGGGAGCTATTGGAGTTTTTTGAATAAAAGAGTGATTTGGGAAAACCTGTGCCTTAGAAAGATCACCTTAAGAGCTGAGTGGAGGATGGACTGGAGTTGGGAGAGATTTGAGGGAGGGAGACCCATCAGAAAGCACTGGAGGTGATGAGGGTCTGGAGCAGAGTGGTGGAAATGTCATAGGAAAGTAGGGAGCACATATGAGAGAGCCTGTGAAGGTGGAAGTCAACAGGACTTTGCAACTGGCTGGAGGGAAAAGAGTGAGGAGCTAAGAATGACAACTAGGTTGCAAACCTGTGACACCTGGAGGATGGTCCCCTTATTATTATCTCAGCAATAATAAGCAAATTTAGGAAGAGATGAGAATTAAGGGGAAAGGTGAGTTCAGTTTTGCCCATGTTGACTTTAAGATGTCTAGAAGACCTCTGGTTTGATACATCCAATAGGTAGCTGAAGATGGGAGACTGGAAGCAAGAGAGAGGTTAGAATTTAAGAATGACCTAAGTAGAACTGGTAACTTAATCCATGAGAACTGAAGAGATCACTAAGAGAAATAATATAGAGGGAGAAAAGGAGAAGGCCCAGAACAGAACCTTGGGGCACGCTGACAGTGGGAATAGCCTGGATGGAGATCTAGCAAAGAGAACTAAGGAGTGGTAGACCGGTAAGAGAATATTCAATACACTCTCTATGTTAATAACCATCAAGCTCCTTACGGCTTTGCTTACTTTGACTTAGGTTACATTTTGAAAAATAAAGTTCAAGACTAGAAATATGCTTTTCACAACTATGAAAATGAAAAAAAAACTAATCCCTTTCAGTCACAAAAATGTTTTGTGAAGCATTTAACCTAGGTTGTAATATGCTTGTGAAATAGTAATCAATGACAGAAAGATCCTATGTAGCAAAGTTTCCAAGTCCCAGCTTGTGATGTGAATATATAACAAAATTTCAGTCAAATATATGCATTTATCAATGCTTTGTAGTTCTTCATAATGGGAGCTGACCTATAATGGACACAACTGACACAACAGAAGTTTATGAGCAGGATTTAAATATTACAAAATGAGACCTAGGGGGCAGCTAGGTGGTGTAGTGGATAAAGCACTGGCCCTGGATTCAGGAAGACCTGAGTTCAAGTCTGGCCTCAGACACTTGACACTAGCTATGTGACCCTGGGCAAGTCACTTAACCCTCATTGTCCTGCCCCCCCCCCAAAATGAGACCTAGATGCCATTTCTATGTGTTTGGCAACTTTGGATTCCAAGGTTTTATATATCTACATCAATATCTACATATAATGTTTATATATTTATATAAAGAAAACAAAATGGATTACTTCTTATTTGACTATACATATGTGTATTGTTTTTTTTTCAAATGGGAAGACTACTTTACTATATATGTGATGTGTTTATATACACATATGGTAAGAAGGAATACTTTAAATTTTATTTCTAAAATATCTATTTGCTCTTAACCTCCTTGTTGCTTAACATGTTTTGTTCTTTATACATTTCTTATCCAGTGGTATGTCGGTATATTTGGTGGAGAGGGAGAGGAGAAAAACCAAGCCAGTAGGGATTCAGGTATTCATGCAGCCTTGATCACTTGGTGCCACAGTTTCATTTGTCTCTTTAGTGTTTATGTTTTTCTGTTAGTTGAATGTCTGTAGGAGACAAAACAGATGAGGCTATAACTTTGTGATATTCAAAATGTCAGAAGAGCCACCAGCAATGAGAGTCCATAGCAGAGTCCTTGCAGTAGCCAAACCGAAGGAGAACTATCCCTAAGGAGTGACCTGCTTGGACTAACCCAGCAGTGAAGTGACCTGCCAACCAAAATGCCATGTCCTGAAAGCAAAGGAGATATACCATACCTAGAAGTGAACGGGATGGAGGAATGTTTGTAGCAACCATTTTAAATTTGAGTCCAGAGGCTCGTTGTAGGCAATAAAGAATGTTCTCCAAGTTTTGAAGAGTTTTGTACTTTGGGTCTTGCTATATCTTCTCAGTAAATATCCCTTTATAAAAGCTCATTAATGTTAATTGGTTTATTGATATTGAGATCAATGGGTACATTTATATTTGGGTGGTAATCACTGATTAGATGACACTGAAGAGATGGTAAATAGTTGATTGATATTGGAAAAGATGTACCAGATAGGGACTTGATGGTACTAAAAAACTCCCCCAACCCTGAAGAATTATTACCTCTAGAACCTTAAGGGAAGAAATATCCAAGTTCTGGGGACCCTACTGGCTTGTCCTAGTATAAATTTGGAGAGTGAGTCCCAGAACATGAGTGCTACATGAAAAATCCGTGAGATTACAGTCAGGAATGCAAAGATCCCTGAGAGCATCAATTTTGAGGGCCAGATATGGATAATACAGATATTTTTGCCCTTTTTGAATAATGCCCTTTCTCAATAATCCATCATATAAGATGTCACTTTCTCAGCACTACTCCAACTTGAACATGTTTTAGTTGTGACAAGATAATAATTTCTAATGGCAACCAGGAACTATAAACAGAAGATTATGATCTCTCTGTAGGAAAGAAAGATGGTTGTAAGGAAGGATTTTTTTTTGAGGGGGAGGGTTGGAGATATCTTCTATAAAGCCATGAATTATATTTTTAAAAAATTGTCCTTTTACAAATAATCACATCCAAATGCTACCTTCATTTAAGACTTTTTGATAATATGGTATGCTTTGATAAGTTATTGTTCAAAAATATAATTTGATAAGCCTGGTGTGTTATTTTTGAAGTTGTCATACCAGTTTTAAAATTCCAAATATTTGATAAATAGAAAATATGACTTTTAGTATTATAATTACTCCATTACTTGTATAAACATGTGCAAAATCTGAAAAGTGGATCGGTAAAGGTCAGTCAATAAGTATTTATTAAGCACCTACTATGTGCCAGGCATTTCCCTGAGCTTAAGGAGCTAACAATTTAATGGAGGGACAGGCAAACAACTTTGTACAAACAAGACATATACAGTATAAATAGGAAATAATAGACAGTGAAGGCAGCAGAATTAAGAGAGATTGGGAAAGGCTTCCTATAGAAGTTAATATTTTAGCTGAGACTTGAAAGAAAGGAAGCCAGGAGGCAGAGACTAGGAAGAAGAGCATTCCAGGCATGGGCCAAGAGAGGGAGTGTCTTGTGTGAGGAACCACATGAAGACTAGTTTCGCTAGTTTTCACTTTGGTGGGGAGTGGGGGTAAGGGATAAGAAGACTGGAAAGGTCAGAGGAAGATGAAACAATGAAGGAATTTATTTTATTTTAATTTTTTTTTTTGATGGGGGCAATGAGGGTTAAGGGACTTGCCCAGGGTTACACAGCTAGTAAGTGTCAAGTGTCTGAGGCCGTATTTGAACTCAGGTCCTCCTGAATCCAGGGCCCGCACTTTATTCACTGTACCACCCAGCTGCCCCCAGTGAAGGGATTTAAATACCAAACACAACGTTTTGTATTTGACCTTTTAAGCAATAGGGAGTTTGTTGAGTAAGGAGGTAACATGGTTGGACCTAGGCTTTAGGAAAATCACTTTGATGGAGGATGGATTGCACTGGGCAAAGACTTGAAGTAGGTAGACTAGCAGTAGGCTATTGCAACGATCCAGGCATGAAGTGATAAGAAGCTGCATTAGGGTGGTGACAGTGTTGGAGGACAGAAAGTGGAGTATTTGAGAGATGCTGCAAAGGTGAAATCAGCTGGCGTTGTCAATCAATTGGATAGGGGTAGGGGAGAGCGAGAAAGAACCAAGGATGACTCTTAGGTTTTCAACCCGAGGGTTTGGGAGGATGGTGTTACCCTCTACAGTAACAGGGGAGGTTTTTGGGGGAGAGATAATGAGTTCTGTTTTGGACATACTGAGTTTAAGATGTCTGCTGTTAAGATGCAGTTTGAGATGTCTGAAAGATAGCTGATGCAAGATTGGAGGTCAGCAGAGAGGTTGGGGCAGGAAGGGTAGATTTGAGAATCATTAATATAGAGACTGTAATTAAATCCATGGGAGCTGATGAGATTACCAAGTGAAGAAGTATAGAGGGAAACCTACAGTTAGAGGGTGTGATCTGGAAGAGAATATAGCAAAAGAAACAGAGAAAGAATAGTCAGACATGTAGGAGAACCAGGAGAGAGTGGTGTCTAGAAAACCTAGAGAGAAGAGAGTATCAAGGAAGAAAGGATGGATGATCAGTGGCGTCAAAGGCTACAGAGAGGTCAAAGAGAATGAAGATTGAGAAAAGACCACTGAACTTGCCAGCTAAGAGATCACTTGTAATTTTGGAGAGAGCAGTTTTAGGGGGTTATTTTGGCTGTAAGCCAATTACAAGGGCTAAAAAGAATGAGAGAGTAAGTGGAGGTACTTAGTACAGAAAGCCTTTTTCAAGGAGTTAAACTAAAAAGGGCAGAAGAGATATAGGACAATAGTTAGCAGGGAATGGAAGGATCATGTGAGGATTTTTTCAGGAAAAGGGAGATGCAGATCCTTCTCAGAATAATGATTTGTTACTTACATTAATAACAGAAGGAAATACTAAATTTCAGTTAAGAGATTAGTGAAAATAGAGATGTAATTTTTCCCATCCAAGAGAACAGATTTCCTTAAATCTGTGGGTACAGGAATTCCAGGTTAAGAACCATTGAACTGGGGTTAACCCTCATTGCCCCACAAAAAAAAAAAGAAAGAAAGAAAAGGAAAAAAAAAGAAGCATTGAACTAAAAGATGTCAAAGGTCCCTTACAACTCAATAATTTTATGAATCCATATTATACTATCAGTCTATAATAATAAAAATGAGCCTTAAAAACTGTATTGTACCGCATAAGCTTATTTATAGTAGGTGAATCCACATACAAATGATTCAAAGTTAAAATATGTAAGTCATCCTAAATTTACAAATATGTAAGAATCACAAAAATACTTAAGTCCTCTGGAAATAGAATAAGCAGGCATATAACTGGTTTCAACTTAAATTGTTTAATGAAATAAATGATGTATTATACAATCTCCTGTCCCAAATTGCAACTTTTTAAAAGTCTTCTTGGTTTATTTGTTTTAACAGTATGTATGTGTGTGGGGTAGGTTTTTTTTTCTGTCATTGTTAAAAAATGTTTAATAAAAAAATAGGACATGCATACCCTCACCTTCATTTCTCATATTTGAAATAAATGGTTTTTTCTAATGTCTTTTTTCATTTGACACCATAGTTATTTCTCAACCCCCTCCAGATTTGAATTTTCCCATGTGAAAAAGAAAAACAATCACAAATAGCAGATATAGACAACATCTGATACTTCTTAGTAACATACTACAACCTTGAGAGGCACTTGTAGCAAGACTTAGGACTTCCTTTTCCAGAGCAAGGCCAGCTACATCTCCCTCTGAGCATTCTAGGGGCACCCCTGAGTGATTTGGAAAATTTTTCTCTAATGCTATCAGCTTTAGGTCCCATTTCAGTGTGTTCCCTCCATTGTTAACCCCCAGTGATGAGCTCCTCAGTTCCATTTAAGCAATTATATAAATTACCTTGTGCAAAGGGGTATTGACTGTAAAAACTTGGCAAGAAGAAAAGTATAAACATCTTCCTCTCAACACCTGGGGAGCATAATCTTCCCTTTACCACACCACCTTGGTCTCTGGAGAGTGGACTCAAAAATAATTTCTAAATAGCATTCACTCAAATCAGATCATTTCCAAAAGTGTTATAGTTGATAGATGGATGATTCTATATCTCTGCTCTTGTTGGGCAGGGATAGGCAGGTCACTTGGGACTTCACTTCTCATGCCCTGATTTCTGGAACATCCTGGCATGGATTCTAGTACCCAGACTTATGTTGGCTCATTCCCCTGACCCTATGAAGCTGACAAGATCATAGTTATCTATGAACATTTTCCCAATCTCCTATACCTAAAAGCAGGAAAGAATAGCTATAACAGAGACAGAAGCATTAGCTTGGTCATGTACTCCCAGGTTTACAGAGTTTCAGTGGGAGATAAAAGCCCAAGGACACTCTCTCACCAAGAATTTAGCTTGACTCTTCACTTGAACATGGCCAGGAAGGGGTGGTTCCTGACTTGTTTTGTCTAGTTAGTGCTTTTTTTTTTTGGCAGGGCAATGAGGGTTAAGTGAATTGCCCAGGTTCACACAGCTAGTAAGTGTCGTGTCTGAGGCAGAATTTGAACTCGGGTCCTCCTGAATCCAGGGCTGGTGTTTTATCCACTGTGCCACCTAGCTGCCCCCTAGTTAGTGCCTTTTGAATGAATCTTAATTCTGGCTATGCAGCCAATCAATAATCCATCTCTTCATCATGAGATTAGCAGTAGCAGAATGTCTCTGTGTGCTACAAATTAGAGAGAAGGGAAATTCTATTGCACTTCATAAAGAAGTGCCTTCCAGAAACAAAGCCTCCGATCTCTTCTAGGAGGGATGGCATCATCTGAGCATGCTGTTATGTGTTTACTATCTTTGTTATACATACAAGGCATTTTCCCCTTGTGTTTTCGGTCACCTTAAATTTTAATCCTTCTGAGACTTTGGTGCTCATATAGTATCACTGGGAAAATACTGATGTTAAAATGATGAGCTTTTGCAGAAGGAAGCAGTTTGAGATCATTGAAAGCACTGTGAAATTTTCTAAAATATGATCTGCCTAATCTCCTCCTTCTGTTAAAGAACTATCTATCAGTAGTGCTTGTTCCAAAGGGAGTACTACTGATGTAATAACTCAATGGCTTTCCTATCCAATTGCATTTCATCATATGGGCAAAATGGTTTTTTTATCCACTTTTCTGTATGGGTGCTTAGGTCGATCTCTTTTGAAAAACCATAGAAATCTATAGTTTCTAAATATAGGTACATATAAAACATGTATATAGCACTTATTGTGTGCCAGGTGCTTTATAATTATTATCTCATTTGATCCTCACAACAACCCTGGGAGTGGGGAGGGTAGATGCTATTATTATCACCATTTTATAGATGAGAAATTTGAAGAAGACAGGTTAAGTGACTTACAAAGGGTCACACAGCTAGTAAGTATCTGAGACTGCATCTGGACTCGTCTTCTTGACTCCAGGCCTAGTGTTCTATCCACTGCACCACCTAGCCACTGAGACAGTCCTATAGTGCTCTGAAACTCAGACCCATTCTACTCATTGACTTGGTAAAGGGTAATCTGCCAGAGTAGCTTCAATAGAACTTCTATCAGGAAATCCTTCTTTTATGTCAACTTAGAATCACAAAATCACAGGATGGCACAATGGGAAAAGACTTCAGAGGTTTTCACTGTAGTCTTCACTGTACCGGAACAAGAATCCCCTCTACAACATCCTTGACAAGTGACCATCTGGTATCCACTTGAAGATTCCCAGTGAAGAGAAATCAGCTCGTTTCCAAAGTGGCCTAATCTGCCTCTCCAATTTGCCAAACAAAAAGAGCTCAATCTTTCCTCAACTTCAATTTAATGACTTTAAGACCATTTCCATGTTCTTCCTAAGCAGAACTAGGTCACCAACTAGGGTGGGGAGATTAGTACTTTTCCACAGGACACTAAATTTAGGATACTGACAACAGTTATAATTATTCAGCAGTATAAAAACAATAGAACTTAGTATGTAGTTTTTTTCTCCAATGTCTAAGCCTGTGCTTTCATCAGTGTTGGGGGAATTCCTGATGTGGAAATTCCTGCTGATATATATGAGAGCCTTTTCTTTATCTTATAGACTTGTAGCCTTGCCTGGAGCATTAAATTGTAACTCACACAGTATTACACTGCAAGAAGATGTCAGATCTTGAACTCAGGTCTTCCTGACTCTAAGGCCAGCCCTTCATCCACTGTACCTTGCTATCTCTCACTAGTGCCTATTTAGGAAGAAAATTCATTTAAATAGGAACCTAACAGGTGGGAGGCAAAGATGAATTCTCGCCCCCCCCCCCCTCCCAGGTGACAGCCTCCCCAGCAGCAGTCTTATTGTGGTGTCAATGCCAGTTTCAAAGGGCACATGTCTGATTTCTCTCCCTTCCACTTTTCATCTCCTACTATTCAACTGAAGAATACTTGCCTGTGTACAAAAATGGTTCAGCCCTTAAATATCTTATTCAGGCTTTAGTTTCTCAGCCCTAGTTTCTTCCAATTTATTATATATGGCAGCCTAGCTCTTTTGAATGTCAAGTGGCATTGTTGACTTATATTGAGTTTATAGCTACCCCAAACCCCAGATCTTTTTCATATGAACTATATGGTCTAGTCATACTTGGTGTAATAGATAGAATACTAGACGTGGAATATTCTGATATTTACTAGTTGTAGGACTGTGGGCAAGTAGCTTAACCTTTTTTTTTTTTTGGCCTGTTTCCTCATCTATAAAATGTGATTAAAATATTCATCATATATAAAAACACAGAATTGTTGTGAGGCTCAAATTGGATAGTGCAAAATGCACTTTATAAACTGTAGAATGTGATACTTACCCTCAATAAATTTCATTTTATTAGACTTGGCCTATTATTTCAGCCTACTGAGACCTAGGTAGATCCTAATTGTGTTAATTGGTTTAGCTATCCTTTCCACTTTCATTCAGTCTGCAAATCTGATTAATGGACCACCAAAATCTTCCTCCAAGTCACTGACAAAGGTGTTGAACAGCACAAGGCCAAGAATAGTCATTTCCATAGTGATATCTTTCCAAATTAATAATGACCCACTAGTGATCAGACTATTTGGGTCTGGCCATTCAACCAATACTACCCCTACTTCAGAAGGTTCAGTTCAGAAACTTTAGCTAATCTCTTTTTGGGACCAACCTAAGGGTACAATAGAGGTGGAGAATAGACTCTTTTACTAGCTCAGTGAACCAATAGGACTAAGCCACACCTATCTGAATGTACCTTTGCCCCTGGGTGTCTCCCATTAGACCCTGACGTCATCAAGGTAGAACTCATTTTAATATGGACCACCTTCAAGGAACATCAACCAATGGAATTGAATGATGCTAGCCAATTAGCTTTGATCTGTATGTAAGGAGCCTCCTCTAACAAAAAGAGGAAAAAGCTTGGTGCCACCAAGCAAGTGCTATTCTTGGTTTGCACTCTAGGTTTGGAATGCTGTCCTATTGGTGAACACTCTCTTCTTAGGCCAATATAGGTAACTTAGAGACAAAATGTCGCTGGGGGGGTTTGTGCTTGTGTTAAATGCCACGCAATTAATACTTTTTAAATATTTAATATACTTTAATAATAAATACTTACTGCCTAAATTGATGCAATAGCCATTAATTTATAAATAGCAATGATTTAGAAAACCTAGCCCAGTCCCCTAATAATTTAGCTAGAAACAACTGGCAACCAAAATAATTTAAATAACACACTAAGTTTAGTTAACTTTATCATCACCTGGCCATAGCTCCTCATTTTGTTTCTTGGAGTAGTTGGTTCAATTAGAAGTACCACCAACAGTACTTAAGTATTAATGTGCTTGTTTTTCTACAATCATCATTTCCAACAATTGTCATTTTGGGGTCACTTTTGCCAATCTGATAGATGTAAGGTGGAATCTAATTTTTTTATTTCAACTTCCCTAATTACAATTAATTTTGAGTGTTTTTTTCTAATTATAAGTTATATGAAGCTTGGATTTCTTTTTTTTTAGAGCTACCTGTTCATTTTCTTTGATCATTTAGCTACAGGGGAATGGCTCTTATTCCTACATATTTAAATGTAAGACTTTTATTAGAGAAATCACTGCAAAGGTTTTTACCAGTTAACTGTTTCCTTTCTAATTTTAACTACATTTAATTTGTTTGCACAAAACCTTTTAAAATTTGTATAATCAAAATCATCTGTTTTATCTTTGATGATACTCTATTCCTTGTTTGGTTTCTCTTCTGTATTTTAAAAATATATTGACACTTTCTCCTACTTTAGTACTGCTTTCTAACTCACCTTCCTTTGTAACAAATAAATATAGTAAAGCAAAATAATTTAACATATTGGCCATATCTGAAAGTGTACATATCATTCTTGCTTTCCTTTACATTATTGTGGTCATTGTGTAGATTGCTCTCTTGGCTATGCTTATTTCACCCCGAATCAACTCACATGAATCTTCCAAGGTTCTTTTGACTTTGTCAGATTCATTATTTCTTATAATGCAATAATATACCATTATATCCATGTACCACAATTTGTTAAGCCATTTGAAGATTCTTCTTTTTTTTTTGCGGGGCAATGGGGGTTAAGTGACTTGTCCAAGGTCCCACAGCTAGTAAGTGTCAAGTGTCTGAGGCTGGATTTGAACTCAGGTCCTCCTGAATTCAAGGCTGGTGCTTTATCCACTAGCCACCTAGCTGCCCCTAAGATTATTCTTTTTTGATAGAGAACATAAAAGCAAAAAGAGAGAGCTAAATTGTTTTGAATAGCTCTTTCCATTTCATTGTCCTATCTATACAAGTGATGGGCCTAATCTTTTTTTGTTGTTGTTTTAATCTTCTATCTCCTGGGGGTAAGAAAGCTGTGTTTGTCATCCTTAACATTTATCTAGGGGCAGCTAGATGGTGCAGTAGATAAAGTACTGGCCCTGGATTCAGAAGGAGCTGAGTTCAAATCCAGCCTCAGACACTTGACACTTATTAGCTGTGTGACCCTGGGCAAGTCACTTAACCCTCATTGCCCCACAAAAAAACCAAAAAACTAAAAAAACCCCATTTATCTATAGCTTCAGGTCATTTTGAGCTTTAGTCCTCCTTATGTTATTATAGAACTGTATCACCTTTCTTTTATGCTCATTAAATTGCCCTTGATTCCACTATCTGTTAATGAATTTTTGAAATCTAAGTTGATTTGAATTCTTTATTATTCTCCATGACACTGGCAAGCACATTTTTAGTGTGCATATCTCCCTGTGAATATATTAGGTAGATTACATAATTTAATTAGACATTCTCTTTTAACAATAGTTGTTGGTTTTTTCCTATTTATTTATTTAAGTTTTCAACCTTTGTTTAGATAAGATTTCCGATTTCAAACTTTATCTCCCTTCCTCCCTCCCTTCCCTGCACCCTCCCCTAGACAGCCAGTAATCTGATATATAACATTAAACATATTTCTGCATTAGTCATGTTATACAAGAAGAATCAGAGCAAGAAGGAAAAACCTCAAACAAGAAAAACAACAGCACCAAAAACAAAAGAGATAGTATGGTCCAATCAGTGTCCATATTCCACAGTTTCTTTTTCTTTTTTTCTTTTCTGGATTTGGAGAGCCTTTTCCATCACGATTCCTTTGGAACTATCTTGTAACGTTGGATTCGTGAAAAGAATCTAGTCTATCACAGTTGATCAACACACAATGTTGATGATACTGTGCACAATGTTCTCCTGGTTCTGCTCATCTCACTCATCATCAGTTCATGCAAGTCCTTCCAGGTTTCTCTGAACTCCTCCTGCTCATCATTTCTTACAGCATAATAGTATTCCATTACATTCATATACCACAATTTGTTCAGCCATTCCCCAATTGATGGGTATCTCCTCAACTTCCAATTCCTTGCCACCACAAAAAGAGAAGCTATAAATATTTTTGTACATGTGGGTCCTTTTCCCTTTTCCATGATCTCTTTGGGAAAAAGACCCAAAAGTGGTATTTCTGGATAAAAGCGTACACACAGCTTTATAGCCCTTTGGGCATAATTCCAAATAGCTCTCCAGAATGGTTGAATCAGTTCACAGCTCCACCAACAATGCATTCATGTTCCAACTTTTCCATAGCTTCTCCAACATTTATTATTTTCCTTTTTTGTCATTTTAGCCAATCTGATAGGTGGTACCTCAGAGTTGTTTTAATTTGCATCTCTCTAATCAATAGTGATTTAGAGCATTTGTGTGTGTGTGTGTGTGTATGTGTGTGTGTGTGTGTGTGTGTGTTTTTAGAGCATTTTTTCATATGGGAATAGATAGCTTTGATTTCTTCATCAGAAAACTGCCTGTTCATATCCTTTGACCATTTCTCAATTGGGGAATGACTTGGATTCTTATAAATTTGATTTAGTTCCCTATATATTTTAGAAATGAGGCCTTTATCAGAAGTATTGGCCATAAAAATCGTTTCCCAGCTTCCTGTATCCCTTCTAATTTTGGATGCATTGCTTCTGTTTGTACAAAACCTTTTTAATTTAATGTAATCAAAATCATCCATTTTACATTTCACAATATTCTCTATCTCTTGTTTGATCATAAACTTTTCTTCTTTCCAAAGATCTAAAAGGTAGACTATTCCTTCCTCTCCTAATTTACCTATGGTATCACCTCTTATGCCTAAATCATGTACCCATTTTGACCTTATTTTAGTATAAGGTAATAGTTTGGTTTTTTTTTTGAGGCAATTGGGGTTAAGTGACTTGCCCCGGATCACACAGCTATTAAGTGTTAAGTGTCTGAGGACGGATTTGGGCCGGTGCTCTATCCACTTCGCCATCTAGCTGCCCCCAATAGTTGTTGTTTTTAAAGAACCATGATCAATGCAATTAGATCCTTTTCTTTTTATTACTCAGATTGATAAGAAAATTGCCTTTTTCTTTAGGTTTCTTTCCTTGAAACCTAAGCCCTTTAGCCTCAGAAACTTCAGAAAAAAATATTTAAAATACAAATACAACCATCATACTTTCATCAAACCCATAGAAACACAATGTGTCACTTTATTAAATGATCCAGCCAAGTGAGTATAATTAAAAGGGTGCACTACCTGAATTGAACACCAGGTTGTGCTCTACCTGAACTACCAGTGCAGGTCTTGTAAATTACTTCCTCTGGTTCCTGCACAAGATGGCCCTTTTCTTAGAAGTCTACAGTAATGCTGCTGCCTGGCAATGGACACAGCCTACAAACGTCTACCTTGCCCCTCCGCTGCCAAGCCCATATTGTTGTAGCACTAAAACAACTTTGATCAACAACTCATTAGCCAGGTCCAAATTTTTATAGGGAAATATTGAAATATTACTGAAAGTATTAAAATATGAAATATACCATTTATTCTTAGCTCAGAGCCCCCTGTAATGGATTTTACTCTCAGGTCACTTTCCAATGCATTCAGGGATTTGCAGGTCTACTTGTTTGTTGTGTTCATACTGTGATCATTGTACATAGAATAAAGTGCAAAGGAACTATATCAAACAGTTTTTACAGAGATAGTTAAATGCCATGCTGACACATGCAGATTGCCCTACACATCTTGGTCTTCTTTTTTTGGAATAGTAATTAAACTAACACTACCATTAATAATGGAAATGGCATGATGATTGGCTGACCTAAGGCTCTATTCCTATTTCCTGTGACTATTATGTAGATCAAAACTCCTTTCCTTGATCTCTACTTCCTTATATGCACTATGTCCCAGCCCCCATTTCAACGTAAACTCCTTGAGGACAGGAATTTATTTTTTGTATTTGTATCCCCAGTCCTGTAGCACAGTGCCTGACACATAGCAGGCACTTAAGTGCCCTTCATTTATTCCAACTATGTACTAGCCTTCCTCCCATTTACCTCTGAGACTTTTGCGTGTGGAAAGGGGTAATATAATCACAAACCTCCATTGTCATGGAAAAGGAATAAGGGTAGAGGGCATTTGTTCTTTGTCATAGGATCATGGACAACAAAAGGAAACTCTGGGATGATGAAACTCATTTTCCATTGCAAGTTCAGAATCCCCTAATGCCTGGCTGACCAGGATTGCTAATAATTTATGGTCTTAGAAACTTTGGGTCCTTTTTATTTCTTTATAAAATCTTAGTTTTTACTGATATCTTTTCTGTTACCTTAATTTATGAGTATATTCTTCCCCCTTTCCTTCCTACTGAGCCACATTTTTATATATTTTAAAAGTATAAAAAAGTAGGAAAAAACGAAGCTTAGCAACATTAGCCAACATTATCAGTTGAATATGTCCATATATGTAATGTTGTAGACCTATGCCTCTGCAAAGAGGAGGATGTGAATTTTCTCACCTTTTCTTCATGAACAAGCTTTGTATATAATGGTCATTATAATTACATTCTAATGAGTTTTTGTTTTTGCTCTTCTGTTTATGCTGTTGTAGTTACTGTATATATACATATATACACATACATACACATACATGCAAACTATATATATGTATATATATGTGTGTGTGTGTATACACACACACACACACACACATATAGTTTTCCTGGTAATAGTTACTCAACTCTACATCAGTTCATATGCGTTTCCATGCTTTTCAGCTTTCTTTTGGAATAGTAATATTACATTCAACTTATATGTGGCAATTTGTTTTGCCATTTCCCCAACTGATAGGCATCTACATGGTTTCCAGCCTTTTGTTACCATAAAAAGTGCTGCTACAAATATTTTAGGGTCTATCTTTGCATGATCATCTTGGGCTATGTGCTTACAGATTTCTGAGTCAAAGGGTAGGGACATTTTAGTCACTTTTAAAATAAGTATAATTGCAAACTGCATTCGAGAACATTGGACCAGTAGGATATTACTGTTCTCATTTTTCTGCAGAAATGCTCCCTGGCACTCTCAGCTCCCTGAGATTCCTGATTCAGAAGCTCTCCACATTGAACTACTTCTGGTCTGCAATGATCATAGTGTGGCTTCAGTGCTGGACCTAGAGTCAGGAAGATTTGTGTTCAAATTCAGCCTCAGATACTTACTAGAGATGTGACCTTAGGAGAGTCATTTGACCTCAAATTTCACTTTCCTTATCTGTAAAATAGGGATTTACATTAATTTTAGCATCTTCTTGGTATGTCCTTTATAATCTATGTAGTTCTATCCATGCCAGAACCTACCTCCCAGGGATAGCATGGGGATAAAATAAGATATTTGTAAAGTGTTTTGCAAACCTTAAAGCACTATATAAATGCTAATTATTATTATTCCTGCCTTGTAGAACAGTTGGGGCAGGACAGCATCAACTTTATTCTCTGTCATAAAGAGTCAGAGCAGCTTCATTTATGGTGGTGTATCTCAAAAATTTTGCTGTCTGGTTTTATGGAAAACTCCTGGGCTCTTAAAATCTCCACAGAGTTGAAAAAAAGGTGAGACAAGAGGCACAAATAATAACAATACATCATTTAACAATTCCTTAAAATAAATTCTAGTACCACTTGTTTGTGGTAATACAATTCAGGTTGTAAAACCTCATTTGAGGCCCATCTAAAGGGCTCTTAGAAATAACTCAGGCAGCACAGTGAAGTGGATAGGACCCTGCCTCTGTAAGGAGAAGGCATGGGCTCAAATACAGATTATAAGGCAAGTTACCTAACCATTCTAGCCTTTAGTTTCATTTGTAAATGTAGCAAGGAGGCCAGGGGATAGAGCTCCAGGCTCACTCAGGAAAACCTGGGTTCGAATGCAGCTTTAGACATTTACTATCAGATATTTCAATGACATGTCACTTTACCTGTGTGATAAAATAATATTTTATAAAAATAAAGACTTCTATTCACAACTATACCCAGAGGACATCCCAAGAATCATCTGAAAAAAGACTTCCACAGACTTAAATGGACATTTTCCTGTTTTCCTTTTCCATATTGTATACACTGTTTATAATGTCCACTTACTAAAGGGGAGTGCCCCTTCCAGTTTTTTCTGTTTGCGATGTCTACATGCCAATAGAAACTAAGTACCTAATTAAGGATGATTGGATGGAGGCCACACCTGGTTGGCCCTAAGTGACATGTTGGCATACTACTGATGTCAGCAAGAGACCACTCTCAACCAAACAGCTTGAAGGACCTCCCCTTTGGGGGAGGGAGAGAGGAAATAGGAAGTGGATGCTTGCTGATAGAAGAACTCTCTTTTTGGTGAGGAGGAAACATCATGGCAGCAGATGGAGAAGGGGGGGAAGGGGGGGGAGGCCCCTCTTAGTCGTTTGGACACCTGCTTGGTGGTGAGAGATTTCTCATGGGCTCCTAGGAAAGGAAATTGCTTTCTTTCTCTCTGGCTATACTGAATTAGATCTGAGCTAGGATTTCCATGCTATCAGGAATCTGTTCTTAATCTCTCTCTTTTTACTAACTTATAATATATATTTTAATAAATCTTTAAAAGCCTAAACTCTTTTTTTTTTTAAGTGAGGCAGTTGGGGTTAAGTGACTTGCCCAGGGTCACACAGTTAAAAGCCTAAACTCTTGCTGAATTTATCAATGATTTTAGCCAGTTTCCCCCCAAAACTGAGGGGGGGCATGATTAGAATCCACAATTTAGATTTTTAACAACACATGTGACTGCCTCAGTTTCCCTATTTGTAAAATGGGGATCATAATAGCAGCTACCTCCTATGAGGTGTTTTGAGGATCAAATGAGAATATTTGTGAGGTACTTAGTTCCTGGAACATAGCAGGTAGCACATAAATTCTAGCTATTATTATTATTATTATTATTATTATATTTTTAAAGTTCCTTCCAGCTCTAACTCCTATGACAATGTCTCTTTTTTTAATAAAAGTATTTTATTATTTTCCAGTTACATGTAGAGATAGTTTTCAACATTTGTTTTTATAAGATTTCTAGTTTCAAATTTTTCTCCCTCCCTCCCTCCCTCCCTCCCTCCCTCCCTCCTCTCCAAGACAGCAAGTAATCTGTTATAGGTTATATATGTACAATCACATTAAACATATTTCTGCATTAGTCTTGCATCCATATTCCACAGTTCTTTTTTTTCTGGATTTGGAGAGCATTTTCCATCATGAGTCCTTTGAAACTAAATGACGTCTCTTTTTAATAACACATGGTAAAGAAAATTAACCATTGCAAAGATCTCAAAATGAGTTAAAAGTTTGAGTAAACTTAGTCTCATAATGTTTCAGATCTTGTCTGTTTCTCCTCTTTCTTGGTGCAGAAATAATGACTTTATTATGAGAAAGTTCCAGAAACTGATTTAGAAGATTAGCAATCAGAAAAACAAATGATGATCTGTCTTTCTATCTGTTTACTGAGAGGCTGAAATGAACATACATAAGTCCCATGTCCTGAATCTCCTTCCAAATCATTGCAAAGAAAGAGGTTGTGGGGTGGGTCATCGAGCCTTTGTTGTTTCATCTTATATGTCTCCATTTCCTCCACAAACTCTCTGGCTTCATGATTGCTGTAGAAAGGCTGCTTCTTCTCATTCACCTACATAATTTCCTTGACATGTAGGTGGGTCTCCTTGCATTTAGTACATTTCCAGTTGATTATATGAATGAGGCAACTTAAATCTCTCCAAAGAGAATGTAAAATAAGGCCTAGTCTAACTTTTTAACATGATGAAAAAAGTTCATTATTAGAGAAGAAGCTGCAAGCTGGAATGACACTGGAACACCTAAGGGCAACTACCAAACAGACAGCACTATTTCCCCTCAACCTTTCTGTCCTAGAGCTTCGGTCCTACTGGTGAAGCTGGGTAGGTGGTTGGGGTGAGCTATGAGAGGAGGGAGCTGTGAAAATACTAGGGGAGTCCTAATCTTAAGAGGTCTTAGAGCCCAGGGCTAAATACAAAGTCCTAAGTAGGCAGATCTGGAAAGAGTTCACCAGTATACAGGGCACACACAGTAACAGCAGCATGCTGGAGCCATCTCATACCAGCTTGTGAGAGCTGATTGCTAAATTTTCAGTGTGAGGATTTACACCTCAGAAATCAGCAAATGCTACAAATCAGGAATTGAATAATTTTTTTGTCTAGACTTAAGTGCTGGAGAAAATGTTATTTGTGCCAATTAAACTTAAAAGTGAGTCATGGGTATAGCCACAGGCCCCCCCCCCAGCTGTTAAACCTTTACCATCACACCCCTGCACTGGTATCCTTAGTAGAAGAGCAGCTCTGCTCTCCCCAGGACTAAAGACAAATTGCTATCCTCTAACACTTTTTTTTTTTTTTTTGGTGAGGCAATTGGGGTTAAGTGACTCGCCCAGGGTCACACAGCTAGCAAGTGTTAAGTATCTGAGGCCGAATTTGAACTCAGGTCTTGAATCCAGGGCCGGTGCTCTATCTACTGTGCCACCTAGTTGCCTCCCAACACTTTTTTAGAACTGGAGCAGATCACTTTTGTAAGGGGAGGGGCCTTGAGTCCAGTGCTAGCAATTGCAGCACAGAAAAGGGCAGGTACACCAGGCTCAGCTTATCTCCAAAGTTGAAAATGATGACCAGGGCAGCTAGGTGGTGCAGTGAATAAAGCACTGGCCCTGGATTCAGGAGGACCTGAGTTCAAATCTGGCCTCAGATACTTGACACTTGCTAGCTGTGTGCCCCTGGGCAAGTCACTTAACCCCCATTGCCCTGCAAAAACAACAACAACAAAAAAAACAAAAAAAAGAAAATGATGACCACTAGGTCCCAAGCTCCAATCTTGTGGGCTAACTATTCTTGCCCAGGTAGTCAGTTTGTAGTAAGTTCCCACAGTTTTAAATTGTAGGAGACAGATTGCAGGCCAATTGTCTTCCAGTGATTTGCTTATAAGGAACAAAAAAAAAAGATACCAGGGGCATATCTGATGGGAAAATAATAATAACAACAACAATAACTAGCACTTTTATAGTGCCAACCCTATGCCAGGTAATGTGCCAAGTGGTTAACAAGTGTTATTTGATCTTCACTACAATCCTGGGAGGTAAATTTTATATTCCTTGAGTGTTATATTATAGCCACAAATTATTAATAAATTGTTGAGTCACTCCTGACTCTGACCCCATGTGGGGTTTTCTTGGCAAAGATACTTTAGTGGTTTGCCATTTCTTTTTCCAGCTCATTTTAAGGGTTGAGTGACTTTCTTGGGGGTCACACAGCTTGTAGATATCTGAAGTCACATTTGAACTCAGGTCTTCCAGACTCTAGGCCTGGCACTCTATCCACTGCACCACCTAGCTACCCATTAATAAGACATAGAAAATTTATCCCAGGGATCTTGGAGGATTTAAAGAGGAACATTGGGGCAAAAATCACACAATATATCTGGGGAGGATGACTTGTAATCTTTGCCGGTGGGATAGCAATATTAAATATTGGTGTAGAAGTATGTTTTTCACATCTCCATTTTTCTTTTTTGTTCCTTTTCAAACTACCTCTCCCAAAAAAGGCAGAGTAGTATAGTGGTAAAAAGCACTACACTTGGCAATCAGAAAACCTGGATTCAAATTTTGGTTTTGCCAATTATTAGCCTATGACTATGGGAAAGTCATTTTGCCTTTCTGAGTCTGTGGTCCCACTCCTCCCACAATTATGGGGGAAAGGCTCTTTGTAAATTGTAGTACACTATGTAAACATGAACTGTTATTGATGGACATAATCCACACCAGAAGGGTATAGTAGAAGCCATGGTTATAACAAAGGGGTCAACTTTTGGAAGTTTGGAGACATGAAAGCTCATTTTGGAATCATAAAATTTTCAAGCTAAAGACAGCATGTAAAAATGAAGCGATTGCTAGCTTTGGAGTCAGAGGATCTGAGTTCAACTATTATCTTTGATTCCTACTCCCTCGAGCACTTCATCTCTCTAGGACTTAGTTTCCTCATCTATAAGATGAGGGCACTGAAACAGACGATGTCTCTTCCAGCTTCTACATCTGTGGTCCTGGGTTCCTGGAGATCTTCTGCTTCAGTGGTCTCAAGCTCAAATTGCATGTTTGTTTTAATTTATCTGCAACACCTCCATCTATTGCAGGTGGGGTAGTTCCCTGAAGGTAAGCCCTGTGGAGCTATAGGCTACACTGCATGTGTGTTTAGATGTGATTTTGGATTATTGGAGGATACAAGGCAAAAGGTCTGGGAAAAAAAATACTGCAGGCATCCATAAAGAAGCAGTTTAAGTACCAAGAAAGTATCACACAGAATCAAGCAGCTTCTACTATAAAATAAGAAATCTCGGAATATGATATTCCAAACAACAAGAGATAGGCTCATAACCAATAATTTACTCCATAACACTGAGTATAATCCTACAGAGCAATAAAAAAAATCAACACTTTTAATTGAAGAGGACTTTTAAAAAAACCTTTCTGATGAAAACACCAGAGCTGAATAGGAACTTTTTTTCTGGCGGGACAATGAGGGTTAAGTGACTTGCCCAGCGTCACACAGCTAGTAAGTGTCAAGTGTCTGAGTGAATAGGAACTTTGAAATACAAAGTTCAAATTAAAGTCTAAAGAAAGCAACTGCAAGGATCTCTGATGATGATGTAGTATTAACGTTTTGACAGGGGGAATGAAAACTAGTGTCCCTTCAGAACATCAATGTCTTCAAAGTGTATAAAGAGAGTGAAATGGCAAAAACTCATCCTGGGAGTGGATTGTTTTGACGGTTCTAAGAGGGGAAAGGGAAAGGAAGGTAAAAGGAAGAATACATTAGTGTAGCAAGGAGGAAGGGGTGGAAATTAGGGTAAGAAAAATATAAAAATACGAAGAGGTGAGGGCAGTGGGTATCAGATGAACCTCACTTAACTGGAAAAAAAGAGGACTGACAAGGCTTGGTGTAGAATTCATAAAACTCAACAATGAGGCAAGCAGGGATAGAGAAAGGGTGTTCAGGGGGAGGTTAATATTGGGAAGGAATAGTCAAAAGCAAAACAAACTCCTGATTCATGAGGGGGACCAAAAAGGGAAGCAAAGAACTAGCCTCTTAAGAAGGTGCCTCAGCTCACTAATGTAAAACTAAAATAGAAATGGTTCCTTGCTGGCCACATACTAAAAAAATCCCATAAATTAATACTATTTCTGTTGTATTATATTTTTATTTTGTTAAACATTTCCCAATTACATTTTTTTCTTGTGGGGCAATGAGGGTTAAGTGACTTGCCCAGAGTCACACAGCTAGTAAGTATCAAGTGTCTGAGACTGGATTTGAACTCAGGTACTCCCGAATCCAGGGCCAGTGCTTTCTTTATTGCGCCCACCTAGCTGCCCCCCCCAATTACATTTTAATGCAGTTCAGGCAGCTTGGAGGTTTTGCAGCCACTTGCAGTCCACAAGCCACAAGTTTGACACCTCTGCCTTAGATTTCCTTTTATACAACAGGGGAATAGCTGAACAAATTGTGGCATATGAATTTAATGGACTACTATTGTTTTACAAGACACAAGGAATAGTTTCAGAGATTCTTGGGTGAAGAGTGAAGTGAGAAGAACCAGTAGATCTAAACAAGGACAGAAACATTATAAAGGAATACAACTTTGGAAGAGTTCTTAACTCTGTTCAATGCAATGACCAGCCATGTCTCCATTAAGACCTATGATGAAGCATGTTACCTACTTGCTGACAGGTGATGGACTCAAAGTACAGACTTTAAAAAAAAATAGACATTGCATAGATTTGTTTTGCTTAACTAGGTTTATTGGTTATGAGATTTTTTTTTTCTTTCCCCTTTTCTCTGGCTAATGGGGTGGTGGCAGTGGTAAACTCATGGGGATAGAGATTTAGTAACAGTGATGACAAAAAAAGGCCTTTGTAACTTCTTTTTAATGTAGAGAACAGAAAAAAGTTGAAATAAGGGAAGTTTTGAAAATTTTAAATTATATGCTTTTTTTAAAAAAAGCAATTAGATTCATGGTTTCATATACCACACCCACTCCCCTTTTCTGTTTTGCTGGGTGTATGGAAATGGTTTTGTTGTTGTTAAGGGTATATGGAAACATTTTTTTGTTTGTTTTTGGTTAAGGTCAGATTTTTTTTTTTAATTAAAAAGGATTAGACGCATTCGTTGCCTCAGAGGGATGAACTAGGCCCAATGAAAATTTCCTAAGGCAGATTTTGGGTCCATTTAAGGAAAAACTTCCTAACAATTAGAGCTATCTGAAAGTAAAACAGATTACCTAAGGAGGTGGTGAGTCTCACAGGTTTTCAAGCAAAAGCTATAAGATTACTGGTTGAGAATTTTGTAGAGGGTTTCTTAATCAGCTATGAGTTGAATTAAATGGCCTGCAGTTGCTTTCAACTTTGAGGTTCTATGATTCTGATGTCATGTCCAAATGCCATGAACCCAGCTCTTAGCACCTATGTACATCCCAATTCATTACTTAAGTGACTGAAGGTAATTTATAGTGGTTCTTGTTGGCCCTTGCAGATAAATCAAATTCATTAGATCATAACTCTAGCAAACTATTTCTGTGATTGAGAACACTATTTAAACCAGGGATTTGGAAGATTTTAAAGACGTACTATGCCAAGTTGCCATTCATTTACTGCCTTATGATCCTTGAGTTTTAACTAGCCCTTAGCAGTTTTAGGGGGTAGGCTCTTACCTCAGATTCTACTACTTGGCTTTTTTCTAAAACCTTAGTCACTGTGACCAGGAAAAGGAAAAAATATATCCCAAAATATCAGCTCCACTGCTTGTTATTCCACTATTATAGTTTCATATCACTGATTCTAAAACTTTCCCAAATCTGAACCTTTTAAAACGTACATGTCCACTTGTCACAGGCTACTTCTTTTCAAACCCGCCCACCCCCCTCAATCATTCCTTAAGGTTATTACCAGCAAGGATTGACACAAGGCTGAGATTAAGAATGGGATAAAGGATAGGTCAGGATAGGCTTGGAACACAAGCAAGAGGAAGGAAAATTTACTGAAATAGGAGACAGCACTGAAAACAATCTTTGCCTGGGCTGCTCTTTATACTTATGACTGGTTTTTTAATCTAGTGTATCTCACCTTGTTCACTCTGAACTCCTTTACCAATGTATTGACATTTTTTTTTATATCTCCAGTTCTGTCGGATGAGCAAATATTAAGACATATGGCTTCTATGATTTCAAGCTCTAAAATTTGGATTCTGGATTGTATGCTTATAGTATAGCTTATCACAATGCAATATATATTTTTAGTCATTTCTCAGAATGTTCTCCACATTGCCTATATTCTGCACTGGGTTGTGAAGAAAAGGGCCTTGTAAATCTCAAACTATATAAATGAGCTGTTATTATTCCAACAAAATTGAATTTCTTGTCATTCCCTAATCTCATTCAATACTTTCATAACTACGGGATTTTTGCTCATATCATATCTCATGTCTGAGACTAATTCTATCCCTTAGGCTGAAATCCTTCAAGACTCAGGTCAGGAACCACCTCTGTCATGAAACTTTCCCAGATATATCCCTTGAGAAATGGTCTCATAGACTCCACCTCTCCTTTGTACTAATAGTCACATTCATTCGTATTCTACTTATTTGTATAGCTCCATCTTCTCCACTAGATTCTAAGGTCCTTGAGGAAAAGTCTAATTTTTATTACATTTTTGTACAGCTCGCAATCAGAATGGTTCAGTACATATATAGAGGCCTGACAAATGGTTAAGGATCTCCATTTTGAATTAACAAGATAGTTGAGGGCCAAATCTTAGAGTAGAAAAAAGTTCAAGTACTGATGTTCCTATTTAAATAAATAACAAAGAAGAGGTAACACAAACATGAGGTTGAATTTTTAATCCAACTCCTGTGATGTCGTTGGGGAAAATTTCTTGCGTTTCTCGATGGTGAGTTTTTGACTTGTGTATACCAATATCCCCCTTCACGTTTGAACGCGTCACCGGGGGCTAAGTGCAAGGTTAGACTTCCTTACAAGGGCCTGGGGTGAGATCCCTGAAGGACGAGCCCCGGCCCCACTTGGCCAGTTTCGTCTCACGCACGTATCTGGGGCAAGGCTGTCCAGACTGTTCTCGGAGAGGCGGGAGCCCGAGCAGGCCCGGGGAGCCTCTCCCCAAGAGGTAAACAAGGCGGCGCACCGAGCGCCGCATGCCGGAAACCAAGTCTGGCCATTGGGGCTCCCCTCACCGATCCTCCTGCCTCTGGGTGTGGAGACACACTCGGGCTTCCTTCCCCACAGGCATGTTTACCACACACAATACGGAGAGTCGACGAGGGTCAGCCCCCAAGACCTCTCCGCCGTGACCATCTCCAAGGCCAGACCGGAGACCCCGGCTCCATCGGGGCGTCTGGCCCCCTCGACGGGCACGGGGCGCCAGAAGAGAAAGAGCAGGGCTCGGGGCGGAGACTGATGGCTGGTCACAAACAAGCCCCGCGATCCCCTCCCCCAGGCCCGGGATCCGCCTGCCGCTGGGGCCCGGCCCTGGGGAGCCTGACTCCTCCCGCGACGGCGGGCAGCCCTGCTCCGCCTTCCCTATGAGCCTGCCCCGCTCCGCTCCCCCCCGCGTCACCCGCCTTGCCGGGTCCCGGGCTGCACTCAGTCACCTCAGAGAAGGGGGAGGGGGCTAGGGAGGCTCAACCCAACCTCCATTTTCCCCCGACCCCCATCACCTCCAACAGCCAAGGAGAGAGGCCGCCTGGCCCCGCCGCGCAGGCTCACAGCCCCGGCCGCCCACAGCACGCCTCCCCTCCCCCCTCCAGCCGCCCCTTTCCGCCCCTTCCCGGAGCCCGCCCGAAGCCCGCCTCCGCGCCTGCCCACCAGCCCGCTTGCTCTCTCGCTAGGTCTCGCGCGCACCCGGGCGCCTCGCCTCCGCGCGTGCTCAATAACTGTCCCCCGAGCCGACCGTCCCCTGTCCCCCGCCCCTCTGCTGTTTGAATATTCTAATGAGGGAACAGTCTACAGCCTATAGAAGAGTGGGGCGGCGTGTCACATGGCACGGGGACGTGTCAGGGGGGCGGAGCCCGAGCAGCCCCTGCCCGAGTTAAAACCGGAGTGTGAGAGAGAAAAGCGCTTCAGTAGCGAGAGGGGCCGAGAAAGTGGTGACACCGCCGGGGAGCGGGGGGAGTCCCTGAAACTTCTCCCAACAGCCCCAGGGCCAATTTCCCCCCCTCAGCCCAACCCCCTCTTCGCCAGCTCCCGAGTCCCCACTCCCTGCGCCGGGGGTGGGGTGGGGAGCCAGGCCCGTCTCCCGCTGGGACACACACAGGGGCCGGGAGCGGGGACGGGACCCCCGAGGCGGGTGGACGGACGGACGGACAGGCAGGCAGGCGGACAGACAGACGGCCGGGCGCCCGGCCCGGCAGGCAGGAGGAGGAGGAGGTGGGGGTCCGGTGGGGCGGCCACGGGCGAGGGGAGTTTCCTCTCAACTATCAAGGGGAAAAACTCCCTTCAGCCGGAGGAGAGACCCCGACCGTGTTTTCCTCCCGGGGGCCGCGCTCCCCCGCCCCACGTAGCGGCGGCCGGCGCTGCCGCCGCCTCCACCTCCTCCACCAGCTCCACCACCACCACCATCTCCTCCTCCTTTTCCTCCACCACCTCGGGCCCCGGTGTCCCCGGCCAGCACTATGCCCATCTTACTGTTCCTGATAGACACGTCCGCCTCTATGAACCAGCGCAGCCATCTGGGCACCACCTACCTGGACACGGCCAAAGGCGCGGTAGAGACCTTCATGAAGGTACCGACTGACCGAGCCCGGTGGCAAACACGGCCGGGGCGGACCCGGGGAGCGGACGAGGAAGGGGTGGGGGGGGGTGGCGAGGGTGTGGGGGAGACCCGGCTGCGGGAACAGCCAGGCGTGGGGACCCCCCCCCTCCCGCCACCCCCGCGGGCCAGCAGGCGGGCGGGCGCTGGGGATCTGGGGTCGGGCGGGGGGCTCCGGGCGCAGACGGGAGCCGGAGGTGGGGGGGGGGAGGGAGGACGGGGTGGACCCTGCGTGTGTGGTGCACGGTGGGGGACGGGGGTGCTGGGTCAGCCTGCGATGATGCCTCGTAACCCGGGCTGTGTGCTCCCCCTGCCCGCCCTGTTCTCTCTCTCTCTCTCCCCTCCCTTCCTCCCGCTTCCTTGCAGCTCCGTGCCCGGGACCCAGCCAGCAGAGGAGACAGGTATATGCTGGTCACTTTCGAAGAGCCTCCCTATGCTATCAAGGTAATAGCCCCCGCCCTCCCTCCTTCCCTCTCTCTTCGGCTCTCGCGTCCGAGCCTTGCCTCGCCTTCCCTTCCTTATTCCTTCCTCTCGCTGCTCCCCCTCCCCCCTCCCCATTCACCCTTCATTATGCTCCCCTCCCCCCCTCGGCCGCGGCTTCGGGCCCTCTCCTCCTGTCGTTTTTCCTGCCGTCTCTCGCCCCCCCCCCCCCTTTTCTCCCCCCGTCCCCCCGGCTTCGATACTTGTGGGGCGGAGAGGAGAGGAGCGGCGCGGCCGCGGCCTCCTGCACGCCGCCCGGCTGGGGCGGCCCGCGGCGGCGGCGGCGGCACTGCGAGCAACATGGCCGACATTTCCCCCCGTGTGGTGTGAGCGGCGGCAGCAGCGGCAGCAAGGCACTGTGGGGGATATTTATTCAAGTTAGAGAAGTGACAGCGGCGGCGGTGGCGGCGGCAACTCGAGCTCAAGTTTTGCATTAAAGGGAAATCGGGGCTTGAGCCGCCCCTAGCACCCTGAGGGGCCGCGCCGGGCCGCCCGACCCGGAGGACCTCCCTCCCTTTGGAAGAGTTGGGGAAGAGCGCAGGCAGCGCTCCGGGCGGCCGCTGCGCCTCGAAGGAGCGCCCCGGGGCTTGCTCCGGCCTGGCTCCCAGCTCTAGGAAGCGTGCTCTAGAGGCGCCCCGGGAGGCCTGCGCAGGGGAGGGCTGTGTGGGGTTCCCCGGTGCCGGGCTCGGGAGCACCCGAAACCCGAGGTGTAAAGCGGAGCCGCCGTGCGAGCACAGCCCGCGGCCAGGGCTGTCCGCCTGTGCCTGAGCCTGAGCCTGTGCCTGCCTGGGATAGCTGGAAAATAAACCCTTCTGCATTTCTCTTTTCAGGCTGGATGGAAAGAAAACCACGCCACGTTTATGAATGAACTGAAAAACCTTCAAGCTGAAGGACTTACGACTCTTGGCCAATCCCTAAGGACAGCTTTTGATTTATTAAATTTAAATAGATTAGTAACTGGCATAGACAACTATGGGCAGGTAGGTTGAATATTAAAGCTGGAAAACTAGTTCCAATTTCCGTTTAGCTGGAGAAATGGCTCCACTTCATAATATAAAATTTAAAAATGTACCTAATCAAAGTAAAAGACCTGGGGGAAAATACCATACACATATTAGGGGCACCCTAAGAATAGTTTTGTCCCCTCGTGTTATTGAAAAAGCATTTGATTTCTGAACTTCAGTTCCTTATTTAATAAGCTGACATTTTACTACCTTCATGCAGTTTAAGAATACTGAAATGCATTTGTGATTAAGAGAAGGAAACTCTTGTGTTATGTCCTAATGTCACCTGCTTACTTTAGTGCTCCACTGCGATCATGTGTACAACTGTTGCTCTGACTTTGAGGCACAGGCATTATTAGGTGATTAGTGGCTTTCTTCATTCTGTTAGTCAATAAAGAAAAAAAATGATAGGGAACTCGATCTCTCCTACACCAGTGCTTATCCATTCCATGTATGTTCCTTGTCTGAAGGGTAAGAAAAGTACACTTTCACCTAAGTGCAGACATCTCAAACAACCTCTTGAATACATTAGGATTTCTAAACTTGCTTTGAGGATCCAGAATTGGCTTCTACTGATTTTAATGAACTAAAAATGTTAGGTCCAGAGGACAAAGGCTTTTGCTCTTTCCTAAGGGCTTTTTTTTTTTTTCCATTCAATCCCTTGGGTTTCTCTCAGGAAGCTATGAAGAACCCTTAACCCCTAAGTCCCTGTATTACAGCTGCTGCTTATCAATTTGAGGATCAGACAAGACCTTTTGGAGCCTGGCAACACCATTCTCTAATCAGCGTGATGGTTCAATATGGAGTAATCAAGTTGCTCCATTAAAACATTCCATGAGACTGCTGGCCTGAGAAATAAAAGATCTGCCTAAGTTGTGATCTGGAAGTGCATTGCACTCTTGCCACAGGGATCTGTTACAGTTAAATATCTGCTTTTGCACCACTCAGCTCCCATGAAGGATGACTGCCAGTTAGTAGGGCTGTTCTTTACGACATTGCTTCCTATAAATTAAATTTACCCTGTAGGAAAAGGAGCATACCTGAATTTAGTTGATACATAATTTTTTTGGTTTCCCCATAGGGAACAGTGATGTGCATAAGGTTACATACTATGCTAATTATTGAAAAGATGCACCTTAAAATGAAATTTGAGAAAATAGCCTTCAGTGTAATGTGCCATTTCAGAATCTTCCCTTTACTTAGCTCGTCAGTGTTGTCCTCTTGTGTCATATCTTTGTTTTTTCTTTTTATCTCTGGCCCCCCCCCCCCTCACTTTTCCAGTTCACTTTCTGCTAGCTCTCTTCAATTAATAACTCCTTTTTGGCCAAGGAATTTATCAGTTTGGCATTGATTGGTTCTGTGAAAGGGTAGTGATTTTCTTTTTGCATTCTTATACAGTAGAATGTAATGTGCCCTTTCATGGACTCAAAATTCATCTAATTGAATATAATACCACCCACCCCCCAGTACATGTTGTAAAGTTGTTGTTTTATGAAAAACTAGCAGATCCCATATTTCATCAGTTCAAATGATATTTGAATATTAAGTTCCTTGTATATAAGAAGGAGATTAATGGTATGGAGTGACTTGTGTTCATTTTCTTTCTAGCTATTTCCAGATAGAAACTTGACAGAAATGCACTCAACTAGTATTTAAAGTCAAACCTGATAAAAGTTTTTGGAGTATGATGGTCCTGCTGTATTCAGCATGGCTAGGGTAGGGGAAGAGCCTGTGAGAAGAGGTTGTGAGTTCTAGCCTGGATTTTTTTTGTAGGGATGTAGGGGATTGACTTAGTTGAATAGTACAGCTCTAGTTGTATTTTGAAGAATCAACATGAATTTAGAGCACTAAGAGTCTTACGTACTATAGATGCTTCATCATAATATGAAGGTCAGCTTGGCCTCTCAATGGCTATGCTAGTTGATCATAAGCTGTGGCAGGTCCTATCAAGCTTGAAAGACTTCCCAGTACCAGTTAAGTGATGGACTGTATTTCCGGTTTCCAGAAGCCAACCTTAAGTTTAGAGAGAGCCATCAATAGAAAGCTGGCCATTAAATGTGGAAGTTTTTTGTGCCACATCAACTCAGACAAACCTGATAAGGCTACATAATATCCATTTGACTTCTTACAGAGGGTGTCCCCCTGTTGATGAAATGGATCCTAGAATTTTGAACTAAGCTTAGATTCATGCCCTTTTTTTTTTTTTTTTTGTAAGGCAGTTGGGTTTAAGTGACTTGCCCAGGGTCACACAGCTAGCATGTGTCAAGTGTTTGAGGACAGGATGGATTTGAACTTAGGTCCTCCTGAATCCAGGGCAGGTGCTCTATCCACTGCACCACCTAGCTGCCCGATTAATGCTTTTTAAGTGCTATACTGTTACAGGAAAAAATTAAGACATTTATATTTGAGTAGCTGAAAAAAATTTTTTCAAATGAACACTTACATAATTATAAATTTAAGGGAGTAATGAACTAAAAAATACTTCCTCAAAATATTCTCTTATTTAATTCCTGACTTAAATATTTAAGACTAAACAAGTGAAGTTTATAGGTTTCCTTTTTGCCCAGGTACCTTTGTTATTCCTGAAGTCAAGTGGGCCCATGGAAATTCTGAGGGACCTTTGTCAACCATGGAGAAATTCTAAGATTCCTGGAACTCTAGCAAACCTTTTAAATTAGGCAGGTGTGTAAATAGTCTTAATTAGTTAAAGTATGGGAAAATAAGTAAACTGAGGGATCTTAGATGGTAAAGTTCGTTACGAAACATTTTCACATTGTTTTATATGTCAAATTTTGGGTGTTTTACTTTTCTCTTAAACTGGTTATATAAATTAATGGGATTTTGAGCTAGAAGAGCTCCAGGGATCATCTTTATTACAAGTTTATTTTACAGATGAACAAAGTAGACCCCAAAATGTCTGTGGTCATAAGGCATTAGGTGACAGTATTAGAATTCTAATGTCTTTGGATAACAATGCCAGTGCTTGTACATATGCATATTCAAGCAAAAATGTTTTATCTTTTTTTTTTTTTTTTGCTGGGCAATTGAGGTCAAGTGACTTGCCCAGGTTCACACAGCTAGTAAATATTAAGTGTCGGAGGCAGGATTTGAAACCAGGTCCTCCTGAATCCAGGGCCGGTGCTCTATCCTCTGAGACACCTAGCTGCCCCAAAATGTGTTTTATCTTAATGAGCGACTTGAACCAAAGAACTGATGGAAAATTTTTTTTCACTCTCCATTTAGCCATATTGGAAACCTAATTAGTTGTACAAGTAAAACACCTTTTTTTTTTGGTGTTGACCTTTGGCAAACTCTACAGGCAAGGATTGTGAAGTTAAAGCTATTAAGGGAAAGTGGAATATTTCTTACTGATAGCCCCTGAAAATACCTCTGCCCAACCTTCTACAGTAATATGTATTAAGCACCACTACCATCCACAGTTGAACATACTTCATTAGAAAAATATTCAATTAATCAAATGACTCTATCTTTCAGTTCAGGTATTTTTCTCCAAATGTGAAACTAGTGTGATAACCAAATTTTTCCTGCCTAGTTATAGTAAAATCTTAATTGAAAGTGTAATGACACTACATATACTTTTTTGTTTTGTATTTGGCAGGGCAATGAGGGTTAAGTGACTTGCCCAGGGTCACAGCTAGTAAGTGTCAAGTGTCTGAGACTGGATTTGAACTCGGGTCCTCCTGAATCCAGGGCCAGTGCTTTATCTACTGTGCCATCTAGCTGCCCCCGTTTTTGTTTTTATTTTTATTTTTGGTAGACATTATATATATACTTAACACATCACATCTTATCATTAAATTACTATTTGGAGATCAATTTTAAACTAAAATAAAAATATACTTTCAGAGGATGTATTTTCTATACTCCCATTGAAGAGCTGAACCTCTGCCTTTATATATGAAATTAAGACATGGTTTAAAACTTAAGAGATATCAGTTAAAGTATTTTAGTCCTTAATTTTCTAGTTCATAGTGTTATTTGTAAGGGAAAACAATTTTTTTTTTTAAGTGAGGCAATTGGGGTTATAAGTGACTTGCCCAGGGTCACACAGCTAGTAAGTGTCAAGTGTCTGAGGCCGGATTTGAACTCAGGTACTCCTGAATCCAGGGCCGGTGCTTTATCCACTGCGCCACCTAGCTGCCCCCAAAAACAATTTTAAAAAGTATTTCTAACTATATTCATTTAGCTTTTCATTTTTTATTTTGAGGTTATTCTCATCTGAAAATTGACATTTCTATCCCTGACTAGCTATCTTTTTTCTTTGCCTTAACTAGTAAGGAATAAATTAGTCTGTTCACATGCCATGTAATTTTGTAGAGGAGGGAGTCTCTGATTGCCCTTGGAATTGGAAGACCCTGGTTCAAAAAGATTTCACCTCTAATCCATACCATGGGCAAATCTTTTAACTTTACATTGCATCCAAGAAACTCTAAAACCATGGGCATCATTGATGAAGTGAGTTGACTCACTAGAAATCACAGGTCAGTTTAAAAAAAATTTTAATGAGCTTTGAAAGCCCTATTTTTAAAATAAATTGATTATAATCTTGAATGCCTAGTTTTTATAGTTCAGATATTTAAATGAATCTGAAAGTGGATTATCCAGGCTGTATATGTATAATGTAGAATTCCATTTTACAATTTAGCCATTTGAAAAAAAAGAGATGTGTATGTGCCTAGTGCCTTCAATGCCTAAAAATGCCTTAGTTTTTATTATTGCAGTTTTAATTTTTCCATTTGTTGATGAAGTGATGGAATTTAGAATACTCAGAAGGATCTTTAGGTAGAATTATTTCATTTAAACATTTTATTCTTCTGTTTGATAGAAAAATCCATTTAAATGATAGATAATTTTATCTCCCCTTATCCATGAAATTGAATTTTGAGCAAGTATCCACTCCTGTCAATGTACCTTCCTTTTTTGAAGTACTGAAAGCCTGTTTTTGTTTTTTGCTGCATGCAGCCTTTTCCTTAAAAAGAAGTAAATTCAAGATGATCGAATATTATATATTCATGAAAAGAATTTAAGCCATTAGTGTAATGGTGAATAGAGCTCTCTATGCCTGTACCTTTTCACTGCCCTTAACACAATTTTTTTCCTTGCTTTATATAGCTGCATAAATTTTCTCTAGAATTAATTTTTGTCTTAGAATGTGAGTTTTCGTGCTACTAGTAGTTTGGTTTAGTGAGAAGAGCATTGTGCCCATGGGCTTTGGAGGTTGGATTATTGCCCTAACTTTCATCGAGTTTTGTGACTTTAGCCAAGATACTTAATTAACCCTTCTGTTCCTCAATTTCATCCACTATAAAATAGAAATGATTGTGCCTGTTCTACTTACCTCATGGGGTTGTTGTGAGAACCATGGGAGAATTAGGATTTATTTCAGAGCATAAAATGCCATACAGATGTAAGACAGCATTGTAGTTAGGAGTAGAAGGATTTTTGAGATCATCTAGTCCAACCCCTTCATCTCACATATATATATGAAGAAACTAAGGCTCAAAGAGATGAGGACACTTTGGCAAGTAGCTAAGCTTGGATTTCACTCAGTTTTTCTGACTGCAAAACTGACATACTTGGGTCATTAAGATAAAGCATAGAGGAATTCCTAGTGGTCATCAGACTTTAATAGACACTTTTATTACTATCAAATTTAGTTCCATTGCCAATCAGAAATGGAAATCATTGGTAATTTTTATAAATGATTTTGCCCACTGGTTGTCTGATTTTTTTTATTATTTTAAGTTTATAAATAGAAGTAGTAAACATTTTCTGCTTTATATACTCCTGAAAAATATTTAGTTTAGTTACCTAATTGTGTGAAAGCACAAGTTTTCTTCAGTACTCCATGCAGTGTAGCAGTAATACACTGATAAAAAGTGACCAAACAAGTTTGTCATTTAAAAGCATAGAATATATATATATATACACACACACACACACACACACACACACACACACACACACACACACGTATGCATGCATGCATAAATATACACATCTATGTGTGTATGTATGCATACATATACGCATACACACATGTATGGAAATGGTATTTTTAAAAAGTATATGTTAGAGGCTTTTTTGTGTTATAAAAATATCTTTTATTAAAATTAAGTACTTAGAACGTTGTTTAAAATGAGGTACACTTCTAACAAATGAGATCTAGCACTATTTTGTTTTGTTTAGTCATTCATTCCTGTCCAACTCTTGGTGATCCCATGGACCATGGCATGAGGTTTTCTTTGCAAAGATACTGACTGAAATGGTTAGTTAGCTATTTCCTTCTCCATTATTGTTTTCTACTGTGAACTAATTCCAAGGGAACAGAGGTTATGTAATTAGGCTCTGAAGTATTTAAAACTCAAGTTTGAAGGTCAGCTGTTAAATTTGAATGAAAATAAATGAAATATTCTGAAACATTTTTTGAGGAGAAAAAAAATCAAGGTGTGATGAGAAGTTGATAAAATTACTTGGTATAAATTTTACATTTTAAGCTTTAAGTTATAGAAGTTTCTTATACACTGCCTTGTAATTTGATCTCTTGTTTAAATATCTGGACCAAATTTTTCATGATACTGAACACCTTGATTTTTGGAGTAAGAGCCTGGCTGGGGTTGAGAGGGAGGGGTCAAGGATCGGGGAGGAAGAGGAAACATGCTCAGGCCATCTAACCTCATTGCCCACTGATAGTGTTGAAGCAACAAAGTCTAATTTAAAATGTATGTTGAAGTTCCATATCAATGAAAAATTGTGATCTTCCTAGGAATTCTCTATAATGCTAATGAATTCTTAAATTTGAGAATTAGAATTTGAGATCACTTTTTTTTTATAGCAAAGGAGGTTGTGAATGAATATTAGGATTTGTGGAAATTAGGTAAATTATATTGAGGTTTGTTTTTTTTTTAATTGAAAGGCATATTTGTAACATCTATACCACTTTTAGGGTGTTGGAAGAAAGCAAGACTTTTTTTTTAAAGTGAGGCAATTGGGGTTAAGTGACTTGCCCAGGGTCACACAGCTAGTAAGTGTTAAGTGTCTGAGGCCGGATTTGAACTCAGGTCCTCCTGAATCCAAGGCCAGTGCTCTATCCACTGCACCACCTAGCTGCCCAAGACATTTTTACTGAAAGAGTACTGATCACTTATTAATTGCTTGGCTTGATGTATATGTAGCATTTTAACTCTTATAGCACTATCAATTATTTTTTTTTATTTTTACAAAGTAACATTAATTAGGATTATTTTTTCTATTTTGGCTAAATTTTTCAGTGAGGGAGTACATTGAGGTGATACCATTTTGGTTTAAGATCTGTAGATAATCTTGAATTATGTTTTAAATATTTTAAGAGAACTTGCATATTTGAAGGCATAATATGATATAATAAATTTTTCCCAAAGTTTGGAAGTTATTAACATCTCTATATTTCAGCTGAACCTGATAAGTTTAACTTTCCTAAAGTCATATGCTAAATATAACAGCTGAATTTATGAGTGACAACTCAAGGAGTCTAATATTTTATTTTCTTTAAAAAAAACCCAACAAACCATTGCCTCTGAGATCCATACTATATTAACAGGTGTGTTTTGGTCTCATAAATGGTTTCCTTCATAGTATGTTAGATTTCATTGCTGAAAAGCCAAATTTGTTGTGATTTCATGGGTATTGTTGAGTTCTTAACAGCATAAAAGGTTACTTCTTCAAAAGTGTGAAAGTAGCAGAACAGGACTCCTAGAAGATGCCATACATATATGTGAAAATAAGCTTCTATAGGAAGTTATAACAAGCTGTTGAGCAGTCCCAGAAGTAATCTAGACCTGAAAGTAGAATCTTGCCACATTAATCATGCATATTCAGGTCTTAGACACAATTTAGGCAAGGGTGTTAAATTGTAGGACTCTAAACTGCTTTGCCAGTAAATTATCTCATTTAAGACTGAAGTTTCCACGAGATTTCTACCTTTAGGCATAATTCTTGGGCTCCATTCTTATTTGGATAAGCTTCATATTCCTAGTTGTAGGTATGGTGTGATTGCCAGAATAATTTTTTTCCCCTCAAAATTTGAGTTCTAGACAAAGACTTGTTACTCTAATTATATGACTTTTGTTTTTGTGGGGCAGTGAGGTTTAAGTGACTTGCCCAGGGTCACACAGCTAGTATGTCTCAAGTTTTGAGGCTGGATTTGAACTCCTGAATCCAGGGTCAGTGCTTTATCCACTGTGCCACCTAGTTGCCCCCTCTAGTTAGGTAACTTTAAAAATCCTTTTTATTATGTAGAAAATATGAAGGCCTTCAGACATGTGGGTTTAAAAAGTCTAGTGTAGCTGGAATATTAGTAGTGTGCTTTTCTAGTTGCTTCAGTATAGCAAAATATTTGCTTCATGATAAATTTACCACCATAGAAGTAGACTAACATGTTTTTTAAATACTTTAAAAGTATTTAAATGTATTACTTTACAAAATCAAAAGATGCTTTTGTTGAATGGATCTGTACTAGACCTCTTGAGCTGAAAGAATATTAAAAAGATGAACTTAAGGGTTATTGAAATTAAGTGGGGAAGCCCATGTGAAATGTAAAAAAGTCTTGATGAAGTTCCCTTAAAGAAATTTGGAAATGAAAAGAAGTCTGTATGTGAGAAACAGCTTGAATGAAATCTTGGAAATTGTTCCAGTAAGTAATAAATCATGTACTAATCCATACATGACTAGTCAATGAGGGAGAGGTAAAGAAAGATTCAGTTTTGTGTCTTAAGAGTCTTGAATTTAGGAATCAAACTATATTTAAAATTGAAAACTACAGTTTGCTTATCAGTTTTTCTAGGTGATGATGAAGGAGATTCCTCAGAAGTCCTAGATACTACCTATAGTCAAAATAGATTATAGGTGTACTTGAAATTTGATTCCTCGAGAGTGCTCCTCTTTAGATTCTTTAGTTTGCAAAATGTCTAAGCATGTGAAGTGTATTATTTATAAACCTTGATTAAAGCCTCTTACTAAACTTGATTGTGAGGTAGTTGTTTTCAACTTACAGAATACTTTGTGTTAATTTTGGAACCACTTATGCATGTTGCATTTCACCCCTTCACGCTGACATGTCTGTGTATGCATAGGCACATATATGCATATATACACATGTATATATTAATGGTATTTCAAAATTTAGATAAAGGCATAATGCCCTTGAAGGAATTACTTTGAATTTGAAGGCAAGTTTTGAAAAGGGGATTATTTTTTGTAGCAAAGCTAGTAGTTTACTATGTGGTATCATGACATTTATGTAGGTTATCATTTGTATGTAATCATAGTTTATAGAATCCCGATTTACCCAATTAACCCAAATCTAATTTACCTACTTGGTGATAAGAATGTGATTGACTAAAAGACTCTTGCGGGGCAGCTAGATGGCGCAGTGGATAGAGCACCAGCCCTGGAGTCAGGAGTACCTGAGTTTGAGTCCGGCCTCAGACACTTAACACTTACTAGCTGTGTGACCCTAGGCAAGTCACTTAGCCCCAATTGCCTCACTTAAAAAAAAAAAAAGACTCTTGGGCACATTTCAAAGATGAGGTTGTTTAGTATGCTGCTTTTTGGGGTTGGGGTTGGAGTTCAGTGTTATTTTAAGTAGTACTTTCAATGCTTCTTTTCAAACCAAGACCCAGTTTAAGGGTTAGTAATCCAGCAACTCGTTTTGATATTTGCCAAATTCCACATTTGTGTCTTAGAGGTTGGGGAGAAACTAATATCAGTATTTCTTTGAAAATTAAAAAGAATATAAATTGTATTGCCATTTTTTGGGGGGAGGAGGGTGAGGCAATTGGGCTTAAGTGATTTGCCCAGGGTCACACAGCTAGTAAGTGTTAAGTGTCTGAGGTCGGATTTGAACTCAGAGCACCAGCCCTGGATTCAGGAGTACCTATCTACTGCACCACCTAGCTGCCCCGTCCCTTTAATACAGTTTTTAAAAAATTTTATTGTTTGATGATTCTTGGTGAACATATTTAGAAGGGAGTTCCTTTTAAAATTTTTAATTTTTTTCACGTACCACTTTGAAACAATTGTACTTGCCATCTTAATGCTATTACAGTCTTTAGTAATGAGCAGTATTTGAATTAAAGGTTCAGTTCAATCGTAATATTTTGTGTCAGCTTGGACCTTCCATATTGTAAATAGGTAATTTATAATATAGGTCAGTTTTTAATAACATTGTAAGTTGAGATTTGTAGAAATCGAATCTGCGCTCCTGACACTTATTTAGCTTCCCATGCCCATTGCAGAGCTCTCTTCATTTTTTTTCCATTTTTTTTAATTGCTCTGTTTCTAACTTGTTAGTCAATTTTGTGTGATTTGTGTGTTCTTTCATGGTTTAGATTCCTTTCAATTTAGAATTGTCTACCCACTTATTTTGTTTACATTTAATATGTTTTATAAGTGCACTTATGCTTATATGATTAATAGCTATTTATAAATAACATTTTATTTATCATACACTGACATTTTCCCAGTGTTAATCTCTCTAACTCCAGATTGGATGTCAGACCTGCTTGCCCCCCAGTATTTTTTCATTTACTGCCATATCTAGAAGTCTGTTCATTCTATAGTAATTGTATCCAAACCTATCAGAATTTAGTTTAAAAGTGAATATTTTAAGATGTTTAATATTATTAGACATTTCCATTCCTTTCCTTTGATGTGTTCCTACTAACATTATCAATTATTGAGTTTTCTGCTATTAATTTTTTTTTCCCAGAGCTATGAATGATTCTTTAATCCTTATATATGCTTCTATTGCTTAAGATTTGATCCATTATTTAAACAAAGACCTGAATGTCACTACTAGGATGTTAAGGCTCTCTTCTCCCCCACCCCTGCAATCCTGTATTTCCCCACATCCTCCATCCATATTAGCAAACTCTTGTCTAAAATGTTACTACTTAAAAAATGTACTTCTGTACAGGAGAAATGGGTCCTAAGCTAGATATTGTTATTTATTTAATATTCACTTGAGAGAATTAGTAAAGTGCCTGAACATGTACTTTAAAAACTTAGATGTATTCTAACTACTTGGATTTCTAAACATTAGCATTTACTTTCTCTCTTCCCCTCCTCCATTTTGAATGAAAAGGAAGATATTAATAGTTTTGATTTATTAAGACAAATTACTTAAAACTTAATCTTTATAAGATTTCAAAGGTTCATAGATTTAGAACTGAGAGGAATTGAGAGATTTGGGCTAGAAGCCCTCTGAGTGCTCTCTGTTACTTAGAGTTGCTGGGGGCGCAGTGAGAGATAGTAAGTGACTTGGCTAGGGGTCACATGACACAAGCCATTATATTTTAGAGGCAGAATTTGAACCTAGGTCCTTATGACTTCAGGCTAGCTCTTGCTTCACTGTACCGTACTACTTATTGTAATGTTATTTTTGGTTTTAAAATAGTTTTTTGCAAAAACAAAAACCTAAAACCCCTAAACTTACTGAATATTGGAAAATGGTCTGTGCAAATAAGAGTATTAGTCTTGGGAGATAGAATGAACAGATACAATGATTGTGTATATGAGTTTTAATACTGTGTGTAATTGTTATGTTCTGTGGCATTCACTCTGCTATATGTTTGAATCCATATAGTTAATTTGTCTGATTCTAAGAAAAAAAATACTTGGCTTAATAGTTTGATTTCTGTGTTGTTGCAACTTCTATGGACAGTAACATTATTAGAAAGATAAAACATTTGGAAATTGCTTTAGTTTTTCCTGAAATTAAAAATGAGCATTTGTTCAGTAATATTTAATATGCTTGGCAATTTAATGGTATCTAGTCTCTTCCCTTTTGTAAGGGAATAGGAGTGGGGTGGATTAGAGATGATAAAATGTAAATTTCTAAACTAAAGCTGATTTAAAAAAATGTTTTCTTAAAAATGAATACTTCTAAAAGAACTACTAAATATTATATGTGTGCATTTTCAAATTTTTTTTAATTTAAAAGTTGTCAGATCAGCATGCTACAGTAGAAAGAACATTGAATTGGAGGCTCTGGATTAGTGGTTCCTGTTTGAATTTCACCTCTGATACTACCAGTGACCCTGGGAAAGTCATTTAACTGCCCTGAGCCTCAGTTTCCTCATCTATAAATATAAAATTATGGGGTTGAACTATATGATTGATCTCTAAGGACCCTTCTACTAGGGGAACACTCTTTATCCTGGGATTCTAATCTTTATTTGTGTCAAAAACCCTTTTGGAAGTCTGATGAAGCCTCTGGACTCTTTCTACAAAGGAAATTATGCTGAAATACACAGAATATTAAATAAGATCATAAAGACTCCAGGTTAGGACTTCTGTTAGATTCCTATGAACAATTTATGGATATATGCCCTGTAATTTTTTTTCTTTTCCTGTCCAGGGGCCAACATGAATTATCCTTCCACCTAAGGTTTAATTATCTTCTTTGCCTTTTAGTTTATCCAAATAAGGTCATTGTTGTTTAAAGATTTTTAAAAAATATTATATACATTATGTTAGATACATATCAGATTTACATTATTTTTGTTTTGTTTTCATTTTTCCATCCTTACTTTTTAGTAGGTAGAATTTCAGATTTGTTAGAGAATGCTTTCATTACAAATTTGTTTTACATGCTGGAGCCACAAAACATGTAATGATAAAACTGGGTGGTCATTTTTTTAAATAGCATGTGAATTTAAGTTTGTCTCAAATAGAATAGGTAGGAAATACTTAGCAATGTTTATGGATATACATAGATAAAATGAATGAAATCATTTTTTTCTGTTTGCCTCATGGACATGATTAACAGAAAAGTAGTCAAATGTTCATTTTCAAGTTTAGTATCAAGATAACGTTGAACTACTCCATTTTAGATATCAGTGGCATATATATTTTTTGTTTTTTTAAATTTTTGTAGGGCAATGAGTGTTAAGTGACTTGCTCAGGGTCACACAGCTAGTAAGTGTCAAGTGTCTGAGGCTGGATTTGAACTCAGGTTCTCCTGAATCCAAGGCCAATCCACTGCGCCACCTAGCTGCCCCCAGCATATATGTTTTAAAAACATTTTTTCCATATTTCATAGTCCACTCATGAAAATACATAGTTTTGGTAAGAATGAAGAAGAAAAATTATTCTATATGGCATGTATAGAATTCCAAGAAATTTGAGGAAACAGACCTAAAAACACTTTTAATAGTTTATTTTTGTAGGAACTTTTTAGTTATTTTATAGGCTCATTGGCTCATAGACTTAGTGAACTGGAAAGGACCTTAGAATTCATAATGCCTGTCTTGGGGGGTTGTCACACAGATTAGAAAACTGAGGCCTGGAAGAGGTGACTTGATCCGAGTCACACATGTTAAAAAATGGCAGATCTGGGATTTGAACCTACATCCTCTGTCTCCAACTTCAGTAGCCTTTTTAATTCTTTATTGACCAAGTGGAGTTTTCCTAATGGTTTTAATAATTGGCATTGTTTCAATTTTAAAAAGACTACAGAAGTAATTCCTAATGCTTAAATGAAATGCTGAAGCCTGTACACTTGTAGATATTTGGAAGTCTATGGGAAAGGCTAGTGTAATTAGCAAAAGAAGATAAAACTTGCAGTTTCATGCTCTTGTAACTCTGATCTTTAATATGTATTTGCATAGTTTTGTAAGCATGTTGGGTAGATGTATGACATCTGTTCTTGAGGTGGAAACTTGTCTGGAAGAGATGTTTTGTTATTAAAACAAAAAATGTTTAACCCATCAGAAACCTGGTACTAACTTCACTAAAGGAAGTGTTGATATCTTATTTTTTTGGATGAAGGAACCTACTTACAGATAGCAGATGCTTTGGGTAAATACTGAGTTCCTTTTTGCCTTTTTACTCTTTGTCTTCTAACCTCAAAATGCAGTTATGAAGCAAAAATTCTTTTTCCTAAATCTATGACTGTATACCATGCCTAGTATTTGGATGGCTAAGGAGTATGCTTATTGAACATATCAGAGTATCCTGTTTTAAAAGTATTAGAAAACAGTCTAGGGACAGCAGTTATATTGTTGCCTATAAATGATTTTTGGGGACTAACAGTAATACCCAAGAGTCAATATTCTCCCCCAACCCCGCCCCCAACCCCTCTTAGTATAGATTAGACTATTGGCTGATCTTAAAGTACACAGGTTTCAGATACTCTGTTTATTTATTTGTTTGTTTATTTATTTTGCGGGGCAATGGGGGTTTATGACTTGCCCAGGGTCACACAGCTAGTAAGTGTCAAGTGTCTGAGGCCGGATTTGAACTCAGGTCTTCCTGAATCCAGGACTGGTGCTTTATCCACTAAGCTACCTAGCTGCCCCTCAGATACTCCATTTAAAGGAAAGAACCATCTCTTTATGTTCTTGGTTCATCAACAGATTTGCTCATTAATTATTGCTTTGAGTGTATGCTTGTCATTAGCATTCTTATACTTTCTAACTCCTTGCTGTCCATTCAATCAGAAGGCCTCCTCTGTCCTTTTAGACTACTTTTTAACTTTTCCACTAGTTTAAATTTTTGTTTTGTTTGCCACCATACATGGTAAGGTTTTGACAGATATTAAAATTTTATGATTGCTATTAAAAATAGGCTAAAGTTTCCTTTTATATGAGCAAATCAACTTGGTTTTAAAATTTAAATCTGTTTTCCTGAGGCTGTTGGTCCTATAAAGAAACTGCTGGTTGGATTACTTATATTTGTTGGTTGTTTTTTGCTGTGCTAACTTCAAACCTTTCTTTTCTTAATTCTTTTAAGTTATGACTTTTGTTGGCCTATAATAAATTGAATATTATAAATAATTAGTTAGAATTTCTAAATAAAAACTTAAAGTGGAAACTGTTAGTGTGTATATATGGATATATACATTTATGTGTATATAAATATTATATCTCTGTATATACAATATATATCTATATATGAAAAATGTGTCTTTATCTACATAAAAATGGCCTTAGGTCATCTAGGTCATTTTCACCTGCTTCTGGATTCTGAGCTCTGCCAAATTGTATAAGGAATTAAAGCCTCAGGATTTAGTAATTACTTAAATCATAGAGTTCAACATGGAGGACTATGTATGTACCTCTTTATCCATTGTAGGCCAAGGATAGTGCAAGTAGTACATGGATAGTATAATATTTTGTATTTACCTGGTTTGTGTAATCATTGCATTTTGTATTGCTCTGTCAACTGGGATTTTGTATACAACAAATTAATGAAGAATGAAGCCATGCTGAAGATTTCATTTGCTCGGGAAGAACTGGAAACCTGTCTATCCAATTAATCACTCACCCTCCGCTACCTTCTCATACTGGGGTTAGAGAACATAATCTCTCAAATTGATAAAAAGCACCTGATTTAGGCAGAGTTCCCCTTCTAAGCTTGCCTATGTGTGGGTTACCTTTCTTGGGTACAGGGAAATAATGAAATATTTTGACTTAAAAGACATTTTTTCCAATTGTTCATAACCCCTCTCCCAATCATAGCAATTATAGGGACCTTAGGAAATCAAACTCCTTTATTTTTCACAAGAGGAAGCTGAAGCCTAGAGAGATTGTGACTTGCCCAAAATGGCATAAATAATATGTATCAGAGCCAAGATGAAGGGAATCTCATATCTTTTCAGGCCCTGCTAGACTATAGGCTTCATTAGAGCAGGAATGAACAATTCTGAACTGTTAACAGAAGAGCTAAAGTGCTCAATCTTATTATCCTTAAAGCTGAATGAAAGCAAGGTTCATTATGGATATGTTTGTTTGTTTGTTTGTTTGTTTTTTTTGCGGGGCAATGGGGGTTAAGTGACTTGCCCAGGGTCACACAGCTAGTAAGTGTTAAGTGTCTGAGGCTGGATTTGAACTTGGGTACTCCTGAATCCAGGGCCAGCGCTTTAACCACTGCGCCATCTAGCTGCCCCCTCATTATGGATATGAATAAAATGCTAGGTATTAGAAATTGACTCTGGGTCTAGATAAACTATAAAACAAAAATATTGGAAATGGACCATCCTTTTCTAGTTAATTTGAAATTTTTTTCTCGTGATAGATTTTGCATATATGAAAATAAGAATATAAGGTGATGAATTTTGGTGATGAATTTTGAATAGTAAAAAGGTAGTGTGAATTTTATATGGAAACCTTGGCTGTTTGGGATAGTAGAATAAAAACAATTGGAGTAAGAATCTGAGTTTTAATTCTGACCCTGCCATGTAACATATATGTGAAAATAATTAGTACCACCCTACCCAAATACCTGGCAAAATTTTAAATCATTTTAAAGAAGTTATTTCATAAATCACAGATAAATACCTGAATATACTAGTTCTTAAAACTCTTACCTAATCTACTTTAGCTTCCTATGATAGAAACTTTAAATTACAACTGACATTTAGCAGAGGGATCAAGAAATTTGTCCAAGTTACATAGCATGAAACTGAGGCTTCATCTAATTTAATTTCTATTTCATAAGATGAAAGTGGTAGGGACCATCTCATAATTCTAGGTGCTTAGAAAGCTGGAAATTTTTTTAGATATAATCTTTGAAACTTCATAGTTTTACCAAATTCTTGTTTTTCTGATTGGTGCACTTTGCCTGAGGAACGTATTAATGTCTTAGCTTTCAATCTTCCTGGTATAAAGTATTTTTTTCCTTCCTCTTTGCTAAGACCAAGATAACCAAATGGAAGAAGAGAGGAAAGGTGTGGTATGCTTTATCTGTCTGAGGTGGGAGGGGGTGTAAGCTGGGGGTCCTGCCCCCTTGAATACAGCTTATCCTAGCCAGAGCCAACCCTTGAATTTTTGCACTGGTAGTCGGTGCCTTAAGCACCCAAATAGAAACTGGGGGCCACTAATCTGTACATAAGTATCCCTGCGGGCCACATATTGACTTTTTAATTTATTTGGTTAAATAAAATTTGGTTTTTTATTATTTTTTTATTATTTTTATTTTATTATTTTATTATTTTTATTTATTTGGTTAAATATGCTGCAATTATATTTTACCAGTTCTGGCCACACAAGTGTTGCTAGCCCTTAGGGCAGGCAGGTGGCATATTTGACACCTCTCCTTAAACCATATTAACCCCTTCATGGAACATTTTGAGGAGAACCATAACAGTACTATTGACCCTTTTCAATTCTAAGGCTAGGAGGCATGGTGGACAATTGGAGATGTTAATAGATAACATTTACCTAGTACTTGACAATTCACAGAGGACTGCTCACAAGTTATCCAAGGTAGGTAGAATGGAGATGTTATACAATTGCTTACATTTCCATTGTAAGTTCTAAGATATAGTGTTCCTGTTGCTGTTTTCTCATACATACATACACGCACGTACACACTCAAGGATTATGTGCAATAGGCCTCCTGGAACTAAAGGGACTAGTTAAAATTTTTATGATTATGCCCTATTTAAAAGTTTTCCTTTTACAAATTGCTTTTTTTTTTTTTTTGGTGGGGCAATGAGGGTTAAGTGACTTGTCCAGGGTCACACAGCTAGTATGTGTGAAGTGTCTGAGGACAGATTTGAACTCGGGTCCTCCTGAATCCAAGTCTGGTGCCTTATCCACTGTGCCACCTAGCTTCCCCCTCATAAATTACTTTTTAAAAAATATACAATGTTCTTTCTCTGGGTTTAGTTTATGGAGGGTGGAAATAGTGGGGATTGAAGAGATAGTTTTAAAAAGCAAATTTAGGTGAGTTTTCTTTTTTATACAGAATACCTGCTAATTAGATGACAAAAAATATAATCGATTTCCCATAATTAAAATATGAAGCAACTTATCTTAGATAAAGTGGTTCAGAGAATTAAGAATACAATTTATTAGCTTTTGACGTAGTTGGGGGCGTTTATTTAGGGGAATTAGAAGTCTCTTGTATGCCTAGGGCCCACATTTAAAAATAATTATTAGAATAACTCAAAAAATCAAGTTAACTCTTAGTATACTCATTTGGAAAAGAAAAATATTATCAAGTGCAACAGTTAATTGCCATCTTTTAACTGGTTTAAAGGCTTAGTTCTAGAAGAAGCAAAACTTAATGGTTCAATTTGAGGTGTGAGGTTTGTCTCTGGATTTAATTTTATTTGCATTATCAGTAAGGGTACTTGAGTTAGCTTTATTACTTTTTATTCTCTTTGTGACTAATTAGAAATTTCATCCCATAATTATGACATAGCTATTATCACCTGATTGTTTTCTCATGTTCTTTTAAATTTTTCATTAATTTTTAATATCTGTGTGATCTAAAAACTTCAAAACATTTATATAAGGTATAATCTCCATTTCTGTAATGGAATATGATTTGATTTTATAATATCCCATAGTCATACTATAGCTGCATATATGAACAAGTAGAACATTTGTCAGCTAATTAAATACAGTGAAAATTTTCATGCACTTAGAATTTAAATGTTTTAATTATTTAACAGTGTGATAACACTTCTACTCTCTTAAGACATACCCTAGCAGCTCTTTGAAAGAAATGAAGATCTTATTTTTTCCTTCATGCTTTTGAGTTCCGTGTATTTCTTCATGTCTTATAATGAAATGGTAGCTCTAAGGCATAATAAGGAAAGCAATAGTAAATAAGCTAATGGTGCTAGCTATGTAGCTAGTATGGTAAGATAATGTATACTGCATAATAACCAAAGATTTCATGGACTAGTTTTTGTCAAGAAATCTAACCTTGTCATGTGAGAGTTTCTTTTCCCTATCAAATGATAGTAGAGAACAAGGAAAGTTAACTTTTAGTCCCTCTACTGGCAAACTCTTTAATAGCAGAACTTACATTTTGGGGGATTCTCTTCCATTGTTGTTATTAAACCATAGATATTTATTAGTCTCTTGTTGTGTGCCTGGCACTGTGCTAAGCACTGGTAATTCAGAACCCTAATGATGATCCTTGCCCTTAAGGAACATATATTCCATTTAGGTACTGATTTGTGCAACTTTTCCAATATTTTAGTATTGAAAATATTGTTTCTAGTATCCCACGTTAAATGAAGTTAGAAAGCCCTCATTTAAAAAATATAAATATTATTAGTATCAAAGAGATTTTGAAACCTTACCATCAAACAGCTTATTATTTTGGAGCTGACACCATTGTCTTCCAAAATTGATTTGGTTTATCAAATTGTAAGTGTAGCTTGGACTTTCTGAATGTTTGGTCATTTTTCATAAAAACTGATCCTATGGTACCTAGTTTTTTTATTGTTCTGATTTGCATAGTATTAATAGTAAGGTGTGGTTATTATACTGTCACTAGGGGATAGTAATATGAAAGTAAAAATAAGCAGGTCATGTGAATTTATGGTCAGATTCCTGAAATTGCAAGGAAACTTAATTTTTTAAAAGTAATTATCCTGTAAGCATAAGCTCTTAACAATAGCCAACAGTTCATTTTCAAATGAATTCATTTTATGGAGAATGTTTATCTGAATCTTAGAATCTGTGAAGTCCAGCCCTCTGATTTTATAAATAAGGAAAATGAGGAATAGAGGTGTGCTCACTCATACAGGGACACACTGCTAATAAGTGCTTAGGGTAGCAGTTGAACCCATGTTTTTCTTTTTTTCTTTTCTTTTTCTTTTTTTTGTGGGGCAATGGGGGTTAAGTGACTTGCCCAGAGTGACACAGCTAGTGTCAAGTGTCTGAGGCCGGATCTGAACTCAGGTACTCCTTTCTTTTTCTTTTTTTTTTTTTTTTAGTGAGGCAATTGGGGTTAAGTGACTTGCCCAAGGTCACACAGCTAGTAAGTGTTAAGTGTCTGAGGCTGGATTTGAACTCAGGTACTCCTGACTCCAAGGCCAGTGCTCTATCCACTGCGCCACCTAGCTGCCCCTGAACTCAGGTACTCCTGAATCCAGGGCCGGTGCTCCATCCTCTGCACCAGGTAGCTGCCCCCTGTTTTTCTTATTCCATAACCATTGAGTGTTCTATGCACTGTGCTATTGTATTGCCTTTAAGGATCACAGTCATTTGTAAAGGTTTCATGAAACAAGCCTATTTTTGTGAGGAAGGTGGGTCTCTGATTAAGGGTTTTTATTTTATAGTCGGGTATGTTAGGTGGGTTCATATTCAGGTTCAGTTGAATAGATAAATTCAAGATAATATCTTCTCTTTTTGAAAAGTATTCTACATCTTTTTTTTCCTCATGCATATCTTCAGATATTAAATATTTGAATATACTGAAGACTTTATTTTATCTTGCATCAAAGTATACCCTTAAATGATTCCATGTATCAGGTGTATGTTTTTATATATACATGTCCTATATATATATGTATATGTATATATGTATATGTATACATAAGTTATAAGCTTGTGTTCATTCATTTTCACTTTACCTTAGAGGAATTATTCTTAGGTGAATGCAGCAGACTGGTAGAAAGGTCTGATGTTTTTGCTTTGTAATTTAATATTGACCAAAGGAGCAGGCAGTTCAAAAAAAAAAGGAAAATCAGATGGGGTCAAGAACTTTAAGTAATTAAGAAATATGGCATTAAGTATAATTGTATAATTTCAACAAATAGCACATATATACTAAAATCTCATAATTATAGATTAGATGGGGAGGTCACTTTTGGTGGTTTTTTTTTTGGTGAGGCAGTTGGGGTTAAGTGACTTGCCCAGGGTCACACAGCTAGTAAGTGTGTAAAGTGTCTGAGGCAGGATTTGAACTCAGGTCCTCCTGAATCCAGGGCCGGTGCTCTATCCACTGCGCCACCTAGCTGCCCCTGAGGTTTCTATACTGATGTATGTTGGGCCCAAGTCCAATTAAAAAAAGAAGTTAAGGGTTATTTTAGGTGTTTATGAAGACCATAATTTAGGGGCAAAAACCAAAACACTGAGGCATAAAAAAGGAGAACCTATGTTTAATTATAGTTTTATATGACTAACATAAGGTATTATTGATCCATAATTATTTATTTAGTAAATAAAAAGCATTTCTAAATTGTATCTCATGTACAGCATTTTTATTTTATAGAATTCTAAAATACAGCATATAAAATGATTCTACCAAAAGTTCTCCTCGACCTACTTACTGCAACATTTCCATTGTTTCTTGACTTGCTACTTTGTTTCTGTTAATGTACTTGTTGCCCTGGCCGATGTTTTCCTGTGGCCTTTAATTTCCCCCTTAAACTTGGTTTTCAGTACTGTACCTGGAGCTTTTATTCAGCAGCTGTAGCGTTTTTCCAGGGAGTCACATCATCTTTTGTTCTTCCCTCAAATACCTAGGACAGGTAGCAAGTGCTTATTTTCATTTTTCTGCCTGTTTTCTACTCTTCCACACCCAGCTCAAATGTAATTATTTTCACTGAAGCATATATCGGTTCCCTGCAGTCAGAAATACTTTTTGCCTTCTCTAAAATATAACACTTTGTATTACTTTTATTGCACTTAGACATTTTATCTTGTATTTATAGGTGTTTGTATTCATGTTCCTGAAACTAACTACTCCCCATTACCTTGTATTTATTTTGTATACACTTTAGGTGTATGTAATACCTCTCCTGAGAGAATGTCATATGCCCTAGGTCAGGGACTTGCTTCTTAGTAAGTACTTGGTACTTTAGGTGCTTAGTTAATGCTTATTGATAGAGTGCTTTCTCACAGGGAGTGCTGAGTTCTGTGAGGGCCAAGACTGTTTTACTCTTTATTTCCCAAAGCACCTGTGTATATCTTGTGAGAAAATGAGAACCCTTTCTTCTACCAGGGAAGATCAGTGACTGGTAGAATATAATTTCATAGTTTCCTGGAGTATCTGTCCCAGGATTACCCAGCCAGGCATGGGACTTGAATACTGACCTCTTGCTCCAAGGCTGCTTTGAAGCGTGTGCATGCGTGCGTGCGTGCGTGTATGAATTTTGTTTCAAAGTACATTGGCAAGTATAGATAATCAGACATTATGACTTAAAAAATAACACCATAATAAAAGGATTGTGATTGCATATGTATATAAACTTCATTTACTTATGATTTGTTAATCCCAAATGAAAAGGTAACTATTGACTTCAGCATCCACATTGGGTTTTTTTGGGGGGGGGGGGCAGGGCAGTGAGATGGGATGCTTCTAAGCCTATTTTCTATTTAATGTTGATTTTTTTGGCAGTGTGTGAGAGAGAATCAATGCTTTTTGAATGAATAGTGGCAGCTAGGTCGCACAGTGTTTGATGTTGGACCTGGCATCAAGGAAAACCTGAGTTCCTATCCAGTCTCAGATACAAGTTGTGTGACCTTGGGCAGATTGCTTAATTGCTGTCAACCTCAGTTTTCCTTATCTGTAAAATAGGGATGATAATAGTACCTACTTCCCATGGTGGTTGGGATAAAATGAGAGTATTCATTAAGCACTTTGTAAACCTTCAAGCACTATTACTACTATTATAATATTTTGTGTCTTCCATTTTTGAGTACAGAAATGATTGCTCTTATGTCTATTATTGATATGTCTTGTCTGGTCTTACTACATATATTCTTGTACTTTTTTTGTTGTCGTTGGAGCAGTGAGGGTTAAGTGACTTGCCCAGGGTCACACAGCTAGTAAGTGTCAAGTGTCTGAGGTTGGATTTGAACTCAGGTCCTTCTGAATCCAAGGCCAGTGTTTTATTCTCTGTGCCACCTAGCTGCCCCACTACATATATTCTTAGTAAATATTAATCGATAATGTTTAAGAGTACAAGATTTAAATATTTGATTTTAAGCCAGAAATTTAGACTAATGTGTGATTTTAAAAAAACAAACACTACATAATAATTATAATTTGGTTTTTTTACTCCCTTAGGGAAGAAACCCTTTTTTCCTGGAGCCAGCAATAATTATAACAATTACTGATGGGAGCAAGTTGACTACTACCAGTGGAGTCCAGGAGGAGGTAAGCTTTGCTTACTTCCACATTCATAATATAAATGCATTTTTAAAAAACCAGTTTTTGTATACAGTCAATTCTTGGTTATCTTCTAGTGGACTATATAATCTTTTCAGTTTGTGATAATACAAAACCATCTCTCTCCCATTGCTTATTTGCCTCTTGGGTTACAGGGTAGTAAGTCAGGCTGTGAGGGAAGTAGTGCCAAAGGTTAGTGGAGATGTGTCACTGTGGGTGTGGGAGAGGAACTGCTTTCTAAAACCAAATGTGACAGAATCAGTTTTGTGGCCTCGTGTCTTGCCGTCTCCATTAGCATGGGAAATTGAGAGTTGACTGTATACAGTTTGGTAGGATGAGCATCTTGGAACTCTTTTTGGCATAAGATATTTATACAGAGGTAACTTGGATTTCCTTTTAACTTCCAAAAATTAATTACATATATTTTTTGTAATAAGTAAGGTAGAAAAATATTTTAAAACTAGTCTTCTTAATTATATATAGCATTTGCTTGAGAATCTTGTTAACACCTCCCCTCCAATCTTTTATTGTCTGTATGAGGGTTTGAATAAGAGAAAAATTAAATATTTAAAGTATATTCAGTAATGTTAGACATCTAGCTTCCTATTTACAGTAATCTTAGATGTCTAGCTTCATATTCCCATGTTATTAACTAATGAAACTACCTTAGAGTATGGAAATAATGATATTGCTTAAGTATATTGCTAAAATTTTTTTCTCCTGAATTCACCAGTCTACAATGAGGACAGGGAAGTGAGACCATGGTGTTTAAAACAATGTTATTTAGATTATGACCCAAAACTAAGGGAACCTTTTCACAGCATATTAGTAGTTTAAGAATGCTCCTTAGCCAAAATTTTGAATTACTCAACTTCTCATGGCAAGAATTGACATGTAGCAAATTATTGATGTCAATGTGGGAGAATAGAAGGCACATGTAAATTTAACCCATCAATAACACATTTTACTTATCTACTTTAATCTTTCTACCTATCCTTTTCTGATAGCTGTTAATAAGTAGCCAGATTAATTGTTTGAGTTTTGTTTCCTTCTCTATTTATTGGGCTTTCTTTGAGAAATTTCATGAAGCATGAAGTAGACAGAAAATGGGAGATCATTTTGGTGTGTTGCGTACACTTTAAATATTATTCCTTTAGTTTTAGTAAATTTAATAGCTCTTTCTGGATTTTGTTTTTAGCATTTTTTGGTTGACCTAACATTATAACTGAAAAATTGTTCTTTTTGCTTTCTATTTTTAACTTTTGGTGAGGAGCTCTTTACGTGTGTGTGTGTGTGTGTGTGTGTATGTATAAAAATACATACATATGCATATACATGTATATATGTGTATGTGTTTTTTGCCCTTCATAAAAATGTCTTTTGGGCATACAATTAGGTTTTATCCAACAAATCACTGCCTCTCTGCTTCAGAGTATTTTGTCATTTTTGTCTTCTTTAGTCCTTTTCTCATGTATTTATATATTATACAATATTTGAATCCCTGGGTGAAATATTAGAAGTCCAGTTGTTGACTTAAAAGTTTAAGAGCCCTTGGGAGAAGGGCAGGAAAGGTACCCTGTGTCAGTATATATAATGAATTATACTGTTGAAAATATGTATCATGTTATACTTGTGTGGGAGAATAAACTTTTGAGATGTTTCTGAGCTCTGAGTTTTTGCAAATATGGTTTGTTCTTAGTTGCATTAGTCTGGCTATAAGAGGCTGAGTTATGTTTTTGTTGCTTTGTGTAGTTCTGACTCCTGTTGGCCTTTTTGTCATCTTATTTTCTGGCAGTGTTTAAAATAATGTACAGGGTGTAGGGATTCTCTGGGACTATATAAACAATACTACTTTTTTGAGTTATGTAGGGCAACCTGGATTTATCCTACCCTTTACTGGTAGATTTTTAACAAAAGATTAAAAGAATACAGAAGTGATCACTCATAATCTTGTAACCCTACGAGAGATCTAGGTATAGTTGTTCAAAGTAGAAGGATTCATAATTTCCCCAGTGTAATGGAGTGACACATGAAAAGTTTGAAACACTCTTAACAGATGTTATTTGTTAAATACTAACAAGTGGCTTGGTAGTTACACTTTGGTTCTGTGTACATCATGACATAAAAGCTTGTTTCTTGGATAACATTTCATTTCAGTTATTCTTGTCCTTTCTGTATAATAATTTAATGATTGCTAATATAGAAGTCTGATGCTTTTGATTACTTGAGGTAGACAGTATCATTAGTGACATGTTTAGTAAATTTGGTGATGAAAATACAGTAATAATGAATTACTAACACTAATGGTGTGTGTGTGTGTGTGTGTGTGTGTGTGTGTGTGTGTGTGTGTGTGTGTTTAAACTATGGAACCTGTGGACTTTAGTAGATACAGTGTGACAAATTTGATGAGATGAAGAGGTCATTCACTTGTGTTGACCAGAAAACTCATGAGGTAGCCGAAGTTCTTTTGGAGTTTCTTCATTGTTTGTGGTTTAGTTAATTATACCAAGAAACCATTTGGCTAGATTATTTCCAGATGAGTAATGAAAAAGAAAAAGCTGGAGGTTTTTTCAGATCACATTTTAAAAGGAAGCTATTTGATAATCAAAAGAGAGATGTATAATACAAATACTGTTAAGTATTTCCTGGAAAGAGAAGAATTCACTGAAATACCTCTTATTGCTGAAGACTAACTGGCTATTACTGTACATTGGGTTGATTCTTCCTTTGTCACATCTTTCATATTTGTTATTTTCTCTCTGTTCCTGATGCCACTACTCTCCTCAATGAGCAGCTCATCACTCTAGTAATTTGCTGGCTCATCTCTTTGTTTCCAAGGAAGCAGCACACCACTTCCAGAATCATTTTCCTGAAACACATGCCAGTCCTTTGTTCAAGAACTTAGGGTACTTCCCCTTTGTCTGCCATACCTGGATCCAAACCCATGTTCCTCCTCAAGGAGCTCCATATCTCACCATATGCTACCCATATCCAACCTTATTTGCTATTCTTCCCCAACTCACACGTTTTTAAGTATCTTTATCTCAAGTTGTCTCCAACAATAACAATAAAAAATAGTGAACATTATTTATATTAACTTATGTGAGCCTTAAAATAATCCTATTACACAGGTAGTAGAATTTAATTATCCCCATTTTAACACAAAGGACACCAAACCTCAGTTAGAAGGTTATGCTACTTTCCTAGGATCTCCTGGTTTGTGTGATAGAACTGAGATATGCATGTGGTACTTCTGAACTCAAATCCAGTCTCTTAGGTAGAAAATCAAGTTGTTGTTTTTTTTGTTTTGTTTTGTTTTTAAAGCTGGTGTTCTTTCCACTAGACTTTAATAGCCATTATACATTTAGAGTCTGCACCACACTGTTTATAGTTAGACGTGCCTTGTTTTCCACAATACCTAGCCGAGTGCTAGATTCATAACGTGTTTAGTCAATACTGGATTGATTGATCTTAAACAAATGAGTGTTGTGGCCAGTAACCTCTAAGGCACACTTTGTACTCATCAGCTTTAAATGACTGTCTCCATTTATCTGTGGCACTGCTTTTGTTTACTTTCAAGACAGGGCATCTAGAGGAAGGATGACCCCATAATAAAAGCTCATGGGAAGCTACGTGGTTCTTGTACAAGAGCAAGTTCATGCCTTTATCACAAATTAAGTAAAAGTTTTGATTCTTTATGTAAACGTTATACAGAAAATTGTAGTCTTAGTTGGCACACATACACATATACAGGAAAGAGAAATGTGTACATGGTAGCAAGTGAGCTGTTAAGTTTTTTGAGACACTTTAATACAATTCATTTGTGTGATTTGAGAGGAATGCACATTACCCAAAGACAAGACTCTAGCTGACTATTTTAACTGCTAGTTGATTCTCCATAATTTATCTTTTACCTTCGTTTGAAGTTTAGGGATATAGCAATGTCATACTGTCTGCTGACCTAAGAATGCAAGAGATTTAACCCAGTTTTCTGTTAATTTGTCATTATTTACAAAGTTTCATGGCAAAATAATAAACCACTCATGAAAAACCATTCTTTATTGTTGGCTTTATAAATTACATACTTGATATGAATGATGCTCCTTAAGAGCCAGTATTTGACAAAAGGCATGTCTTCTGTGACATTAACTGATAAAATCATTTGAACAAGGCATTACCAAGGTAGCAGAGCTGAGTGATAGCTTTTTTTTGTATGCCAGATTAAAAATTTGGGATGTATATGATAGTTATGTTTTAATCTGTGTTTCACTTGTCTTTATTTGATAGTCAAGTACGTCGAGTGTGTTTTTCTAGAGCAATAATATAGCAATTTACATATAATTATGTTTAGAACTTTTGGTGACACAAAAAATCTATTAGAATAATTTCCTGGTTGACTGGAAATATAGGTTTTGTACACTTTAAGACACAATCATATACAACTTAGATTTTGCATTTTCAGTTCTGTCACTGAGTGATTCATATAGCTCAGAAAAGATATCAACTCTCACACCAATCAAATTACAATACGCTAGTCAACTAAGATTTTGATGAACTCTCTTGCAGCCAAGCATACATTTTTCGTTCTGTCCTCCTGATAGCAAGTACTTTTTTTGTATAATTGGTGAATCCCATTGCTGAATATTATAACTGAAATATTCAACTATATTATGTATCCAGGAGGACATAGTTGATGATATACTGTTTAGTAGGAAGTCCAGAAGCTCTACTAGACTATTTTCATTAGCACATAATGGTGAGATTCTATGATGGGTGTACCAGTTAGCATTTGAAAAAAGATTTTCTCATCTTAGAGATAGCAGTAATAGTTTATCTTTCACATGCAGATGTGTGTCCATAATTCTACATATATTCATTAATGTCAGGAATGTTTGGATACCAAAATTGTTTTGATGAAATTTGCAGTTGAAAAGGCATGTGTTGTGCTTGCCGTTGACATTAAAGGCTATAGTTTCTTATTAGTTTTCCTAGTATATGTTACTTAGGTCGCTAGGGTTTTTGGCCTCAAAGCTCCTTTATCAAATTCTATTTCTAACCTTACAGGGCCTGGTGCATTAATTTATATAATTATGACACAGGTTTACAGGAAATGTCTATAGTGTTCCTAAATTGGTGTCCTACTTTGTATCTTATAGCTATTGATTGGTTAGTAGCTTTTGAGAGTTTTAGTGAAAGAACATAGATTAGTTTCCTTAGAACTTTATGTTGTTATTAATGCTGATTTCCCCAGACCATATCGAATTGTGTTTTTTTAATTCAGAAAAACTTAACTGTAAAAGATCTGTAATTACAGTCTGCATATTTATATCTCTGGCTACAAGTGTCAGACATTAGTTACTGATTTTACTGATTTCTTTTTTCTCATTTTTTTGAAGTCACTTGATTTCTACCCTTATTTAACCTTAGGTGAAGTCTCCTAATTTTTTTGAGTCTTTGTTTCCTTCCAGTTCTTAAATTCCATCTTCCATTTTTACGGTGTCTCCTACATGACCCTCCCACTTACATAGCAGCTACCCTGGCTCAGGCCCCTCGACACCTCTCCTGGGTTGTAGGAGCCTTCTGACTGGGCTCACTGCCACAAGCCGCTCTTGAACCATACCATCCCTCCCTCCATCCCACACTCCAGGGGCTCCCTTTTGTCACCACAGTCAAATATAAAGTCCTTTGTTTGACATTTAAAGCCCTTCACAATTTGGCCACTTCATACCTTTGTGGGATTTTTATATTTTACTCCCTTAAACACTTTGGTCCAACTATACTGACTTTCTTGCTGTTCTTAACACTTTGGATGTTCCATTTCCCATTTTTTTGCCTTTGCACTAGCTGTTCTCTGTGCCTGGAGGGCTCTCTGCAACTGTCAGTTTCCCTGTCTTCCTTCAAGGCTCATCTCAAATGCTGCCTTTTGCATGAGGCCTTTCCTGTATCTCCTATCTGCTCTGTATATTTCTTGTATGTTGTTGTTCACTTCAGTATGTTGTACAATTCTTGGTGACACCATTTGGGGGTTTTCTTGGCAAAAGATACTAGAGTGGTTTGCCATTTCCTTCTCCAGCTCATTTTACATATGAGGTAACTGAGGCAAAATGCTAGTATGTCTGAGGCCAGATCTGAACTCAAGAAGATGAGTCTTCTGACTTTTCAGGCCCAGTATTCTACCCATTGCACTACCTAGTACCTAGATACTTATTTGTATGTTGTCTCCCCATTTGAGCTTTTTTAGGGCAGAGCCTGGCTTGGACTTCCTTTATATCCTCAGTCCTTAGCACAGTATCTGGAATACTTCTGTGCAATTTCTGTTTTAAAGGTCTCTTTTGAGGATCCCTACTGATGGAAATGGATGGGTGCTGCTCTGTATTTTTGTAATCCAAAATTAGGTATACAGCACTTAATTTCTTCTGACTTTATAAGAATAATCTTTATTCCATCTGTAAGGGGCTAAAATTCTAGCTATGATGTCTAAAATCTAATGAGTAGTCGCCCCAAATTAGAAACTTTAGCAAGAGTTGCTAAAGTTGCTAAGAGGTGCTCAACAGGAAACGGGGACACACACACACACCCCTCCAAGCTAATTGGCTGGTAACTTTGATTGACATAACTAACAGGTGGTTCTATAGATGTAAGTTCTGGACAAGTTCTGGATGCCGGGCAACTTCCAGACGCTAAAGTCATATGGTTTCTTTTCAGGGTGGAGCTTCCTCTGCAAATATCTTTCCCAGCAGGGGGTGCCATTCCAATTCTCACACATCAAATAACCAAAAACTCTCAAAAATTTCCCTAGAGGGTTTCAGAATCCATTATGTCATTAATATTTCCAGTAAACATCCTTGCATAACCTTATCTAAATTATTGAACACCTTATTTGTGTGTTTGTTTTTTAAAGAGGTGAATGGGAAGAACCCTAGAAATCATTTAGGCTGACAGTATTAATTAAAATGGGCTACCCCATTTATTAAAAAGGACTCTATATGCTTTTCTATATTTTTATTATCCCATGGCTACCTTTAAGAGAGAACTCTAGGTGGTAGCCCCAGATCTGTTTCTGTAGCCATATATTCATTATAGGGCTCATCTATTCAACCATTCAACAGTGTTTATTTAGTTAACATCTGTTGTGTTTAGGTAATTTTTTCCTCTATCCAGACTACCCACTTTTATTCAGCCTACTTTCTAGTTGTATATGTCCCATTTAGGGTAGAATACAAGTTGACGTACTGTAAAAGTATATTGTGAAAGTAATTTTTCATATTTGAAACATGAAATGGTTTAAAAGATAGCCTTCTTAGTTTATTTTTAGGTAGGTGACACCTTTTAATTTCATTCTATTGGCAAATTTCCATTTATAAATATACTATCAGAAAAACACTTTCTTTTCTTTTTCTTTTTTGATGAGGCAATTGGGGTTAAGTGACTTGCCCAGGGTCACACAGCTAGTAAGTGTCAAGTGTCTGAGGCCGGATCTGAACTCGGGTCCTCCTGAACCCAGGGCCGGTGCTCTATCTACTGCTCCACCTAGCTGCCCCCAAAACACTTTATTTTCCCACAATGCTACTCTATTATTTTTTTGCTCATTTCAATGAGGTCATCTGGATACACAGATTTTGAAGTGGAATATTTCTATATATGCACAGATATTTTTTTTAAAATGTTTACAGCCAAATAAACAAAATAATGTGTTAGGCATACTCTTCTCCCTCCCCGCCCCCCCCCCCCAAATGGCTGTTAAATATTTACCAGCACACTCCTGTTATTAGATGATCTCAAATTCTTACAAACTTTTTGATTCTATTATGCTGATTAATCAATAAATACTTACTGATTATTTACCCTGCAAAATTTATATTTATAGAATAACTGGCTAATATTGCTTATTAAAGAAAAACTTAGGAATGCAATAATAATTGAATTGATCAAGCATTTCTATGATTTTGTAGGAAAGTAAATCTAAGCATTTCTTTTTCAGAGGACGAAAGCACTTTGACCTTGCATTTATTGGCTTGTCAGAACCAATAAGTAATAAATACAAGAGCTTGGACATGTAAGGAAAATTTCATTTAGAAATGTTCCTTTCCAACCACAGTTTGCTTCACACAGACTACTAGTGAACTGAAAACAGTATGCACAATATAATTACAAATAAAAGACTACACAAAAATATGTGAAAATGAGTAATTTTAAATATAAGAACATTTGATTTCCCTAAATAATCTCTTTGAGTAATAAGAGGAATGTTTTTCACCAAAAAAGTCTTATAAGAATTTAGTTTAGATAAAATAAATACTGTTCTGACCTTGGGAATTATTAAATTCTGGAATGGGTTACCAAGTGAGATGGAGGAATTTTCTTTCAGGAAGTATTTTAAAATATGGTAAATTCTCATCTTTCCTATATGGTTTAGGTGTTCTTACCTTAAAAAATTAGATGATGTCCTAACATCCATGCTGGATAGTAATTCCACATTACAGTATCTTCTTGGCTAAACATGATATTTGAAAGTAATAATTTCTTAAAAGCATTTTAAAGCACCTGTGCTTTACAGCGAACGAACCAGTAGTGGTGAGAGCACTTGCTTTATAGGGAGTTGTTAAAGGCATTTATTTTAAGAATCAGTCACTCAGACTTAGAGTCCACAGGAGGAAATTTTAAATTATCCTCAACCACTAGGTTTTTTTTTTCAACCACTAGTTTTAAGTGTAATAAATTGTACTGTATAGAAAATTTTCTAGAAAGTAGAAAGGAAAATAAGAATTTGAAAATCGTTAGAATAATAGAGATTCATATTATTTCCTTTCCTCTTATTAAAAATATCTGATAAGGAACCCTGGGCTAACTGCTTTAATGCTGCAGCCTAAAAGGATTTAATTTCATCCTGATAACGTAATACCTTGTATCAATGAGGGTTTATTTGACATAATAAAAAATTTACCTTGGCCTCAGTAGATCTTCTTTTAAGAAGCAGTTGGATTAAACCTTGAATCATCTTTTTTTTTGTATTAGAACTTTTTTTACAGACACATTTTAATGGTTTGTGTTTTAAATTATCTTATCACAAAGCTTAAAATTGAAATTCAGAATAATAGGAAAAGAACTTTTTATACATATATATCACTATAGATTAATGGAAATTGTTACGCAGTTTAAAGATATATATATAGACCATATCATCTTTCATCTATAATTTGTTATTATTGTACAATATTTAGGAATGCAACAGGGCTAGTTAAAAAGGGTGTGTAACTTAGTAACATGGAATTCATAATTAAGAAAAGTTTATATATATGTATTTTAAAATATGTCCTTTAAAAAGTCTGGAATTATATTCAATTTTAGTGCATTTCATACTTCCTCTGAGACAGAATTTGAGACTGAACATTGGTATTCTGCTAACAGGAAGAACATTCTCATGGTAGCACTCATGAGCATTCTTTGTAGCACTAACTGCCTTGGGCCTTCCTTGTGTCTCTTGACTGGGACAAGCGCCTTCTAAAACCGTATGAAACACTATGCTAAGGTGAGCTGCTATTGTGACTAGGCCTTGTTTTTTACATCTAAGATTTAAAGTCTTTTTCTAATACTGTTCTTGGTATAACTGGTTTAGCTTTCTAGACTCTTGCTATTTATTTTTGATAGTTTTCTTCCTGTTTTTCCCGCTTCATCCTTTTCTGATTTGGGATAGGAGTTTTCCTTTTTAGCCATATTTTAAGAAAAATCGTGTTCAGCAACTTCAACAGGGTGTTGGAGTTTTGGTCATTGTATCAAAGCAAGGCTCAATTTGTATCTAGACAAGGCTATTTTGGTTTATTTCCCACCCCCCACATCTTGTCTTCTCAGTTTGAGTCACTGATTTTTTCCCTTTGTTTTGTTTGTTGTGGTTTTGATGTTTTCTTTCCTTTCAGCTGAAGGAGCAGTCCAGTGGTTTCAAGAAGTGCCAAAGTGCACTGACTGTCTCATGATGACTGGTGCCTCAGGGAGGGTCATGATTCCTGGATACAGGATCGACCTGATCCTGGATGTCACTTCAAGCAGTCAGATCGTGGGGGAAATGCCTTGTCTAATGGCTAGTCTTCCTCAGTTCTTCTCAAAAGTCTGATGCTAGTCATCACAGAAGGCCTCAGAAAAAGCCCTAAAGGTGAGCAGAGTAGAGTGTAGTTCTCTCTGGGGGCTGTGAATATATGTTGGAGAATACATTTTTAAGTACAAACTTGACCCAGTAGAACCAGGTTGAATTAGAATATAAAATCTGAGAGGTATTAGAACCACCCCCAAAGTTCAAGACCCATTTAAATGAAGGGCTCTTGGTATGCCTCCAGGATTTCAACTCCAAGACTCTAAGGGCATTAGGTTAATTTTCGTTGGGTTAATTAGGTGTGTCCCGCTCAACAAGGCTGGACCAGTGCTTTGGTTACATAGCTTAACTCAGTTATCAGTTACGGCTTTTTAAAAAAAACTGTAACACTTTTAGTAGTAAAGTATCTCCTGAATTTGGTATATATTTACCAGTTCTATTCAGGCTGTTGACTTTCAAGTTTCAACAGCTGGAGAGCTTCTGTAGTACACTGTTGTTTGGTTTTGATAGGTTTGCCTTTCAATACAGACTCCTTTGAACCAGTTCCAGTTTTGAGTACAATCATGTAGGCATTGAGGGATCCAACTTACTTAAGAGTAGTTTCCTGAAGAATATCTATATTGTTACAATAATGAGCCTTTAGACTCTAGCAGTTCCCATGATGAGGAAGTAGGCTCTTAAATTTCTGACCATTGCTTTGAATGAAGAGAAGGGTCAACTTTTCTCTTAAATTTTAAACATCTCCTAGAATTTATGGTCTGAATTATGAACTTTTGGGAATAGAAACAAAGAATAAGAATCAGTTCCCAGCTACTTCATAATTTCCAGTCTAATACATTAATAATTACTAGGATGGACTTTTCCAGAATCTTTACAATGAACTTTCTACTCCGACAAGGTGAGAGCTTGAATGATAGTAGCTGAGTCTTACAGCTGAATGAATGATGGTTTTTTATTGACTAAACATTTCCTACCCCTCTTTCTCAGAGGTTAGACACAGTATCTCCAGATATGGATTCCCTACTGACTAGCCTTGAAGGGCAGATGGATTTACTTTTAAGATTTGTGAGTGAAACTTTAATGATGATATTCTTGAGGTGATTGTTTACCTTGGACTGAACTTGATATAAACTCAGTAGGAAGAGATCTGCCAAACTGGACTATATCTGCTTAAATTCAATTTTCATATGTACTTAACAGTAGTATGTTACCTGTGGTGGCACATAGTCTCAGAGTTCTACATTTGACCTACTCATTTTTGAAGAAGATGGCTAACCAGTAGTTCCTGGAGTACTTTCCTTAACACTTCATTTTTTGAAGTGCCTCTGTGTACTCTTATAACCTGTAAAGGGAGTAATGAAAGGGGAGGCTTGTGGAGAGGAAATCATGATCTTTCATATAGTAATGTCTAGAAATCATCCAATAGTTTTGCAGTTGAGTACTGAAGAGGGACTTGTTTAAGTCCATCAGTATTAAGTGGGCTAGGAAAATAAGTTGTTTCCCCAATTGGAGCCAACTGGATGAGGAAAGAAATGGTATTTCTACCGGAAAGGGGCTTAAACTGGATTGTAAGTCACTTCCATCTTAATGGTTATATTCCTTTCCTGATCAGTTTGAAATAAAGTTCTAGTTGCTTAGATATTGGATCAGGGTATTACAAAGTTAAGGTGTCCCAGGGATGGTTTACTTAATTTCTATTTACTAAAGAAAACAGTTTAATAGATTTTCGTCTTAAGGGAAGTTAGAATTAGGTGTCTTTTTGTTTGTAACTACTAGCTGTTTTTTAAATAATAGATTTATATTTGAAAACTTTGTTTACTTTCCTAAAGGACACATTGGAAAAGAAAAAAAAGTTTGCTTTTGAGCTGCTATTACTACTAAGGCACCGAATTATTGGAAGAATAGGTGATTAAGTATCTCTTAAAGATTATAATAACTAAGAGTAAATCAATATCAGAAGTTGTGATTTTTAATTTATCATCTTTCTTTGACCTTAATGATTAGGATAATATTTGTGCTTTAAAAAATAGGAAATACTTAAAATACTTGCTTTTCCTGCTACTGAATTTTCTTTGACTTACCTTACATGTGTTCTTCACTTGAAATGAATAAACCTTGAATACCCTTATCCTGACATATAAGAATTGAAACTATTATAATTGTAATGGTAGATGAGCCTAAGTTTCTAGTGATAAACTTGGAAAATTTTACCAAAAACATCACATTCCAGTAAATTCAAAGTAACAATTGGAGAAGGGTTGTTTTCATTTGGGGGGGGGGCAGGGGTGGTGGTGAGGCATTTGGGGTTAAGTGACTTGCCCAGGGTCACACAGCTGGTAAGTGTTAAGTGTCTGAGGCTGGATTTTAAACTCAGGTCCTCCTGAATCCAGGACCTGTGCTTTATCCAGTGCGCCACCTAGCTGCCCCCTGTTTTCATTTTAATAAATTCTCAGCTATCTGACTTCTCCCAAAGAATTACTTTTTAGGTTTCCAAAAACTTTTACTGGTAATATATAATATTTAGATGACAATAATAGAAGTACTTAGGTGGCACAGTGGCTAGAGCACTGGGCCAAGTCCAGAACTGGCCTCAGATGCTTAAGCACCTATGTGATCCTTAAGTAAGTTATATAACCTCTGTCTCAGTTTCCTTAACCATTAAGATGTGTTAATAATAGTGCCCACCTTCCAAGGTTATTGTGAGAATCAAATGAGATAATATTTGTAGTATGTTTAGCACAGTGTCTGGCATATAGGAGGTGCTAAATAAATGCTTTCTTCTCCTGGAGAGTAGTTCAGTATTTGGAGCTGTCAGTTCTCTCATTACCCTGGAATCTTCTGGGCCTTGCTCTGTCTCCAGTATACATTTGTAGGTAGATTCTTCTTAGTACTCCCTCTCACATATTCTCTTTTCCCGGGGAAATTAAATTGGTCTCTAGTTTACTTTCATTCTTCCTTCTACCATGTCTGTGCTTTGATACATATCATTTCCCCCATGATCATTATAAATTATTCCTCTTTATTCCTCTTGCTATTGAAATCTCACACTTGGAGTTTCAGCTTGGATGCTTTTTTTTTTTAATATTTTATTTTATTTTATTTTATTTTATTTATTTATTTATTAGTGAGGCAATTGGGGTTAAGTGACTTGCCCAGGGTCACACAGCTAGTAAGTGTTAAGTGTCTGAGGCCAGATTTGAACTCAGGTACTCCTGACTCCAGGGCCGGTGCTCTATCCACTGCGCCATCTAGCTGCCCCTTGGATGCTTTTTGATCTCCATCTGCTCCAAGTAAAAGTGATCTCTTCTTAATTTTCTTATAGCTTTGCCTGGTTCTGATTGGCCTCTGACATTTTATCTTGTATCATACTTATCTGTGTACCCTTTTAGACTGTAAGCTCCTAGAAGGAAAAGTCTATCATTTTTCATCTTTATATTGCCTGGTTTCTAGTAGAGAGCTTTGTGCATGAGACGTTTAATGTTTGTGGAGTTGAAAACAGTTGGAGTTTTTATTCTTTGCTTCCATACAAACTTTATAGACTGTTTCTTTAGGGGCAGCTAGGTGGCTCAGTGGATAAAGCACCAGCCCTGGATTCAGGAGGACCTGAGTTCAAATCCAGCCTGAGACACTTGACACTTACTAGCTGTGTGACCCTGGGCAAGTCACTTAACCCTCATTACCCCACAAAAAACCCAAACAAACAAATAAATAAATATAGGCTGTTTTCTTCAGTAATGAAGTGAAATGTTTTATTTATGAAAACTAGCCAATTAGTTTGAATAGTTGCATAGTAGATCACAGAAGTTCCCATTTCATAAACCACTTCATAATTGTGTTATAGAAGTTTGTTTTTAAATTAATTTGGAATTTGCAAAACATTTAAATATTAGTAATAACATCAGAAATGGTGCACAGATTTGTAGGGTAGCTTAGAAAAGCCTACTTAACACCTGAAATCCTGGACATCTGCAATAAAAAATAAGTAATATTAACTAAGATTATTTTGAATTATGTTACTTGAGGGCATACTGAAATACTAAATAAGGTCTGTGTGTTCATCTTGTGTGGATACTCTACATAAGTAAACCACAATCTCTCCGTGAATTAATAGATGATTCATGAATTGCTGTGGTCAAAAAAAAAAAACTCCATCCAGTAACTTACCTTCTCTTGACTCTCTCCAAAGTTAGCTAAGCTGATCTGTGTCTTGCTGCCAGCATTTGAAACCTTGCCAGGATTCGGCACTCTGCTGCAGTGATATAGAGCAGAGTCACTGCCACTTCATGAGGGGTCAAAGTAGGGTTTTTGGTGTAAGTGCTTGAGGACAAGTAGTTTAAATTAGAGTATTCAATCAGGTGGCACATTATGATTATTGTGGAGATTTTGAAGGAGACAGGATTAAGGAGTTGATTCCAATAGTCATTAGTCTGATTTCACTTTATTTAAGATTATTTACTGTTGTTCAGGCCTTTCAGTTGGTGTCTGACTCTTTGTGATCCCATTTGGGGTTGTCTTGGCAAAGATACTAGAGTGGTTTGGCATTTCCTTCTCCAGCTTCTCCATTTTACAGATGAGGAAACTGAGGCAAACAAGGCTAAGTGACTTGTCCAGGATCATGCAGCTTGTAAGTGTCTGAAGCTGGATTTTAACTCGGGCCTTCCTGACTTTAACCCTGGTGCTCTATCCACTGTACCACCTAGATGCCCCATTTAAGATCATTAGCCATGATTAAAAGTACCCAGAAAGAAATTTTAAAAGAATGGATGATTTTCCTCATGTAGTAGGGCTGAACTAAATGAGATATAGGAAGGAGTTTAAAGATGTATGAGTAGTTGTGTGGGGGTATTCCTTTGGTGGAATGAACTATGAAGTACTATGGAAAAAGGGGGAGCACAGTTTTGTGGGAAGATAAGGGTGAGTCTAGCTGGTATCTGGAGAACAGGTTAGGTGGTATAGCCTTTGTCCAGGTGAAAAGGAGAAGGGACCATGTTAGTTCAGGCCACAGTTTGTATGTAAAAACCTTTATGAGGCTTGTCATAGTGTTTTATGGAAGGCCTATGGACTATCAAAAAGGGTACCTTCTTAGGGACACTGATTGGCCTTTGTGGTGAATGCTTCCATGGTGTGGTATTCTGGAAAAAGACCCTGGATTTGAAATATGATGGCCTGGGATCCAGACCCAGCCTTACTGCTGTACTACCACTGTGGTACTAGCCATGCTGCTTTGCCATTTTATTTCATCTTGTCCTCACCTGTTGCTACCCCAAGGATCAAAGTGTATGTTGATTTAATTGGGAGGAGGTTTCTGGACCTCACTTCTAAATCCAGGGAGATAGCTCTTTATGTTCTAGGTTCTATGAATGATGCCTATGTTTGCCTAACTTCGCTTGATTTCCCTCAAGTCCACATAGTTGTCTGATAATTGGATTTCTTTATATATGCAAAACCATGTCAGAAATTAGCATGAGAAAACAAAACCTTTTCTTTTCTTAATCTGTCATTAATGTTCAGCTGTTTCAGTTGTAGCCTACTCTTCATAACCCCATTTGGATTTTTCTTGGCAAAGTTACTGGAGTGGTTTTGCCATTTCCTTCTCTAGCTCATTTTAAAGGTGAGGAAACTGAGCTAAAGAGAGTTAAGTGACTTGCCCAGGTTCACACACAGCTGCTGTCTGTCTGAGACAAGATTTGAACTCACTTCTTGACTCCAGACTGGCTTCTCTGTCCACTGTGCCTGAATAGTCTCATTTGTTTCAACTTTTTTGTTTTGTTGTCATCTCTGTCTTAATAAGAATAGAATCCTAGAGCTTTGTCTTTTGGTTTTGTTCTGCCTTTTGATTCCCATGCGAATATAAAGCAGCATAGGTTTTCTTTCGCCTCAATTACTAATTCTTACCTTGCTTCCTTTTTGGTCAGTTCTAAATCCTGGTGTGTTAATGGAATTAAGGGAAATAAGGGAATGTGATGAGGGAATTAAACACTCTAAGGGATCCTGCAGGATATCCAGTCCAATTTCCTCATTGGAAAGATGAGGAGGAGGTGAAGCTCAGAAGTGAAGCACCTTTGCAGGTATTACTTGGCCGAACTAGAATTTGGAAACCTGTTCTTTGACTCCAAATTCAGCGTTCTTTCAACCCTGCTCCATGTTGCCTTAATATGTTTTCCAAAACCTTTTATTAACATTGACCTTTTTTCTGAACTTTTGGCTGTGATCTTTGAACCTTTATTTAGCTAGTCCTTCTTCCATTTATTCTCTCAGATCTTCATGGCTGCACACCGTCTGCTGTGGATGGTCTGGTCTCCTGGAGGTTCTAGTGTGCATAAGCTTTGCTCAAGCTGTCCCCATCACCTTTCCTTTTTCTATCCACAGAACTCATCCTAACCTTCTTTTAAATATTTGCCCAGATCTTTTTCACTTTAGACCTAGTTCGTTTCCCACCTAGATAGAAAATGTATCTTCCAAATGTTAAATCTGTGCATTTTCTTCACCCATTTCATATAGTTGTACAATTTTGTATTTAGTATTCTGTAAAATAACACTTTTTTTCTATTTACTGCAGTGGGAAACCCCCCCGCCCCCCAAAGAAAAACAACACTGGACATTTGAACCCTAAGTTCTAGTTCAAATCATGTTTCTTCTTTGTATGACTTGCATTAAGTACTTTAACTTCCTGCCCTGTCTAACTGTCAGGCTGTGAATTATCAGGTGAGGTTACATCTGAAGATAGATAGATCCAGGACCATTTTCTCTTATCCATACTATACCCACCCCATAGTAGCCTCAACATTGTCCTGCACTCTGGAAAATCATCCTGATCCAATTTATTAAGTGCCCATCCATTATGTGTAGTGTACTACATGTGACACAAAGCTGGTAGGGAAAGCTAGAAGCTTCATGAAGCTAGGATTCACAAAGATTTTTGACAAGGAAGCATTGGACTGAGTAATAAAAATGACATTTCAGTGGGATAAATGTAAAAAGGTTTAGACTTGGCTTTAAAAAACTTAATAGAGTCACAAGATGGGAAAGGCATGGCTGTCATTTGTCTGAAAATGATCTTGAGTTTTTAATGGCTTGCAATGTCAGCCTGAGTTAACGGGTTCATAGCCCAAAAAAGCTATTTGGTGCATAAACTGTGTTGAGAGAGGCAAAGCTTCCAGCCTTACTTTTCTTCTATACTACTCTGAGGTCTCATTCTGGTATAAAGATGAGACTGGCTTCTTGAAAATGCCAGTGGAGCATGAGCTCTGACAGTGTCTGCCTGGCTGGGAAGGCATTTAGTCAAGTTGTAGATAGCTGGTCATGCAGTGGATAGAGCGTGGGGCTTAGAGTCAGGAAGACTTGAGTTCAAATTCAGCCTCTGGGAAAGTCATTTAACCTCATCTATAAAATGAAGATTTCAAATGAGATGTTTGTAAAGCACTTAGCACAGTATTTGGCATTGACATTAACAGCTTAATAAATACTTATTCCATTCTCTTCTCATTTCCCTGGCAACAAATAGGTAGCCTTGCTCTCAAAGCAGACTATGTAGGGAGAAGTTCATCACCAGTGGGTTGGCAAATCATTCATGAATTCTTTGGTCAAAAATGATCCTTAGTCTTTTACAGTCCCCTTCCTTTTCTGTAGTGAAAGTGGCAAATGGAGGCAACATGTGCTAATTTAGAATGATAGTTCTCATACTATCTCTAAATTTACAATTTGGTTATTTGTACTAGGAATTTGAGATCCTTGTCCAGTGATCAACAAGTACCCATGTGACTATTGGACCTGAATCACCTTGGACAGCCACCTGACCTTTCTGGCCTTTAAGTTTCTTGTAAAATATGAGTTTTGGCGTTATTGCTTGCAAGTTCATAGTCCCGGACATTCTTGCTATAAAAAAGATAAAAGAAGGAAGTTTCTGCCAAATTAAAGGAGAGGCCAACAGAGTTATTGGCAGAGTTTTTATCTTATACGGAAAGGCTACAAGAAACATGATTTCATAGGACATTTTGTCCTCTCAGTGCTTTTGATGAGTATTTGCAAAATGACCACCATTAAAATAATGGCACTTATGCACCAGCATCTGTTGCAAAGGATGAAGAGGTAGAGTCTGTGAAGAACTCATAAAGACCATCCAAAATACATCAACATACCATACCCTCTGATGTTTGGTAACTTCAACACATAGTGAATTGGAAAACATGGGTCTGTAATAAAGATTGAGAGAGAACAAAGACTTAGACTGGGCAGAAGCCTCATGCTTCTATATCATTAATATTTTCTTTGAGAAAAGAATAAGTATTGAATATTGCTAGGACCAAATAGTGTCAAAAAAAAGAAACTAATGATTCTTTGACAGACAGAAGTGATATGTTAACTGATATGGTGGTCATTTGTGAATCAATTGTATAGTCAGAATACCGACATCTTAGACCAAAACTTGCACAAAACTAGAGAAATGAAAATGAAAAAGAAAATACAATTTATTTTTGCTTTACTTATTAGCAAACCCTCAACTTGTCAGGAAGAGGGAGATGATAGCCAATGGCACGACTGGCTTAAAATGCTAACTCATTTGTAAAATCTTATAGAGAAGGATGGATCATTGTGGTGAATTACTACCTCATAAGCAGTAGAGGGTCAAACAAGTCTAAAAAGAAAGCTTGGCCAGGGCTTGACAAAGCAGTCATTCTGATAGCATTCAAGGATGAAAATGAGAGAAAGACCCCATAAAAACACACAAGGAAAATGAAAAAGATCTGTCAAGATTTTTGTTGCAACTTTTTTTCACCATCAAGGACAATTAATTGAGCAACCATACCACACTACCAGATGTAGTGAAAAAATAGAAATGGTACTAAAGAGAACAGAGATGGGAACCAACTGGATTGGAACAAGTGCCAATAGAGATTATCTGTACTGAAGGCAGCCCAATTGTGAGGGCATTCTGGTATCCATTCACCAGGTGTCTGAAAGCCAAGAAGAAACTGAAGGTTTGGGGAAAATCTTGAAGTTTATTAATGCCCCCAGAAATACAAGTGAAAACATGAGCAGCTTTCCACCTACGTGAAACTTATGTACATATGTGTGTGTGCATATCAGTAATCAATGAAACATTTACAGGGTCCTAGCACAGTTACTTGGCTTATAGGCATTTAATAAATCCTTTGTCATTCATTTAATTCTAGTGATGTGAAGGTATTGATAATGGAACTGGTAAGTTTTTAAAGTGATAATCTATGGTGGACCATGTTTTCATCATCCTACTATTGCCTAAATGATATGAAAGAGTACAAGATAGTCCTGTGTGTATTTTTTATTATGGAAAAAAGCATGTGATTCAGTAAATCCAAATGCTCCTTTAGAGGCTGTCTTCCAGTAGAATGCCTTTCATTTATGTATATCACAATTATTTAAGATTCTTGGAAAGCTACAACAAATAACCTTGTTCAGTCTCTTTCTCTGTCTCTCTCTTTCTCTGTCTTTCTCTCTCTCACACACACACATTCTTACTTTTATTGTTATTATCAGATGAGGAATCAGACCCTTGATGGTCAGCATTGTAATAAGATAGAGGGAGTGCCGAGTCCAAGTTGAAGGGAGATTCCCTATTGGCTTCAAGTGCCTTCAGATGCTCCTTTTCCTGAATGCTGTCATGACAGTTACAACATAGGAGAGATTGATTACAGTGAAGAAGCATTTGACCTGTCTACAGAGTAAAACCAAATGGATGAAATGAACACTGTCCTTTTCTCCAGGTTCCATGATGTGGTTATAAGGTTAACCTAACAGAACTTGTTTAACTATGTTCTTGGGACAGGCAGCACAAATATACTATGGATTGGGCCTGTAATTACAAAGGAGGGTAGGAGAGCAAGTAGGATTGCCTACAGGAATTGCAAGACTGATTTTAATAATCCTAAACCTCATATTCTACTGGTGGTATTACATGGCTGTGAGACATCAAACAAACAAGTCTTCAAAACTGACCATAAGTATAACAAAGGGCAATGGAGAGGGGATGTCAGCAGTCAGCAGCATTTGACAAATTAGAGATTCCAAAGAAGAGGAAGGGTAAACAATGTGATTGAGGAAATGTCTGACCAGAGAAGATGGACTGGTCCCATGGTGAGGGCTGCCAGGGGAGCATTCAGACTGTCTGTCTCTCGTCTCAGTGCAGTGTCAGGAGAAAGCAAGCAAGACCCCTGATATTTGGGTTGGATACCCTGCAGTGAACTTAGAGTGGTCAAAAGTTGCACAGGATGGGCAGTAGATTTGTTTCAATTGGAGATAACGTGCGAATCAATGAGGTACCAGATTCATTTGAATTTAACACCTTTCCAGAGCTGAGGAAGTATAGTCCTGCTGTACTCTGTCATATCATATTTGGAACATTGTGTTTGTAGAAGTAGATAGGAATTTTAACTTGGAGAAGAGGAAAAGTAAGGAAAAGACATTCAGGGCTGTCACCTGGAAGAGGGAGGGACGTGCTTTCTTTTTGGATCCACTTGGCACAACCAGAGGCAATGGGGGGAGGGTGCAAAGAAATTGTCATTTTGCAGTGAGGAAAAGCTTTCTAAAAATGAGAAGTGGTAGGGTCCTTATCATTATATGCCCTCAAGCAGAGCTTCTATGAAAATGTTCCAAGTGTTATATGGGGATTTTTTTTTTCATTTATTGAGTGACCAGGTGGCCATTAAAAGCCCATCTAAGTCTGAAATTGTATGGTTTTATGGTTCTTATACCTTTGGGATTAAGAACTTCAGGTACATTAAGTAAACTTTGTGGGTGTTTGGGCACAGTATTTCCGAGTGGGTTTTTCATCATTTTTATCTTTTAATGACTGTCACAGCAAGAGCGCAATCTAGTGGTTTTGAAATAAGTGTGTTGCTGATATACTTGCTTTTGCCCATGACTATAATTAAAAGTTCTTTATCTTTTAGTCAGACTTGTCTTTTGACCTCTTATTTTAAACACCTAGAAGGTATTTCTTCCACCAAAATGTTTTTATTAGCTTAAACTCAGCTTGTTCAAAACTGGTTATCATCTTTGTTCTCAAACTAGTATTGCTTCCCAACATGTTGAGAAAGAAGGGAATAAGCATTTATGTAGTGCCTGTTATGTGCCAGGTACTATGCCAAACACTTTTAACAAATATTATCTCATTGGATCCTCACAACTCTGACAGGGAGGTGCTATTATTATTCCCATTTTTTAGCTGAAAGAGAGAAGGCAAATAGAGGATGAGTAACTTGCCTAGGGTCATACAACTAATTAGTATTTCCTGCTGGATTTGAACTCAGATCTTCCTGACTCTGGGCCCAGTGCTCTCTCCACTAGGTAGGCCTTGTACTTCTATTCCAGAATCATCTACGTGCTTGATAACTGCAGATTGGATTGGAATGGTCTTCATGGGATTTTTTTATCCTCCCCATTGTTAGTTTATCGCCCCCTTGCTAATTCCTTTCCTTCTTGCTCTCTTTATGTTAAGACTGTCCACAATCTGCCCTTGCCCTGCCTATGCGGTTTTCCTTACCTCTTAACTATGCCTTAATATGTACCATGTGCTCCTGGTTCTCCCTTTCTGTCTTCCACCTCTACCCTTAGCTAATCCTTTGATCACAAAGCTTTTTTAGCCTGGAATACACTTTCATTCTTTTTTACCTATCTAATCTTGTCTATCTTTTGAGCTTTTGAGCTCAAGCTGCAGCCCCTATGTGAAACTTGCCCTTTATTATTCTAGTGCTCAATGATCTTTTATTTCTGTGCATTTTTAGTGTACCACAGAATCTAACCTTTAAATATTATTTATTACCACTCTTCTCTTATATATTACTGTCTCCCCCAATTGTTAAATTCTTTGTGCAAGGGTGTGATGTCTTTTTTATGTTATTTTATTTTTGGTATTTCAGCACATAGCACAATTCTAGTAGGTTCTACAGGTACTTAATAAATGTTTTGTGATGACTCTACTCTTGTTTGGAAGGGAGAAATTTTATGATCTAAAAATAGTCTGTTATTCAAAAATGCCAAATACTGTGCATAGTCATCACTTGATAAACTTTTGAATGGCTGATGCTGCTGTCCTCCCTTGTAAAAGAGGCTCCAAAGAGGAGTGTGAAAGAGCAGGGCACTGGGAGGCGGGCTTCCTCTAGAACCTTAATAATTTGTGCTTGGTGATGCCTAAGATAACATTTGATTAAACAGCTTCCAAGTCTGACTCAGAAAACAGGACTTTGCAAACCTAAGCATATCTAGCTTCAAATAATTTATTCTTGTCTTCAGTTTTAAGTTTCTTAAATGGAGCATCTTAGCCTTAAACAGGTGATGAAAAAATATCCCTTCTTTATTTTATGCTCCTGATAATAACTTATCTGTCTAGGATTGAGACATTTGAAACAACTGAGAACAGGAATTAAGAGGGGGAAAAGGCCTATAAGCAGTGAGACTAAATGTCACAAAGCTCATGCATAAAAGAAAATGCATGCATTTTATTCATAGCATTATTAGTAGTAGTTGGTATTTACATGCTGCTTTAAAGTTTACAGAGCATTATATACAAAGCATATTGTGATCCTCATAACAGTCCCATGAGGTACCTATTGCAGGTGTTGTCTCCATTTTACAAATAAGGAAATGGAAGGTCAGGGGTTAAATGTTTTGTCCATGATTACACAGCTTTTAAGTAGTAGAGGTAGGATTTTAGACTCTCAGAGCCCATTTACTCTTACTTTACAAAGAGCTTAATTATCTGTTTCTCTAAGTCCTGCAAGTTAGAGCACTGTCAAGGATTCTTTAGTTTTGGTCTTATCATCAAGTAGCTTAAGACTTCAGACAAGTCACTAAGCTTCTCTGAATCCAAGTTTTCTCATTTGTAAAATAAAGAATTTGGATTTGATCCAAAGACTTAGGAGCTTTAAGAGATCTCAAATGATCCTAAACCACTTGTATGGATCTTTCCTTAGTCTCCAATCAGTCTATCTTGTATTATATTTATATTTATATGTGAAAGAGCTTTTCTTGGTATGTCTCATCCTTCATTTTTTATTATAGTAGATAGCTAATAATCTTCTGCTGTACTTTTTGAATGGTTGAATTATCATTTAGTCTACTTCCTCTGCTTTTACTGATGGGGAAACTGAGGTTCAGGGAAGCATATCCCTTTTTATTTATACATACACATACTCACATGTGTATCTCTTTTTGATGACCATTAAGAAAAGGTTAGATTTTGTTTAATAAACTTTGGTTATGTGAAGGATGTACTTTGGGTTATGTGGAGAACCTGACTTGCCTGAACAACTCAATCCCTGTAGGTTCTGGAAAATTGGGTTTTTGTTTTACTTTGTTTTAAAAACTCATATTAAATTAACCGTGCAATTCAGTGCACTTGTGTATACTGTTTTACATATTTTACGTTATGAATTGAATTGTTAATTTTCAGTATTTCATATATGGTTCTAGTATTAGAATGAACCAGAGGAGTTTAGAAATTATAGACAATAGCACTCTCTGATTCAAAGGAATTAGGATTAAGGCTAGCCTGAATTAGTAAGAAACTTGAATTTTGTAGTGTTTTTTCTAGAAAATGTTTTTATTCATGAGGTCATTTTAAAATAACACAAACTCAAGGTAAATAAGTAAAGCACTGGCCCAACTTGCCTCAAGACATAGATGAGAGGACTGTTTTCATTGAGGTAGTTACTGCTCATATGCTTGCTTTCTTTCTTCCTTCCTTCCTTCTTTCTTGGGCAGTGAGGGTTAAGTGACTTGCTCAGGGTCACACAGCTAATAAGTGTCAAGTGTCTGAGGCTGGATTTGAACTCAGGTCCTACTGAATCCAGGGTCAGTGTTTTATCCACTGCGCCACCTAGCTGCCCCGCTCATATGCTTTCTTAAGATATGACTATAAAGTTACAAAAGAATTGATTAACTTTTGTTGAAGGTTGCTATGAAATCAAAGTTAAGCAAAATGCCTGGAGTCAGGAAGACCTGAGCTCAAATTGGGCCTCAGATCCATCCTAGCTGTATGACCCTGGCCTAGTCACTGTACCTCTGCCTGCCTCGTTTTCAATTGTAAAATGGGGATAATAACAGCACCTATGTCCCAGAGTTGTTTTGAGGATCAAATGAGATAATATTTACAAAACACAGCATAGTGGTTCACATGTGGTAGGCACTATATAAGCTTATTCCTTTCCCCATTCCCACCCTACAATGTGTAATAAGTTAGGTTGTGAAGGGTTGTGAAAAAAATGCAAACTGATGGAATTCATTGCACCTTTTTTCTTCATGTGTTTCCTCAGTTGATGGTATACTAACATAATTGTCATCAGGTAGGGTCATTGAAATTTAAAAATGAGTTCTACTATATGTGTGTATATGTGTGTGTGTGTGTGTGTGTGTGTGCGTGCGCGTGTGCTGATGCATACACACACCTGCTTAACTGTAGAGGAAAATCTGTTTCTGGTGGGGAATTGGATGGGGGAAGAGGAATGTGCAGTAAAATTCCAAGGGAAAAAAAGGAAGGCTTTGGGGATAGGAATGAGGGTGACCTACAGAGGAGAATGCAGCCATTTCACCTAATTTCAAAGTGGAAATGATGGTAATTGAAGATAATATGGATCGGTGATCCTAATATGTACCTGCCCCTTTAAAGATACCAACATAGGAAATCTTAATTGGAGCCAAATTCATTCTTAAAATAGTTTTTAATAGCACCTATATACTTGGTTAATGAAAATGCTAACATGATAGTTAAAACCCATTCTATCCCTTGTAGGCATTCTGAAAATGAAAATCAAGTATGATTTCCCCCTCCCCCCAGTCATCTAAATAATGGTCCATAGAATCCTAAACTCATACAGTCTTTTTCCCTCCTTGTGGTCCTTTACAGTTGTAGTGAGAAAAGGAAGAGGAAGTATAAATACTCACTCTCTTCCTTTCTTTCATTTACTCTTTTTGGGGATGCATATGTAACTTGGGATGTCGGTCTAAACATATTAAAGTGATTGAAAAAGGGTAGTGTTGATTTAGATTTGGTATGCTCATATTATAGCCTTGCTTTTAAAAAAGAATCTGAATTTATTTTTACTTAATATATTTATGAATTACTTAAAATTAAATTTAAAATGTTCATTTTTGACATGGAATGATAATACTAGATGCATAAAAATCTAGAATGTATTATTGAAGAGATTATTAATGGTCATCTAGTAAGTATAGAGATAACAAGAAGACCAATATTACTTCATCAAAACCAGGTCATGCTATACTGAATAACCTTACTCCTTTTTTGATAGTTACTGGACTAATTAAAGGGAATGGTCTAGGTAAGGTTTACCTAGATCTTATAAAACATTTAAAAAGTCTCTTATGCTGGAAATTCTAGAAAATGAGATGTGGGCTCATTAATAGTGCAGTTAAATGTATTTTGAACTGTATGAATGATTGACCATGTCTAAAGAAGAGTCATTAATGTTTCATTGCTTGGAGTGTCTGCACTGGAGGGCCACAGAGATCTAGATTTGCTTGGCCCTGTCCTAAAAACCTAGGCCTGGCACACTAAACAGATCTGCAGATGACATGAAGCTGGGAGGTCTCATTAACATACAGTATGATAATCAGAATTGAAAAAGATCTCAAGAGTGGGGCAAATCAGTTAAGATGAAATATGGTGATAATAAATATCCACTGCTCCACCTAGCTGCCCCCAGTGATAATAAATATTAACATCTTATGCTTGGCTTCAAAACATGTATCATAAAGTGGGGAAAACGTGGCTAGACAGTAGATGATCTGAAAGGAATTTGGGGATTCGAGTGAAGAGCAAGCTCCATTTATGTCAACACGGTGATAGAATAGCTAAGAAAGCCACTGCACCTTTGGGCTTTGTTAAGACAGGCCCAATCCAGCTTCTGCCCTTCTCAGACTATATCTGGAGTATTGTGTTCAGCTTTAGGCACTGAAAGCCATTTGTGACACTGATGAGTGTCAAAGGGATGAAAGGCTTCAAGGGCATGCCTCCTCATCAGAGTTAGCAGAAAGAATTGGTCATGGATAGCCTGAGGAAGGGAAAGACTTGGGATACGGGGTTTAGTGTGGGAGAGGTGGGGAAAAAGGAGTACTTAAATTACTTGAAGGGCTGTCTCTTGGAAGAAGAGCGATTATACTGTTCTGGGTCTTAGGCAACAGATAGAAGTTGCGATGGATAGAGGTAAATTTAGGCTTACTATTAAGGAAAACCTTGATTAACACTTAAAATGGTCCAGGAGACCCTTAACTACTTCAAGAGGTGATGGATGTCCTCTTGGTGGAGATTTTGGAGCAAAGTCTGGTTGTCTGGTTGGGTAGAGGGGATTCCTGTTTAGGCACAGGCTGGACTGGGTGGCCCCTGGGGTACCTGGAAGTTGGAGGGTTTTCTTTCAATCTCTGATTCATTTCACATTGAAATCACTTAATCACACCAAAGGTTAAACCTTAAAAATGTTGTAGTTTTCTGAATGTTTTGATTTTAAAACAGTAAGCCAGGATGATATTCCCTCTTAAATGTTTTTAAAAAAAATCACATGGTGGTATCATTGTGAAGTTTGTATTTTCAAACAGCTTTCAAAAATGGCTGTATACTGGGATACAAAGCGCTTGGACTTGGCATTAAGAGACTTGGTTCTCCTACTTAATTATAAGCTGTATGAATGGCATCATAGCTTGGTCTGGATAATTGTCTGCCCAATATTACATGTGTACTAAATTGTTGACATTGAGGTCCTTTTAATTTTTAAGGCCTAAGGAATGTTGATGCTTAAAAATGAAGATTTGGGGAATTTAAATTTTCTGAAATGTTGCTTTAAATCTGTTTTAGAGGTCATTAGTGACCTAGCAAATATGACTTCACAGATACTGACCTTGCCCTATAGTATCTCTGTTTAGCTTAAATTACACATCTCTAGCTATCGATTGAACATTTCAAACTTGATGTCCTGTAGGGATCTCAAATTCTACATGTCTGAAAGAGAATTTTTGTGCCTTGGATACACCCTTGTTCCAAACTTTGCTGTTTTTGCCAAGTTTGCAACCTCAAAGCCATCCACAGCTCCTCGCTGGTTTTCAGCCTGTGACATATCCAGTCAGTTACTAAATCTTGACATTACTTTTGTTGTTCAGTCACGTCTGACTCTTCCCATTTAGGATTTTTATGGCAAAGGTATTGGAGTGATTTGCCATTTCCTTTAGCTCATTTTATTGATGAAGAAGCTGAGGCAGACAGGGTTAAGCGAGTTGCCCAGGGTCATATGGCTGGTGGTCTTCCTGAGTGGATAGAGCACAGAACTTGAAGTCAGGAGGACTTGAGTTCAAAGCCAGACTCAGATGCTAGCCTTATGATATTGGGAAAGTCACTTAACCTTTTTGTCTCAGTTTCCTTGTCTGTCAGATGAGCTGGAGAAGGAGATGGCACATTACTCAGGTATTTTGCCAAGAAATTCCCAAATGGGGTCATGGAGAGTCCAATACAACTGAAATGACTCTATACCATTTCCTGACTCCAGGCTGAGCTCCTTGACATTTCTACTGCAACAAAATTATTAAAAATATCCATCCCTTTCTCTCTAGCCACAAAGGCATCATCATAGTTCAAGCCCTAATCACCTCTTGCCTGGACCATGTATTGCAATATCCTCTAATTCATCTTTCCTATCTTCAAATCTCTTCCTCTTCAATCCATCCTCCACGCAGCTGCCAAAGTTATATTCCAAAAGTACAAATCTATTTGCCTATTGGATAAAATATAAACACCTTTGATAGGCATTTAACCTCTTCAGATTCTAGTCTTACTACACATTACTTTTTTTTTCTTTTCTTTTCTTTTTTTTTTTTTGCTACAGACCAGCCTAACTGGGCCTCTTGATGTTCCTCACACAGGACAGCCCATCTCCCATATTTGTGCTTTTACATTATATGGACTGTCCTCTATCCTTGGAATGTACTTCCTTTTTACTGCCACCTCTTAAAAACCCTAGTTTCTTTCAAAACTCAGCCATCTTCTGTGTGAGGCTTTTCCCAATTATTCCTGTTTCTAGGGCCTCCCCTCCTCCCTCATTATCCCCTATTTATGATTTATATACTTAAGTATTATAAACATGTTATCTCAATAGAGTTAAGCTCCATAAAATCAGCAAATGTTTCTTTTTTGTCTTATCCTATCACCTAGCACAGTTCCAGGGATGCTGTAGACGCTTAGTGTGTGCTTGTTGACTGATTTATTAGAGATTTGTGGGATGACCTTTTACTCTTTTCTTGACTTTTTCCATTGGTCTACCCACATAGTTTTGGGAATCTTGGTTGGTGCTTAGTAAGACAAAAACCAAGAAATGACAACTGTTGGGATAAAAGTACATCTTTAAAATTTCAAAATAACTTGAAAATATACTTTAGTCTATGTGGATGTTTATTATTTGGAAGTATTTTTTAGACCTTTCTAGCTTTTCAGCTATTTGAATATGTGGTCAATGGGAATATACTAGTGGAGACCTAGCATTGTATCAACCTAATTATTTTCATTTATATTAGCTGCATTATGCATTATTTATATTTTGACTTTTCCTTATTTCATAGTATTTATGCAGACTTGATTCTACTTTTCTTCTGTATACCATATGCCAGTGTCGCTTTTGATGTTTTTCCTGCCCTTGACTTGGATGCTTCCAAGGATGCTCCTAGACACTGTGTGCTCTGAGCAGCTATGTTAGTCAGTAGAGGCCTTGTCTTTACCCAATGCATCTTGCCTACGTTTACAAATTTGTAGAGAATGTGCTGCTACAAAGAAAAGGACCCACAAACACAGCATAGGTTTTTCTCTCATTACAGAATTGATGGTGTTGGGGGTGGGGGTGGTGTCAGAAGTCATAGTCAGCTGTGGCATTTTCAGTGCCTGGAAAACCCAGAATGGGAATGACTTGATTATGACTGCTTTTTGAAGTAGCAAAGAGCCTGTGGAATGTCAGGGAGGTAACTAGCATACCCTGCACCGTTTTTCCTCTGCATTGCTCCCGACACTGCTACTGCCAAAGCAAAAGTTTGATTTCATCCAATTGCCACTGACTGACAGTGGGGCACCAGCCTTCTGATCTTACTTTGGCAATCATCTCCCCATCACGGGTATTTGGGGAATTTATGATCAGGAAGGGAGGGACTGGCTTCTTGTCGCTGTACCTCCAGCTTATCTCTCTCTAGGAATTAATGACTTAACAGAAAAAAACTTGACTCTTCAAACAATGTAGAACAAGTTTGTCTCTAATTGACCAATTTTGTAGGTTCAAAAATTCTTTACTTTGGTTTAGCAAAGATTATCTATAGAGGGATAGTAAACATAGGTATTGCTTTTTAAAATGTGAAAAAAATTTAAATCAGATAAATTTAGATGGTTATCTTTAAAATCTTACATGTTTCCTTTAAGTGTACAAGTTATCTTAGTGTATTTAATGCATGATTGGCTTTAGAAATATGAAATTTACACAAACAGTTCTGAAACATAATTGTATGAAGTGAGGTACATTTGTTTGGTGGCAAAAGCATTGTAGTAATTCAGATTTCCCAGCAGAGGTCCTCAAAGTGAGGCTTGCAAAATACTTTTTCCCCTGGCATTTAATTTTTTATTTTCTTATACGTTATGAGAATTTTAATGTTATGTTAACATATAATTTGAGCTGTAAAACTGTAATTTTCTTTTTTTTTTTTTCTTTTTAGCTCCATTTACCTCTTAATTCACCTTTGCCTGGAAGTGAATTGACCAAGGAACCTTTCCGTTGGGATCAGAGACTCTTTGCATTAGTGTTGCGGTTGCCTGGCACCATGGCTGTTGAATCAGAGCAGTTGACAGGCGTGCCTCTAGATGATTCTGCAATCACACCAATGTGTGAGGTGACAGGAGGTAAGGTTTCTGCTGGAAAAAAAAGAAAAACAAAACCCTTAGTTGATGCTAACCTAAGAGCATTGAAAAATGTCTCTAGTTACTGAGGGCCTCTGGCTTTCATGGACACCCATCTTGAAGGTATAATACCTACTGGATTTTATTTTGAAAAGTACTATTTCATGCTTCTTAACTAGAAAATGGAAACATTCAAAGGCATGAGATTTACAAAGTGGAGTTATTAGACTGGTATGGAAAGAACCTGGCTCTGGGGTCAGAGGCCCAGCATTCAAATCCCATCTCTGATACTATCCAGGAGACCTTGACAAGTCACTTTCTTTTCTCTCTGGGTTTCATTTTTCTCATCTGTAAAGTAAAGGCGTTGGTTTAGATGCCTCTGAGTGTCCTTCCAGATCTAGATTTATGAGCCCTAAAACGAAGGTCTATATAAAGGGAAGCATCCTTTCCACATCGGTTGGAAACATTGAAGTTAGATTTGGTGTAAGGAAAAACTTTTTGTAAAGATTGTTTATTGGGCCAAACCATTGAGGAAGATTACAGAATATTTCTATGTGAAAATATTTCAAGAGTAGTATATCCAAGGACATAAACATAATTCTTCTTAGAGACAAAGGAGGTGGGTAAAAATCTCTTTCAATGATATGTTCCACTTAAAAATCAGAATAATTACTATGCAAATTGGATTTTAATAAATAACTCAAAAGGTCACAGTGGTCAAATGTTTGCAAACTGTTTCATGAACCAGTTTGTGTGAGATAATTCAGATGTAAAGTCAAGTATACTATTGTCACCTTCCTTGTTACCTTGGCCATGGAAGTCTGAGAGAGTGAATGTGTGTGTGCGTGCGCACATATGTTTGAGTGGATGAAAAAATATTTAAGCGTTTACTAAGTGCAAAGCACTGGTAATACAAATAGAAAAAGTAGGAATCTCTGCTCTCAAGAAATCTCACTTTGTCGTGGGAGAAGACAACACATAGAGGCGGCATCCTCTGTAAGTCAGATGGCAAGTCCCAGCAACCTTTAACATGTACTATTGTATTATCTGTCATTTCCGTGAATAAAAACATTTCTGTTTCTGTTGGTGAACCATTTAGTGGTCCCAAGGACTTTGGTGACAAGTTTCTTTTCTTGTTCTTCAGTATTTGGCTGAAGAGAAAGCAATGGTTATGACACCTGAAGAGGTCATAGCCAGTTTTAACCTCCACAAAGGTTGCTTCCTTAGACTTAGGCTGGAAAGTGTAGTGGTGGAGCTGATTGCATTTATCCAGTGATGACTGTCTGTCTGATTATTACCTTTCCCGTCTGTGGCAGTTGCTTGATAGGACTGTTGATGCTAGCAGTGTTGGTAGACCCCTTCTGCACTGGGCTTGATCCTCTGCATGATGATTGCTGAGTCCAAGCTGGAAGAAGGGCCATTCATTGGCTTCTGGGGAGCGGCTGTTATTCGCAGAGCTCTTAGATTATAGGCCCTTAGAGGGTGGTCAGGAGTGGTGTTCAGATGGTTTGATCTGCCTGTCATTTTTTTCATCCTGTTTTTCCCTTAGAAGTTATATGTATTCGGGGGTGGCTAGGTGGCGCAGTGGATAAAGCACCGGCCCTGGATTCAGGAGGACCTGAGTTCAAATCTGGCCTCAGACACTTGACCCTTACTAGCTGTGTGACCCTGGGCAAGTCACTTAACCCCCATTGCCTCACCAAAAAAAAAAAAAAAGAAGTTATATGTATTCAAGAATTATCTTTTTATTTCTGTCTTGTACTGTGCTGAGCCATCTGTAGGCCTGGGACAGTTTTTGAATTCTCAGGCCATAGATTTTAGACCTTGAAGAAACCTTTACAAACCTCTTCTTTTTTCAGACAATTAGATGATTGCTCATTGTATTTGTAATGTTACCTCAGATGGACACAACTTTAAAGGTATTTTTAAAAAAAATTTGTTAGAGAGTTCACTTCGGCAGCACATATACTAAAATTGGAATGAAAAAAATTTGTTATATAGCAAGACCCAAAGATATTGTATACGTGCCATGTATGCAGGTAGAACATTTCTGCTTTTTTTGGAGGGGGGGGGGGGGCAGAATTAGTGTAAAGTTATAGGAATATTAAGAATGACTTTTGGCATCTATAAAGACATGATATTAAAAAGTTCAGGATTGTACAACAAAGTGGCATAATTATAGAATGACCAGAAGGAAGTTTGAGGTTGTCTAGTAAGAAATCTCTCTTTTACCTAGGCAGCTAGCAGGCCTAGTGGCTAGAGAACTGGGCTTGAAGTTAGGAAGAGCTGAGCTTCTATGTGACCTTCCTGGGGAAATAACCTACTGTCTTTGCCTCAGTTTCTTCAACTGTAAAATGGGAATAATAATAGAACCTACCTCACAAGGTTGTAGTGAGGATCAGATGAGGTAATATTAATAAAGGTCTTAGAATAGTGTCTGGCTCACAGGTTTTTAATAAATGCTTGTTCCCACCTCTACTCCCTTTCCCGTTAGGTAGTTCTTATCGAAACAATTTTTGCTAACTAGCTATCTCTTGCACCCTTTTTTTGGTTTGTTTGTTTAACCTCCCAAACAGTTGAGTCTGCAACCTTCCCTGGTCTTGTATCTTAGTCTCTCAGGAACCAAAGGATGTTAAATTCTTTCTAAAATCTAACAAATCCTTCTAGTTAAATTGACAGTAATGGAAATAGAGGAAAGCTACTTTTTGTCACCTTTTTGTGTATGGGAAGGTTTTTTTTTTTCTTTTTTTCTTTGGTGAGGCAATTGGGGTTAAGTGACTTGCTCAGGGTCACACAGCTAGTAAGTGTTAAGTGTCTGAGGCTGAATTTGAACTCAGGTACTCCTGAATCCAGGGCTACTGCTTTATCCACTGCGCCATCTAGCTGCCTCCTATGGGAAGGTTTTAAAAGACTTAACCATAACTTTTCCTACATTAAATAAATTCATCTTTTGGGGGGGAACAGGGCAATGAGGGTTAAGTGACTTGCCCAGGGTCACGCAGCTAGTAAGTGTCAAGTGTCTGAGGCTGGATTTGAACTCAGGTCCTCCTGAATCCAAGGCCAGTGCTCTATCCACTGCACCACCTAGCTGCCAATAAATTCATCTTTTAACCTTTCATTGTTAGCTTATTTCAAAAATTAGAATTTTTGTTCTTTTGCTTTCCTAGACTTAATTACAATGCTACTCTAGAATTGACACTTCAGAGGACCTTGTTCTGGACTATGCATTTGTATTCACGTATCTGCTCTGTCCAAACCAAGTGAAGTCTAAATGAACTTTGATGATTTAGGATTTTGTGTGTGCTTGTCAAAATTGCTTCATAACTTTAAAAGTTAATTGATTTTGATTAAATTTGTTATTGTTGCCAAGTATCAAGACAAGTTTTAATTTAATAAGTGGTTTAATCTGCTGCCAGGACAAATAATTCATAAAAATTAAGTGGTTATAGCTCATTTTTAATGTAGTACAATGCATTTTGGCACATTTGTAAACATAAAATGTTTTAAGAGAGAAAGTGTCTGAAATTTTAGAAAAAGAGGAATATTATCTATAATTCTTAGAAGTTGCTTACCATTGTCTTGTGACTTGCATTACTTTGAGGCTGTAGGGAAGTGAAGTCATTGGTTTATAGAACAATGGTTAACTAATAAGTATAGAATTATGATGAAACAAGTCACAGTGGAGTAGGAAAGGGGCCTTGTATGAATTCAGCAACATCTGTTGATGTCACTATTGTACAAGGCTTAACTATTATTAAATGTTATGCATATTCCCAGTCGTCTAGTTCCTCTCCCCGCCACCCCCCCCCCCAATATATTTTGGGTGACAAGACCTTCATTTGAGAGTAGCTATATTTTCAAATCATTTTGGTTTTGTAGTTAATTTTATTAACTTGAGCTTCTTTTCACCATGACACTCAGTGAGCAAGGCATAGGCACAGAGAGTTTCTAATATAGTCTAATGCCAGACCTCTTTATACTCTGTCCTCTAAGCAAAGCTGTCTTTTAGTTTGTGTTTCATTATTGACTGATATATTTATATTTTTCAAAACCTTTTCCTAAAGGTCATGTGTATTAAATGTATAGGTTATGACTACTTTGAGAACTTTTTATATCATGTCTTTCAACTAATATTGACTACATTTGTGAAAAGGACACAACCTTTATTGATTTTTATAACAACCAAAATGATACGGTTTGGATTAATGATTATTAAGCAGATTTTCAGATTGGTAGGCTTTTCAAGTTATGTCCCAGTAATTTTGCCCTGCAAATATCTACATAAGAAATGTATATTAGAATCTTCCTTTTGTTGTCTAGTGTTATTTTATTTTTAATATTGTGTTAAACTCCAAAAGAATGAGCATTTTCATCTATGCAGCAGAACACAAAAAGTGATCGTATATCAAACTGAATCTCTTAATTTCATACTTCTTGCTTTGAAAAATTATTTACTAAATTCTATCCATTATTTTCAGAACAGCCCTGCTTGCCTTTGTTATCTTCTGTTCTCTTGTGTACTTCTAAAATATATTTCAATGGCTATCTTTTAAAAATTTCTTTCTTTCTATTACTATCACTGCCCTCTAGATGCTTTCCCTCTCTCTTAAAGCAGAAAGAGAAAAAACAAACCTTGTAACACATAAACGCAGTCAAAGTAAATCTCATAATGGCCAACAAGTCTGTCACTTCTCTGATGTCAGGTGTGTAACATTCTAGCCCTCTGGAGATATGGTTGGTCAGATATCCTTTGGTCAGAGTATTTACAGTCTTTCAAAATTGTTTTTCTTTACAGTGTTATCATATAAATTGTTATCTGATATTTGCTCGCTTTACTCTGCATCACTTCCTGCTTTTCAGGAGTCCTTGAAGTCATCTTTTTTGTCATTTCTTCCAACACAGTTATGTTGTATTATCTTCGTTTACCACAACTTGTTCAGCTGTTCCAGGTTTTTTTTTCCTGGTTGAATCCCTAATTTCAAATAAGTGAGGTTCATCTGATTCTCCTTCTTGACCATCCTGTGGTCCATATTTTTGTATATTCTTACATTTATGCAGGGCAGCTAGGTGGCACAGTAGATAGACCAGGGCTTCCTAATTTTTACATGATGCCAGGCATATATTTATATAAAATAGGTATACAAACCAAACATTTACTACCAGATTTTTTTGCGACTCCCACATTCAGTTGTGTGACCCCTAGTTTAAGAAACTTTGGGGTAGAGTGCCAGGACTGGAGTCAGGAAGACCTGAGTTCAAATTTGACTCAGACACTAGCTTTGTGACTCTGGGCAAGTCACTTATGTCCTTTTGCCTCAGTTTCCTCATCTGTAAAATGTACTGGAGAAGGAAATGGCAAGTCATTCCAGTATCTTTGCTAAGAAAACCCCAAATGGGGTCATAGAGAGTTGGATACTACTGAAGTCCCTGAACAATTCTCATGTACCTCAATTATGAGTAGCACTTTTCCCCTCTTTGCCTTCTTTTTTTTCACCTTTAAAACTCTCAGAATTGAAAGAGCATACCTTTTTATCCTCTCATTTAACTCTCTAGAAAAACTTTGAAAGCATTAAGCTTCTAAAGGCAACTTTACTTCTCCCCGTATTAGAATATTACCCCTTCACTATCTTAGGAGGCAGCTAGATAGCATAGTGAATGGAGTACTGGACCTGGAATCAGGAGGACATGGGTTCAAATCTATTCTCAGACTTACTGGCTGTGTGACTGAGCAAGTCATTTAACTTTGATTGCCTCAGTTTCCTCATCTGTAAAATAGAGATCATCATAATACCTACCTCCAAGAATTGTAAGGACAAAAGGAGATATTTGTAAATTGCCTTGCAAACTTTAAAGTGCTATACTAGTGCTGCCTGTTATTATCTGGTTTTTGCTAAACTCTTTTTTTCCTCAGGAATACTTGAAATCTTCCTTTAAAAGTCTTTTTTTAAAAAATGTAGTTTTACAAGGTATGTTATTTTTTATTGTAAACTTATATCTTTTGCCACTTGTTATATTAGGTTCCTGTCCTAACCTTTACCTCCCAAGGTTAGACATTTGGGGTTTGGAGTGTTAAGGGTCTGAGGTGTCTTGGTCTTCATGCTGACATGCCCAGACTGGCCTCTGCTTCATATGGTTCTTGGCCTGTACTGGTCCCTTCTAAGATTTCCCCAACATCCCACCTTGGAAGTTTCCAAACACCATGGGTCTTTTTTGGGGAGTATATTCCCACTGACTTGGGATTTAGAGAGTTGCAGGCTCCTTGTGTCTGGTCAGCTTCTAGTCACTCGGGAAGGCTGTTAATATAGTTGGCTTGAGAGAGGAGGGCTAGTTTTTCTGGAGGTACCCTCTCTTCTGTTGCCTGTGTACTTTTAGAATACTTATTTTTGTGTAGTTCTGAGATCGATAAAATCAACTTCCTGTAGTTCCTCAGTGGATTTCTTGATCATTATTTGATCTACTGTGATGTTTTAAGTTCTCCTGGAGTTTCGAGTAATTGTATCCAAAGAACCCATTAAGAATGCAAAAAGAGGGGTTTATTTGTGATACAGATTAAGTTTAAACATCTTAGTTGTGGGGAAATTCTCCCCTCCCCAAAATGTATATGCAAGTATTTGTGCACGTTTGCCTCAGCTAACATTAATTATTCACATGTAAACTTGTCCTAAGGTTAAATGATATCACAGAGGACAGTTTGTTCCATAGAAAAGAATGAAGTCTGGTTTGAAGCCACCCTGGTGAAGAAGAGATTCGAAGGCAGGCAGCTCCAAGTCACAGAATGGCTGCCAGTTTAAGAAATGCCCCTGGATGCCTGCCACATGCCCTTCAATGATCTGTTGGTAGCTTGCTGAATAAAAGAGCTTGTCATTCAACATTCTCTATAGTCTGACACTAATAACGAGGGTCTGTGAATTTGTTTTTAAAAGTCTTTGAATATCATTCATTTCCTTTGTTACCTTTTGTATTTTATTTGTGAATTTTAAAATCATCATCCTGAAAGAAGACTCATTGGCTTCACCAGAGACATAAAGAGTTGAAGACTGCTGGTACAGTACAAAGAGGACTGGTCTTGGCACCTGACTCCCAGTTCTGACAGCTCTGAGGAGGTCACATAGGATCTCTGAGCATCAGTTTCTTCATTTGTAAAATGGAAGTCATGTGTGTCACATTGCATCGCAGCCTTTAAAACCAGCTCCCCTTTGATGTGTCACGAGAATGGCAGCATCTGGAGACAAGAAACATCTTCCTCGTTGATGTCTATCCCCAGCACTAAGCACAGTCACTGGCACATAGTCAGTGCTTATTTCTCATAGGATCTAAACATGGGAAAGGCCAGCCAGGGGCCACACAGTGCAATTTATATCTGCACAACAAAAGGTCATTTGATCTTAGCTGAAAGATCAGCGATAAAGATAAAAACTCATCTTTGGGAGCAGCACCTTGTACTTTGGAATACTTTTTATGGCTTGAAAAGTTTTCCTTCCATTACACCTAAATTAGAGGTAGCTAGGTAGTGCAGTGGCTAGAGTGCTGGACCTGAAGTCAGGAAGACACGAGTTCAAATCCAGCTTCAGACACTAGCCGTGTGACCCTGGGCAAGACACAACCTCTGTCTGCCTATTTCCTCAACTGTGAAATGAGGATAAGAACTTCCACCTCCCAGGGTTGTTGGAGGATCAAGTGGGACAAATATCTGTAAAACATCTAACACAATGTCTGGCACTTAGTAGGTGCTATGTAAATGTTTATTCCCTTCTGCCTCTGATACTCTCACATTGTTCCATTATTGCAGTTACTTGTGTTCTGCTAAGAGACTTAGAGTTCCTTCCATGAGTGCAAGGACTGAGAGGAGGCAGGGCAAGGGAAGGGGCACTGGCTATGAGTCCTGGCAATTGGGCTCCAGTCCCACGTACCTCATATTTTCCCTCATGTTCCTCAAGCACCCAGCTTCTTCATTTTTGTTTTCTCTTCTGTAAAATGAAGGACTTGTGCAGATGGCCTGGTTCTTTCTTGCTCTATATCTGTGATTCCTTGACTATATCTGATATGTTTGAGGCATTTTGATGTAATAGGGAAAACACTGGACTTGAAATGTGGGATCCTGGGCTCAAATTCTGCCTCAGACACCACTCTGAGACTCTGGGTGAGTCAGCTAACTTCTTTTATCCTTAGGTTTCCTCATCTGTTAAATAGCAGTGAGGATCAAATGGCATAATGTATAGAAAGCACTTTGCAAGCCATAAAACTTTATGTAAATATAAATTTTTATTAGTAGAAGTAATTATCTTTCTGAGTTATGTTTCTTCATCTGCATAAGGAAGATAAATGGTTCCCCTCTATACCATGCCTGTTGTTTGTGAAGAAAGTATTTTGTGTACCTTAAGGTGTTATGTAATTGTATTTGTTGATAACTCTGTATTTTCCCCCAGTTCTATGCACATAGTTGACATGGTAATTGTTCAGTTGAATTTAATATCCCTAAGTTTGCTTTACCTCAAGTTTTGTTTATTTTTTAAGGAATTAGAAACAATCTAATTATTATCTAGCCATTATAGGTAATATATATTATATTACCTACTATTTGTAATTTGCATTAAGTATATGTTGTTTGATAGGCTTGTGGTATGGAGAAATAGTTGCTGGTCCAGAAATTAAGTTAGTAAAAATTTCTAAAATGCATATTTTATGAGTATTTCTCGTTGTTTATAAAATCTATTATTTGTTTGGTTCTCGTCCCTGCCCTTGTAGAAGTTATAGCTCTTGATCTCTCTGGGAAAGGAAAGGACTCAGATGGCTAACTGGTTTTTGTCTTGTTTTTGTATTTTAGGCCGCTCGTATTCTGTGTGTTCCCCAAGAATGCTTAATCAGTGTCTGGAGTCCTTGGTGCAAAAGGTGCAAAGTGGAGTGGTTATAAACTTTGAAAAAGCAGGACCAGATCCTTCCCCTATAGAAGGTACTGTAACTTCCTAGTAGAATTTTAAAGTAACCATCATCAGTTGTAAAATTACAACGGAAATTATTTTGGTTTGGCAATGTACTGAAATGTTAAAACTTTAATGGTGACTAAGAGAGTGTTTATATAAACTACACAATGAGGGACTGATTCCTCCACAGCCTACCTGCTACTGACAGTGGGGAAATACGCATTCATTTGTTTGGGTTCAGAAGCTTACAAATGAGCCTTGACTGTTAGATCCACTTCTTTACCTGTAGGCAACCTTTAGCTACTACACTCAGAGTCTGCTTTTATACGTTCTTAAAGCATATGTGGGTGAAGAAAGAGAACTCAACAGGCAGAAACCTTTGTGTTCTTTGAGGCTCCAAGGGATCTGTTTCAAAAGTCCCAAAGTTGCTTATAGAGGTGATCTATTTTACAGGTTTGAGAACCATAGAACTTTAATGCTTTGGTTGAGAATTTAAGCTATGACAAGTGGTTTTTCCACAGTTTTGTTGGTCTTATGTAGTAACATTGTTAAGGGATTCATAGTCACTTTCATTTTACTATTTAAATTTCTATGTCAAATTTTTAAAGAGAAATGTATTTTTTCTACTTTCTTAACTACAGATGGACAGACAGAATTACCAAGACCTTTTGGATCTCAACCTTGGCACAGCTGTCATAAGCTTATATACGTCAGGCCAAACCCTAAAACTGGGGTTCCAATAGGTCACTGGCCTGTTCCAGAATCCTTTTGGCCAGATCAGAATTCTCCATCACTAGTAAGTGTCAGAAACTAGTGAGAAGCATGTGAAAATAAATCTCTTTTTGTTAAATCATGTTAGTTTTAAATTGTGGATGGTCAGTACATATAATTAAGACAAGTAAAAAGTATATTCTTTTGGAGGGGGAAATGCATTCTATTACAGGAATGTTCAAAGGTCTAGGATAAGCTCTTAAAGGATAATTAGTACTCTAAATTGTTCATTATTGTGTAATTGTAGAAAAGAGTAATCTTTTTATTTTAGAAACTAAAATTATGCTTAAGATTTTTCTTTTTGACATCTGGATATATAGCCATAAATGCAGAAATATTATCCTTAGATCTCTGGATTTTAAAAATGAAGACTTAATTTTAGTATTCATTGTTTTGATCCAAAAATAAGCCATATTTCTCTCATCTCCACTACCAAATTTAACGTGTGTGTGTGTGCGTGCATGTGTTAGTGTTTGTAGACCCAGGGCAGCTGGGTGGCACACTGGATACTGTGCTGGTCCTGGAGTTAGGAAGACTTATCTTCAGTTTAAATCAGACCTCAGGGGCAGCTAGGTGGCTCAGAGCACTGGCCCTGGATTCAGGAGGACCTGAGTTCAGATCCAGCCTCAGACACTTAACAATTTACTAGCAAGTCACTTAACCCCAATTGCCTCACCAAAAAAAAAATACAAAACAAAAAAAATCAGACCTCAAATACTTACTGGCTGTGTGACCCTGGGCAAGTCACTTAGCCCTGTTTGCCTCAGTTTCCTTACCTATAAAATGAGCTGGAAAAGGAAATGGCAAATCACTTAAGCATCTCTGCCAGGAAAATCCCATATGGGATTACAGAGTTGAATATGAGTGAAAAATGACCGAACAACAAACATGTAGATATACAACTTTAGTTGTGTGTATATTCCCTTCAAAGGATGTATTCGTATTGATGTGGTCTTGTATTTGACACAGTGAGTTAAAGAAAAACTAAAGAAATAATTCTGAGTATCCTCTAGTACTTTAGAAATTACCCAAGGGTACTTACTTGATACATTCAAACAAGTAAGTTATAATTGATTCAGTTAAATCTAAGATAATCTGCCGCTAAGTAGTATATTTATTTATGTCCATTTTCATTAGTAGCTTATGGTGTAGTAAGGCAGAGATGTGGTTGATAGAGTGCAGATCACATAGTTTGAAGCTGGTGGCAAGGAACTGATAATTATGTAGAGACTGGAAAGGGGCAGTTAGGTGGTGCAGTGGATAGAGCACTGGCCTTGGAGTCAGGAGGACCTGAGTTCAAATCTGGCCCAGACACTTGACACTTACTAGCTGTGTGACCCTGGGCAAGTCACTTAACCCCAATTTCCCAAGACATCCTGGGCAATCTCTAGTTGTCTAGATAGATAGATAGATTGATTGATTGCCACTGGACCTAGATGGTGCTGGAGGAGAAAGTAAGGCAGGTGACTGCATTGCCCTGCCTCACTTGAATCCAATTCCTTGCAAGTCATAACATCACCTTGATGTCATGGTCCTCTTTGAGAATGAAGGACAACAAAGATTGGAAAATAAGCATATAAGTTAGTATGCTCATTTACCCTGTATATGGGAAAAGTCTGATTGTTGCAGGAATTTGTTACACTCTTCTTTTTCAGTTACATTGTGGATCATTCCCTTGATGCTCTCAAAATTCTATTGCCTCCAGCCCGGACCCCTGAAGATTTTGTCTATACCAGTTTCTCTTCCCATCCTCCTTTTCTTTAGTGCTGTTCCTACTTCCTCATGTAGCATATTAAGGATTGTAATTTTAGAGTCCAAATGTGGATACTGCAATAGAAGTTGCTCCAAAAATTGCAGTATTCCTGGTGGCTAATTTGCAGATTTTTATCATGAATAATGTAATAGGAGATGACCAAGTGTCCTGTGAAATGATATTTATTTTTACCTGTGGGTGCCTGATAAAAACCATCTCCATCAACTCGTTTATGTGCTTCTCTGAGGAAGCCTGCGGCTCAGCCTTGTATTTAGCTGCTAATTCATTTTTCGTTCTTGTTTCATGTATAGAGAAGGTTAAAATTGATATGATTTGGTCCGTATGAAGTCCAGACCAAATCATATATAAGTGCTTGCCACCTCAAGAAGGGGAGAAGGGAGGAAGGGAGGAAATTTGGAACTCAAAAATTATTTTTTAAAATAATGTTAAGGGGGCAGCTAGGTGGCATAGTGGATAAAGCACTGGCCCTGGATTCAGGAGAACCCGAGTTCAAATCCAGCCTCAGACACTTGACACTGACTAGCTGTGTGACCCTGGGCAAGTCACTTAACCCTCACTGCCCTGCAAAAGAAAAGAAAAAGAAAACCACCATCATTGCGTGCTGTTCTTCCCCCCCCCCCAAAAAAAAAAAAAAAAAAGAATGTTAAAAAAGAAAAGTTGTTATTTGGGAAGAATTACTTAGTTTAAATTTTTAAACAGTTTCTTACTTGAAAGAAAACATAAATAAATCAAAACTAAAAGATCCAGAATAAAGGTTGTGTCTTAGGCATGCAGTGACTTGCATATCATATTATGGTAGATTGTAAAGCTGAAAGTGTGACCTCTTATCCTAGACTCTTCTATTGTCTTTGTTCTGTAACTTTCATCTTTCACTTTTGTAGTACAGTTTAGGGACCACTTGTTACAGAATAGTGCAGCTGAAAGAGAAACCTGCTGCATCATTTTATGGAAGTTAAATGATTTACCCAAGATTACATAGTAACTAGTTGCAGAATAACCAGTGCCCAGAAAATTCTAGTTGGCACTAAAACTGCTTGTCCTCAGTATAGTATTCATTCCTTTATCTCATTCTGAGCAAAAGTGACCACCTCTTCATAAGCATTTTGTGTAAATAAGGAAGAATATTTTAACGAAAACCCTTGTTCATTGTATTTTCCATGGTATCGCCTATTAGGGAGTTGGAAGTGAGGTTCCCTGATTTAAAAGTTGTACTTAGCACAAAGGTGCCCTCATTTTCTTTACCCATTCTTTGTTTAATCTAGCAGGAAAAGGTTTTTTTGTCCGGGAATAATGTATTAGTGGAACTAGTATAGTGAAATAATATTCCAGGACTGGGAATTAGAAGCCTGCTTTCTCACTCCCACTCCGCACTCTGCCTGAGTGATCTTAGGCAAGTTCTTCAGCTAGTCTTTCTAGGCTTAATTTTCCTTATTTATAAAATCACAAGATTAGAACATCCCTTCCATTTCCTAACATTTTCTTTTCATATAACTCTTGATATATGAATTGAATAATTAAATCTTTCAAATGGAGGATCAGAGTCACTGGAACATCATAGAGTCATACTTAATATTGGAAAGGATGTTAGAGGTCATTGAATCTAATCAAATCTGCTCGATGCACTGTGCTTATTACAGTGACATTTAACAGATGTTAGTGGTAGTTATTAATTAGGTAGCTAGAGAAGGAGACATTGTGGGAAGAGTTGAATTCCATAAGATTATGAAGTTGCTATCCATAAGATGGAGGGTATGGCTCTGAGAAAATCCTTTAGCTGAATGCCTGCTTCCTTTCTCTCCCCCCCCCCCCCCCCAACCAGAGAGGTTGTGCTTTTTCTGTGTTCACACTGATCAAATATCACCCCTGCTGCTTTCTTTTTAAACAAAGGTCCTCCAGCTCCAAACCCTGCTGTCTGTCTGTGCCCACCCTGTTTTCTTCTCTTTTGTGACATTTGTAATGTGACAATTTCTAGACTTTCGTTTCTGTCATGAATTTACTCTTAATCTAGGATGTTTAATTTTAAAAATATATTGCAGAATCTTAAAGTTAGAAGGGACCTCACAGTTCACCTAGTGCAATAGGACACTTCAGTCCCCAGCTGAGAGTTCCCTCTATAACATTCCCGACAACTGAGCATATATTAATATTAGTAACTTATATGTAAGTTTTATTAGTATTTGAAAAAGTATATAGATATGAATTTATCCTAGATTTTTTATTTCTAATCAATAATAGCACAAATTAAGGGGTAATAGTTTATTTTGTTTTTTCATTTTCTTAATGGGTAATAAATAAACTGAAATGAAGATGTTTTTAAATTGCTTTAGAAATATCTTCAATGTGTAGAGAAGTTTTTGTGTATATTGTACTAAGCACGCATTTACTAAACTACACGGCAGGAAGATGGTTATGTGTTGAAATAGTGGGATGATAGGACAGAAAGTTGGCAAGGAACAAGACTGAATTGCTAAGAAATATTTTTGTGTGGTCTGTTATATTGAATGTAGAAGTGCACTTTAGGGTTTTAATGTAATAACACTAAGTATTCCCCCTCCGCCCCCATGTAAATTTTAAAAAGATTTTTCTGTGCAATGTAAGTTTTCTTATACTGGGATTTTTAGGGGACAGAAATGAATTATTAATGTTTGGAAGTAGAGAGGAATAATGCCTTTATTCCTTTGGCTATATCTTTGGTGTGGATCTGGACCTGTAATTTTCTCATTGGGATCTCAGTGTAGAAGCTACCAACTGCAAATCCATGACCTGTTTCCTTAGAGAGCTGCTTGGAGTTCTGAAATTTTAAGTAACTTGCCCATGTCCGCAAATCTAGTCTGTCTCAGAGGCAGGGTTTAAATACTTCTTGTTTCTAATTTTGAGACCAGCCCTCTCCAACTACACTGTTCGGCTTCTCTCTGAGTGGGGCTATATCAGACAATAATCATAGGTTACTTCAGAAAGTTCCCTTTTTCCTCTTCTGTGCTACATCAGCTAAAATTTAAGCTTCCTAGTTATTTTAGTTTGTCCTCAAAAGGGAAGTTTCAGTTACCCTTGATCATTTTGTGTTAATTGCTTTCCTTTGGACCTTTTATGAATCTATTGCACTTTTCATGTGGTATAATAACCAGGAATACATACACTATTGTATTTTGGTTGTATTATGGTGTTTTACAAAGTCATTCATAACTGGAATATTAGTTGAGTCCATATATGGGAGGGGGGGCAACAACAGGGAGTAGATAACCAAGGTCTATATGCTCAAAAAGCATATAATTTAGCGGGGGCGGCTAGGTGGCGCAGTGGATAAAGCACCGGCCCTGGATTCAGGAGTACCTGAGTTCAAATGCGGCCTCAGACACTTGACACTTACTAGCTGTGTGACCCTGGGCAAGTCACTTAACCCCCATTGCCCCGCAAAAAAAAAAAAAAAAGCATGTAATTTAGCAAAATCATATCTCAAAGTTGGAAGGAGAAAACGAAATCTTAAATGCAATCGTCTCATTTTTATATGAGGAAAACTGATTCATAGGAATAAATCATCTTGCCTAAGGTCACATAGCAAGTTAGTGGCACAGCCTCAACCTAGGAGCAGTACTCTTTCCAGATAAAACATGAATACAGATAGCTTGAGTCAGCTTGTACCATAAGAATGGTATAAGATGCAGTGGGAGGCTAGACAAGGGAGCCGAGATCACTTCTACTGGAACTGATCAGAGATGACTGTAAATCAATCAAATTATAATTAAGTAGATGCTCATTACCATTTTCTACAGGCAGAGCTTAGAAAGAATATCCAAGTAGAAGGAACAGTGTGTGCAAAGGTATTGAAAGAGAAAAGTGTTAATTTGCTAGGGATGGTGAATCCAGTTTGGTTGACGCATGGATTTTGTGTTGGTGTGGGGGAGTTGTGAAAGACTAAGGAATTTGGACTTTTTTCAGTAGGCACTGAGAGCTTTTTAAGTGTTTTTGGAGTTTTTTTGGAGTGATTGTGTCAGGAGCTCCAAGCACTTACTGCTTTTTTCCTGCCATCTTGGGTCTACCCGTTTAAGGGTGGTTGTTTTTTTAGCAGGAAAATGGGGGGGGGGAATCTCTTTAAGCCGGAGGATTTTGTATGTTAATTATTGGGAGGGAAAAGAGAAGGGGACTGGAGGTTGGGAAGCTATTACAGTAGTCTGTAAACAAAGTAATGCAGACATTGGTAGAAGGATTGGAAAGGTAGGAACGGTGTTTCAAAAAATTTTAGAGCATTTAATATCTAAATACAGTGACCTAGGAAGTGTAACAAGTGTAAGTCAAAGCTAAGTGACTAGGAAAATGGAGATTGTATTGATGGAAAAGATTTTAACTTGGAGGTTCCCAAATGGGAAAGGATGACTGGGTTGGTTTTAGAAGTCTTCCTCTATTGAAAGCAACATCCAGGCAGAGTTGTAACGTGTGTGTGTGTGTGTGTGTGCGCGCGTGTGCGCGCGCACCAGACAAGGATGGGAAGGATAGAAGACTGACTGGTTGGGAGATAGGGTACTCAGGATAATCTAGGAGATCATCAAATAAGAGCAACTTGTTTCTCTTTGCTTGGTCTAGATGAACAAACATTCTTAGGCACTACAAGAACTAAGATGATACTGCTTGAGAGTAAGGAGGGGAGTTGAGGCAGGAAGATGTTTTATGTTTCTGTATTAGAAAAAAATTTATTCAGTACCTGCTACGTACGAGATGCTTTAATCTTGCCTTCCAGAAACATAGTTTTGTCAGTTTTATTAGAAGTGGGGGAAAGTGATGTTGAAGATGTTTAGGCACTAAAATAGAAAATACATTATTTAGTCTGTTTTATTATAAAACAGTGTGCTTGAAGGAAAAGTCAGTGCCTTTATATGCCTCAGGAAAATAATTTTGTTTTAGATGCCAAGTTAGGTATATTTACTACCTTTGAGAATAATAGTCCATGTCTTAAGTTGGACTTAAATTGTTTGTAGAAAATTGTTAGTTTAGGAAATATTTTTGATCATTTCGGGTTTTTAATTACAGTGAGAGATTTATTGGGCTTTTTCATAGTAGTTCAAAAATGCCTTTAAAAATAATGTTTTGGGGGCGGCTAGGTGGCACAGTAGATAAAACACTGGCCCTGGAGTCAGGAGTACCTGAGTTCAAATCTGGCCTCAGACACTTAACACTTACTAGCTGTGTGACCCTGAGCAAGTCACTTAGCCCCAATTGCCTCACTTAAAAAAACAAAACTGTTTTGGACTTTCATTAGGAACAAATACTTAAAAAATTAATCATTTTGGAGGACTTGACACTTGGATTCTGTTTTCCTGATTGAGACAGGTGTTTCCACCACACAAATAGTACAAATTTTGCTTTGTGGTTTTCATTACTGAAGAGGGGGGTGTTCCTCAAATAATATTTACCACGTTGTTGTCCAACTAAATTGTTCATTGCTAATAAATATATACTATAATATAGTCATTAATTATAGTCATCTTTGTGACTATAATTCCAGACAAAGTAATTTCTTTAATGTAATAACACTAAGTATTCCCCCTCTGCCCCTATGTAAATTTTAAAAAGATTTTTCTGTGAAATGTAAGTTTTCTTATACTGGGATTTTTAGGGGACAGAAATGAATTATTAATGTTTGGAAGTAGAAAGGAATAATATCTTTATTCCTTTGGCTATGCAGTTTATGTCATAAGTAAATTTTAAGATTGATCATAGATTTAGAGCTAAAAGGGACCTTCAGTGCCTATCCACTCCAACTTCATTATTTTATAGCTGATGTGGCCTTCTTGTTCTTGATATATTTTCATGGAGAATGGGTAAGAGTTAAAGTGTTTCCATGATGATAGTTATATTTTTCTGTTTAGCCACCTCGGACATCACACCCTATAGTGAAGTTTTCTTGTACTGACTGTGAACCAATGGTTATTGATAAACTGCCTTTTGACAAATATGAATTAGAACCTTCACCACTGACCCAGTTTATCCTGGAAAGGAAATCCCCTCAAACCTGTTGGCAGGTAAGCTAAAACATTATAATGATTTAGCAATAAATTCTAAATTTTAGAAATTTTTAATTGATGAATCATTAGTAGATGTTTAAATTCAATGTTTATCAGTTTTATCAAGTTTTTATGACTCTTTTAACAGGTATATGTGAGCAATAGTGCAAAATATAGTGAACTTGGTCATCCTTTTGGTTACTTGAAAGCTAGTACAGCATTGAATTGTGTCAATTTATTTGTGATGCCTTATAATTATCCAGTCCTCCTTCCTCTCTTAGGTAAGTAAAATTTCCTGTAGTTCAGTGTATGGAAAAAGTAGTTTTGAAAAATAAATTTTGAGAGTTGTTTATATTAATAATTTAGAATTGTTTCTGTTAGTAATTTATCTTCTAATGTTAACCCGGTCATCCTTTGGAACTGTATACATTACTAAAAATCAGTTAATCAAAGGATGTTCATAGCAATTGCTTGTATCTTTCTAAAATTAAACGGTTTATACGTTATGTCTACATATGTGTATGTACTTTAATTTGAAAATGTTTTTCTTTGCATGAATTTAACTGCCTTATTTTCTCTCTGACAGAAAATGCAAAGTGTTATTTGACCCAAAATAATGATATAGTAAACATTCAAAATTGTTGGCTTCTAGACACCTCTAATATTGATGCTAAGCAGCACAACTATTAGAGATGACCCCCTTCTACCCCTACAATCGTCTCAGGCTAAATAATGGTGGTTTCAGCACTGTTATGTATATTCTGTGGCGAACCCTCTCCCTCATGTTGGTAACTCCTGGGATCTGTTATATCTAGATCTGCAATGTTTGGTGATGTATTATAATGGGTTTTCACTGTATATTTATAGCCCTATCTTTCTTTTACAAAATTTCATTTGAAACCTTAGATTACATTCAGAACGTTCTCCCATATTTTAGTCTGCATTTGAAATGTCTTTTCAAGAGAAAAGTCTAGAAATCAGGAATTTCTTTGAATGGTAACTGGTTCAGGCTTATTTCTGGCTTAGCTTTTTACAAATCTAAAGGTACATGCTTTTAAAATAATAAATTTGAAGTTAACTTTCGTATTTCTAAATACTGAACAATGGTGGTTTCTACATGTTATGCATTTTTAGATGACTTGTTCAAGGTGCATAAAGCAAAGCCAACCATAAAGTGGAGACAGTCATTTGAAAGTTATTTGAAGACCATGCCTCCCTACTATCTTGGGGTAAGATTATAAATGTTTTTTTTTTAAATTATAGGGTCAATTACAAATTTAGTGCTTTGTTTCAGATATTATAATAAAAGTTTATCATTTTGTTTAGCATTTTGTACTATCACTTGTTCAGATGATCATTGTGTAGTAATTGAAGAGGAGAGTATTCAGAACTTTGCAGTGAATTGATATTTTAGACTTGGGGTCATGGCTCTTGGGTTCAAATCTCAACTCATGGTTGTTAGCTTTGCTACCATGCATGAAGACATTGCTCAAGCCTGAGTCTCAGAATTTGCCTAACTTTCCACAATGAGAAAATAACAGGTTGTTAATCCTTAGAACATCTCAGGTGAATGTGTCTGAGCCTTCATAAAGCAGTCTATATTTACACAAAATTGCCATGGTTATCTAGGAAATTTCATAGTAGGATTGGTGAGATGAGAATGGAAGGCAATATGTTGAACTTGGTTTCCTGAGCAGAATAAATAAGGAGCTACTTATAGCAAATAGGAACTCAGAGATTTATGTAGAATGAGAATTTAAATTCTTCCTAGCTGGAATTCTATTATAGATAATTTTAGATATGTTAAAAATTGTACCTAAATGAACACTAATACAAAATACTAAACATTTTATTAGGCCTTTGAAAATGAGTGTTGGAGCTGCTCAGTAGCCTAAACAAATGAAGAAATTAAGGAATGGCATAATCAAAGGAAATGTGGCCATTCCCCTGATCCATGTAGGGAGTTGGCAGATAGTTGATTTGTTTATATTGAGAATATTTCAGTAATACTGTCACAGAGTCTTGGATAATTGGATTTCTGGGTCAAAGGATAGAGTCAGGTTAGTTGCTTTTCTTTCCATCATTCCAGACTCTTCCAGAACAGTTGGACCAGTTCACAGTAAAGAAATGAAATGTCAAAAATAGTATTTTAAGATGGGCCTATTTTGAAGGGTAGAGAATTCCAGTACACTGCTGTAGTTGTGAATCAGTGTGATGAAAGATCTTTGGAGAGTGAAACATGAGGGTTGAGTGACTGAGAAATGGAGAGGAACACGAGTCTGAGAGTTAGAAATAGTGAGGAATATATCAGTCTGAAAGACATCCTTAAGAGACAAACAATTGGATCATAGAATCAGGGAAGGGGGAGAATCAGATAGTCTAAGGCTGAGAGTGAGGGAAGCTAAATGAATAGTTATTGGGGATGTGAGCCATTTGTACTCACGTTGTAATGAATTAACTTGTTAACATGTTTATTTTGACATCCAAGTGGAGGTATCTTGTTGATAGTTGGAGAGGAAGAAATTGTGCAAGTGAGAGGTCAGACCTGAAGATAGAGATTTAGGAGTCGGCACAGCTGTGATCCCAAAAGCTGTAAAGGAAGGGTGAATTGAATTAACAACTATTTGCTAAAAACATACTACCATGTGCTAGCAAGTCAAATGCTAGCAATATAAAGGCAATAGGTGGATTGAGGTGAAAATGAAAGGAATTCTTGATGGAGTTTATTACTTGATTCTTTTTTCTGTGAAGTTGACATGGTCCTAATGATGGTTCACCCACATATAGTACTTTAAACCTGCATATAGTACTTTATGGTTTGTTTAGTTTTGTTTTGTGGGTCAATGAGGGTTAAGTGACTTGCCCAGGGTCACACAGCTAATCAGTGTTGAATGTTTGAGGCCGCATTTGAACTCGGGTCCTCCTGAACCTAGGGCTGATGTTCTATCCACTGTGCCACCTCACTGCCCCCTGAATATCGTACTTCAAAGGTTGAAAATGATTTACTTATGGTCTCATTTGACCATCAGAATGGCCCTTTGACGTAGGTAGTACAACCATTCATCTTTACAGATTAGAAAACAAGTTTAGGGGACAGCTAGGTGGTGCAGTGGATAAAGCACCAGCCCTGGATTCAGGAGTACCTGAGTTCAAATCTGGCCTCAGACACTTGACACTGACTAGCTGTGTGACCCTGGGTAAGTCACTTAACCCCCACTGCCCTGTCAAAAAAAAAAAAAGAAAAAGAAAACAAGCTTAGACAAGTCAAATAACTTATTCAGGGGTACAGTGAACTAATAAGTGTCAGAAGCATGATTCATGCCTAGGTCTTATGAACACCCTCCACCCTGGTGACTCTTAGGCCATCCCATCTAGGGGAAGATTGTAAAAGAGTATGCTTGAGAATGAGAGACATGAATAAAAAGGATTGTACTTAACAAGTTTTGTGAGTTTAACAGTTTATCATTGGTAATGTTCTGTCCTTCGACCAGCATTTATTAAGTGCCTACTATTTGCAAGTTATACTATGGCTCTGGGAAGACAAAAGTTAAAAAAAAAAAGCATTAAAGTTTCTATTCCCCTGGGGCGGGGAGGGGCGTGTGAGGTAGGAGCAAGAAGGAAAGCAGTATTTTTCTAGATACAGGATAATTTGAAAGAGTAGGAGTTGGGGTAGGAAGAGCACTGATATATAAACCCCTTAGTAATAGTGGTGGATTTGTCTTAAGATCCAGCACCATTCTCTCCCTTTTATCAATTTGTGTGTTTTCATGACCAGTAAAGGTCATGATGTAATTTATGACTATAAAACAAAACAAAGCTGTCTTGCTTAATAATTTTAAATTATCCAAATCAAATGAGTTAACCTACAGGCAGCTAGGTTGCTCAATGAATATAGCGCCAGGCCTGAAGTCTGGAAGATTTGAATTCAAATCTGGACTCAGACCCTTCCTAGTTTTGTGACCCTGGGCAAGTCACTTACCAGTAAAATGAACTGAAGAAAGAAATGGTAAACCACACAGAGTTGGACACAACTCAACAATGCTTAATTATTCTGTATATAAGTGAAACATAACTGAAACAATGAAATCAGGACTAATGATTTGTCTTTTATAATGTCCTCAATAGTTATGTCTTTTAAATAGTTAAATGGCTATCTTGTTACCTTACCTTTTATTAATGCTAATGTAGTTCCATTTTCTCAATTATGGTATTATTTGAAGGGGAAAAGAAACGGCTGTAAGTTTTCAGACATGACTTTTCATCCAATAACTGTCATAAAAGTTCTTTTTAATATTTTAATGTAAGTTAAGATTCAGTATTGAGTAATTATTTTTTTCTTCCCTCCCCCCCCCCCCCCCTTCTTAGCCCTTGAAGAAGGCTGTTAGAATGATGGGAGCACCTAACCTTATAGCAGACAGTGTGGAGTATGGACTTAGTTATAGTGTCATTTCATACCTCAAAAAATTGAGTCAACAGGTAATGTATCATTAGATAGGACACTATTAAGAATTTTGAACTGGGGGTTAAGACATTGACTAAGACTGGAGCCGGTCTTACTGATTCAGACAGCTTGGCTTCACTTAAATTCATTTATCATTAGGATAGCTCAGTACTTAGATCCCAAACAGATATAAAAAGGTTTTATATTTAAGTAATTTTAAAATTTATAAGAAAATGAGAAATCATTCATGGAATAAATCTTAGATAAGATTATGTACATGTGGTCTGTATGCACTGGATTTATAGTCTTATTTTAGGGTTTTATTATAATTCCTTATTTGTGAAATCATAATTGATCTCTCATGGTGGTTTCTTTGATGTGGACATTGCTTGTTTGATTTGAGGTTTTTGTTGGGGCTTGTTTCTTTTTATTGGAAGTAGTATTAGTATTTTCTTTTCCATATATTAAAATGTATGGGTTTTCTTTTTTCTTTTTTAAAGTTTCTTGGGCACACTAAAAAAACAAAACAGTAAGTTCTATCATAATGGCCATAATTCAAAGTAAATGAAGATACTGTGTCAGTTAAGTAGGGACTGAAAACAGTCAACAAATGATACTTTATCTTGCCAAATTATTAGTGTGCTATGAAATGTAGTACATGCTTAGGACTTCTGACAGCTGGGAACTGGACATTTCCCATTGGAAATTGGCTGTTGACTAAAATGCTGATGGACCACTAGGAAAAGTCAAGAAACTATTTGCTTCTGTTTTTTTTAAAAAATCATTCCTCTGTTTAATGCCTTTTTTTCTCTCTCTAATAATCTTTACATAACTATATCACTCTCTGCTTTTTGGTATATGTCTAAAAACTTTATTGTGTGGGATAAGAAGTCATATTGAGTATCTATTAGTGAGATTTTTTCCCCCTACCTTCTCATCACTCCTGAGTGGGATTCTACATTATTGTGTATGGTTCAGTGACACTTTATAGCGACCATAGTGTAGTGTAGTAGATGTTTACATGGGAGTCTTAAGAAATAAAAAATTTTTATGTAGTGAATTCAGCTCCTCTGTGTGAAATTTTACCATGCTCAGATGACTTAGAATTGTGGTAATACATAACCATGTGAATGAGATTTTTGTTTCTTACATGTGATTTTTCATAGTGTATCACATTTTTACTGAATCTTTTACATAAGATTTAAAACTTATTTTTATAATCTGATTAAAATGTTTAGAATATATCATGTCAACTTCTATTTAT